>NC_053041.3:526863742-527166772 GCF_002575655.3 Aegilops tauschii subsp. strangulata
TTATTGCGTTATGGGCTGTTATTACATGTTATGCCAAAATACTTATGCCTATTCTCTCTTATTTTACAAGGTTTACATAAGGAGGGAGAATGCCGGCAGCTGGAATTCTGGGCTGGAAAAGGAGACCTATTCTGCACAACTCCAAAAGTCCTGAAACTCCACGAAAGTTATTTTTGGAAATAATAAAAAATACTGAGCGGAAGAAATACGTCAGGGGGGCCACCACCTATCCACGAGGGTGGGGGCGCGCCCTACCCCCAGGGCGCGCCCCTGCCTCATGGGCCCCCTGTTGGTCCTCCGGTGGCCATCTCCTACTATATGAAGTCTTTCGTCTAGGAAAAAAATCATAAGCAACCTTTGGGGACGAGACTCTGCCGCCACGAGGCGGAACCTTGGCGGAACCAATCTAGGGCTCCGGCAGAGCTGTTCTGCCGGGGACACTTCCCTCCGGGAGGGGGAAATCATCGCCATCGTCATCACCAACGCTCCTCTCATCGGGAGAGGGCAATCTCCATCAACATCTTCACCAGCACCATCTCCTCTCAAACCCTAGTTCATCTCTTGTATCCAATTCTTGTCTCCAAGTCTGGGATTGGTACCTGCATGTTGCTAGTAGTGTTGATTACTCCTTGTAGTTGATGCTAGTTGGTTTATTTGGTTGAAGATCATATGTTTAGATCCTTTATGCATATTAATAATCCTCTGATTATGAACATGAATATGCTTTGTGAGTAGTTACGTTTGTTCCTGAGGACATGGGAGAAGTCTTGCTATTAGTAGTCATATGAATTTGGTATTCGTTCGATTTTTTGATGAGATGTATGTTGTCTATCCTCTAGTGATGTTATGTGAACGTCGACTACATAACACTTCACCATTATTTGGGCCTAGAGGAAGGCATTGGGAAGTAATAAGTAGATGATGGGTTGCTAGAGTGACAAAAGCTTAAACCCTAGTTTATGCGTTGCTTCGTAAGGGGCTGACTTGGATCCATATGTTTCATGCTATGGTTAGGTTTACCTTCATACTTTTGTTGTAGTTGCGGATGCTTGCAATAGAGGTTAATCATAAGTGGGATTCTTGTTCAAGTAAGAATAGCACCCAAGCACCGGTCCACCCACATATCAAATTATCAAAGTACCGAACGCGAATCATATGAACGTGATAAAAACTAGCTTGACGATAATTCCCATGTGTCCTCGGGAGCGCTTTTCTCTATATAAGAGTTTGTCCAGGCTTGTCCTTTGCTACAAAAAGGATTGGGCCACCTTGCTGCACTTCATTTACTTTTGTTACTTTTTGCTCGTTACAAATTATCCTATCACAAAACTATCTGTTACCACTTATTTCAGTACTTGCAGAGAATACCTTGCTGAAAACCGCTTATCATTTCCTTCTGCTCCTCGTTGGGTTCGACACTCTTACTTATCGAAAGGACTACGATAGATCCCCTATACTTGTGGGTCATCAGTGAGCGTGAGCAGAGATTGAGTGAGTTGTTGGGCTACTTAAATGTTGGAGCAGAGGAAGTGCGGTGGAGTGTGAAAGTGGGGAAGTGGTAGTTGTTCTGCAGTTAATGTCTTTGTTGAAACCCAGCAGATTGAAACTTGTGCTAAATCAGTGGAGTAGTTGCTGGTCAAAGTGTTTTAAAATTAGTGTGACAAAAAACTCACAATTCAGCAGCCAAGTTCATAGCCAGTCCAACTATAGAAACATTCAGATAAATGCAGATAGAACGTCTTTATCATAGATTTTTCAACAACGCAAACAAAGAAACATAGATAAATATATTGTTCAACATAAAAACATAGATAGATGGGGCAGCCACATTGCATCGTCTTCATCATGGATGTTAGGGTACGATGGATGTTGCATCTCCTTTGCTGCTTCTCCTCTCCTTTGCTGCAATCATAAAGTTTAGAAAGTTCAGACATTTGCACATGCATATCAAGATGAACAAGATTCAGAAAAAGACAAATTCGATAAGTTGAACAAGATTCAGAATGAGACAGGATTCAGAACAAGACAAGCTTCAGTATAACAACTGTTGGAAATCAGAATTTCAGTACAACAGAAACTACCGCGTTGAACTAATCCTGTCTTCCTTCGGCTGCAGCCAGGATCTGAGTCCAGCTCTTCCTTGTTGCTTGGAATTGATGGAAAGATGCCCTGTCTCTGGCCCACCAAATGATTAGTTCATCTGTGATGTTGGTTCCTTCTTGGAACACGTCGTTGAACTGCTTGACGTCATTCTGGTTGCGTTCCACCATAATCATGGCAGCAATCCTCTAGCGTCGCTCCTGTGCCTGTGCTCGATGGTTGTGTTGGAAATATGCCCTAGAGGCAATAATAAATTGGTTATTATTATATTTCCTTGTTCATGATAATCGTTTATTATCCATGCTAGAATTGTATTGATAGGAAACTCAGATACATGTGTGGATACATAGACAACACCATGTCCCTAGTAAGCCTCTAGTTGACTAGCTCATTGATCAATAGATGGTTACAGTTTCCTGACCATGGACATTGGATGTCGTTGATAACGGGATCACATCATTAGGAGAATGATGTGATGGACAAGACCCAATCCTAAGCATAACATAAAAGATCGTGTAGTTCGTTTGCTAGTCCAATGTCAAGTATCTTTTCCTTAGACCATGAGATCATGTAACTCCCGGATGCCGTAGGAGTGCTTTGGGTGTACCCAACATCACAACGTAACAGGCTGACTATAAAGGTACACTATGGGTATCTCCGAAAGTGTCTGTTGGGTTGGCACGGATCGAGACTGGGATTTGTCACTCCGTATGACGGAGAGGTATCTCTGGGCCCACTCAGTAATGCATCATCATAATGAGCTCAATGTGACTAAGGAGTTAGCCACGGGATCATGCATTATGGTACGAGTAAAGTGACTTGCCGGTAACGAGATTGAACAAGGTATTGGGATACCGACGATCGAATCTCGGGCAAGTAACGTACCGATTGACAAAGGGAATTGTATACGGGATTGATTGAATCCTCGACATCGTGGTTCATCCGATGAGATCATCATGGAACATGTGGGAGCCAACATGGGTACCCAGATCCTGCTGTTGGTTATTGACCGGAGAGGCGTCTCGGTCATGTCTGCATGTCTCCCGAACCCGTAGGGTCTACACACTTAAGGTTCGGTGACGCTAGGGTTGTAGAGATATTAGTATGCGGAAACCCGAAAGTTGTTCAGAGTCCCGGATGAGATCCCGGACGTCACGAGGAGTTCCGGAATGGTCAGGAGGTGAAGAATTATATATAGGAAGTCAAGTTTCGGCCACCGGGAATGTTTCGGGGGTCACCGGTAGTGTACCGGCACCACCAGAAGGGTCCCGGGGGTCCACCGGGTGGGGCCACCTCTCCCGGAGGGCCCCATGGGCTGAAGTGGGAAGGGAACCAGCCCCTAGTGGGCTGGGGCGCCCCCCATGGGCCTCCCCCTGCGCCTAGGGTTGGAAACCCTAGGGGTGGGGGGCGCCCCACCTGACTTGGGGGGCAAGTTTCCCCCTGGCCGCCGCCCCCCCTTGTAGATGGGATCCAGGGCTGGCGCCCCCCCTTGGGGGCCTATATATAGTGGGGGGGAGGGCAGCAGCATGACAGCTCCTGGCGCCTCCCTCTCCCCCTGCAACACCTCTCCCTCTCGCAGAAGCTTGGCGAAGCCCTGCCGAGACCCCGCTACTTCCACCACCACGCCGTCGTGCTGCTGGATCTCCATCAACCTCTCCTTCCCCCTTGCTGGATCAAGAAGGAGGAGACGTCGCTGCTCCGTACGTGTGTTGAACGCGGAGGTGCCGTCCGTTCGGGACTCGGTCATCGGTGATTTGGATCACGGCGAGTACGACTCCATCAACCCCGTTCATTGGAACGCTTCCGCTCGCGATCTACAAGGATATGTAGATGCACTCCTTTCCCCTCGTTGCTAGTATACTCCATAGATGGATCTTGGTGATGTGTTGGAAATTTTAAAATTCTGCTACGATCCCCAACAGTGGCATCATGAGCCAGGCCTATGCGTAGTTACTATGCACGAGTAGAACACAAAGCAGTTGTGGGCGTTGATGTTGCCAATTCTTCTTGCCGTTACTAGTCTTATCTTGATTCGGCGGCATCGTGGGATGAAGCGGCCCGGACCGACCTTACACGTATTCTTACGTGAGACAGGTTCCACCGACTGACATGCACTAGTTGCATAAGGTGGCTAGCGGGTGTCTGTCTCTCCCACTTTAGTCGGATCGGATTCGATGAAAAGGGTCCTTATGAAGGGTAAATAGAAATTGGCATATCACGTTGTGGCTTTTGCGTAGGTAAGAAACGTTCTTGCTAGAAACCCATAGCAGCCACGTAAAACATGCAACAACAATTAGAGGACGTCTAACTTGTTTTTGCAGGGTATGCTATCTGATGTGATATGGCAAAAAAAAGGATGTGATGAATGATATATGTGATGTATGAGATTGATCATGTTCTTGTAATAGGAATCACGACTTGCATGTCGATGAGAATGACAACCGGCAGGAGCCATAGGAGTTGCCTTAATTTATTGTATGACCTGCGTGTCAATGAAAACGCCATGTAATTACTTTACTTTATTGCTAACCGTTAGCCATAGTAGTAGAAGTAATAGTTGGCGAGACAACTTCATGAAGACACAATGATGGAGATCATGGTGTCATGCCGGTGACGAAGGTGATCATGCCGCGCCTCAAAGATGGAGATCAAAGGCGCAAGATGATATTGGCCATATCACGTCACTTTATGATTTGCATGTGATGTTTATCATGTTTACATCTTATTTGCTTACAACGACGGTAGCATAAATAAGATGATCCCTCACTAAAATTTCAAGAGACGTGTTCCCCCTAACTGTGCACCGTTGCGAAGGTTCGTTGTTTCGAAGCACCACGTGATGATCGGGTGTGATAGATTCTAACGTTCGAATACAATGGGTGTTGACGAGCCTAGCATGTACAAACATGGCCTCGGAACACATGCAAAACACTTAGGCTGACTTGACGAGCCTAGCATGTACAGACATGGCCTCGGAACACAAGAGACCGAAAGGTCGAACATGAGTCGTATAGTAGATACGATCAACATGGAGATGTTCACCGATGATGACTAGTCCGTCTCACGTGATGATCGGACACGGCCTAGTTTGACTCGGATCATGTATCACTTAGATGACTAGAGGGATGTCTATCTGAGTGGGAGTTCATTAATCAGATGAACTTAATTATCATGAACATAGTCAGAAGGTCTTTGCAAATTGTGTCATAGCTTGCGCTTTAGTTCTACTGGTTAAGATATGTTCCTAGAGAAAATTTAGTTGAAAGTTGGTAGTAGCAATTATGCGGACTGGGTCCGTAAACTGAGGGTTGTCCTCATTGCTGCACAGGAGGCTTATGTCCTTAATGCACCGCTCGGTGTGCTGAACCTCAGCGTCGTCTGTAGATGTTGCGAAACATCTGACATACACGTTTTGATGACTACGTGATAGTTCAGTGCGTAATGCTAACGGTTTAGAATTGTGGCACCAAAGACGGTTTTTGAAACGTCGCAGAACATATGAGATGTTCCGAAGACTGAAATTGGGATTTCGGACTAGTGCCCACGTCAAGAGGTATGAGACCTCTGACAAGTTTCTTAAGCCTGCAAACTGAGGGAGAAAAGCTCAATCGTTGAGCATGTGCTCAGATTGTCTGAGTACCACAATCGCTTGAATCAAGTGGGAGTTAATCTTCCAGATGAGATAGTGATGGTTCTCCATAGTCACTGCCACCAAGCTATTAGAGCTTCGTGATGAACTATAACATATCAGGGATAGATATGATGATCCTTGAGCAACTCGCGATGTTTGAGACCGCGAAAGTAGAAATCAAGAAGGAGCATCAATTGTTGATGGTTAGTAAAACCACTAGTTTCTAGAAGGGCAAGGGCAAGAAGGGATACTTCATGAAACAACAAATCATTTGCTGCTCTAGCGAAGAATCCCAAAGTTAAACCCAAACCCGAGACTAAGTGCTCCTGTAATGAGGGGAACGGTCACTAAAGCAGAACTACCCTAGATACTTGGTAGATGAGAAGGTAGGCAAGGTCGACAGAAGTATATTGGATATACATTAAATGAATGTGTACTTTACTAGTACTCCTAGCAGCACCAGGGTATTAGATACCGGTTCGGTTGCTAAGTGTTAGTAACTCGAAATAAAAGCTGCGGAATAAACGGAGACTAGCTAAAGGTGAGATGACGATATGTGTTGGAAGTGTTTCCAAGGTTGATGTGATCAAGCATCGCATGCTCCCTCTACCATCTAGATTTGGTGTTTGTGTTGAGCATGATTGGATTATGTTTATCACAATACGGTTATTCATTTAAGGAGAATAATGGTTACTCTGTTTATTTGAATAATAACTTCAATGGTCTTGCACCTAAAATGAATCTCGATCGTAGTGATACACATGTTCGTGCCAAAAGATATAAAATAGTAATGATAGTTCCACATACTTGTGGCACTGCCATTTGAGTCATATTGGTATAGAACGCATGAAGAAGCTCCATGTAGATGGATCTTTGGACTCACTCGTTTTTGAAAAGATTGAGACATGCGAACCATGTCTATTGGTATATATGCATGAAGAAACTCCATGCAAATGGATCATTTGTACTCACTTGATTTTGAATCACTTGAGACATGCAAATCATACCACATGGGCAAGATGACTGAAAGGCCTCGTTTTCAGTAAGATGGAACAAGAGAGCAACTTATTGGAAGTAATACATTTTGATGTATGCAGTCCAATGAGTGCTGAGGCATGCAGTGGATATCGTTATGTTCTTACTTCACAGATGATTTGAGTAGATGCTGAGAATATTTACTTGATGAAACACAAGTCTGAATTATTGAAAGGTTCAAGTAATTTCAGAGTGAAGTTGAAGATCATCGTGACAAGAGGATAAAATGTCTATGATATGATCATAGAGATATCTGAGTTACGAGTTTGGCACACAATTAAGACATTGTGGAAAGTGTTTCACAATTAATACCGCCTGGAACACCACAGTGCGATGGTGTGTCCGAACATCATAACTGCACCCTATTGGATATGGTGCATACCATGATGTCTCTTATCAAATTACAACTATCGTTTATGGGTTAGGCATTAGAGATAACCGCATTCACTTTAAAAGGGGCACCACGCAATTCCGTTGAGACGACACCGTTTAGAGAAACCTAAGTTGTCGTTTCTTAAAAGATTGGGGCTGCGATGCTTATGTGAAAGAGTTTCAAGCTGATAAGCTCGAACCCAAAGCGGATAAATGCATCTTCATAGAAAACCCAAAACAGTTGGGTATACCTCCTATTTCAGATCTGGAAGCAAAAGTAATTGCTTCTAGAAACGAGTCATGTCTCGAGGAAAAGTTTCTCTCGAAAGAATTGAGTGGGAGGATGGTGGAGACTTGATGAGGTTATTGAACCATAACTTCAACTAGTGTGTAGCAGGGCACAGGAAGTTGTTCCTGTGGCACCTACACCAATTGAAGTGGAAGCTTATGATAGTGATCATGAAACTTCGGATCAAGTCACTACCAAACCTCGTAGGTCGACAAGGATATGTACTACTCCTGAGTGGTACGGTAATCCTGTCTTAGATATCATGTTGTTAGACAACAGTGAACCTACGAGCTATGGAGAAGCGATGGTGGGCCCATATTCCGACAAATGGTTAGAAACCATGAAATCCGAGATAGAATCCATGTATCAGAACAAAGCATGGACTTTGGTGAACTTGCCCGATGATCGGCAAGCCATTGAGATAAATGGATCTTTAAGAAGAAGACGGACGTGGACGGTAATGTTACCGTCTATGAAGCTCGACTTGTGGCAAAGAGTATTTTCACAAGTTCAAGGAGTTGACTACGATGAGATTTTCTCATCCGTAGCGATGCTTAAGTCCGTCGGAATCATGTTAGCATTAGCTGCATTTATGAAATCTGGCAGATGGATGTCAAAATAAGTTTCCTTACCAGTTTTCGTAAGGAAAGGTTGTATGTGATACAATCAGAAAGGTTTTGTCGATCCTAAGGATGCTAAAAGGTATGCTAGCTCCAGCGATCCTTCCATGGACTAGAGCAAGCATCTCGGAGTCAGAATATATGCTTTGATGGAGTGATCAAAGTTTTTGGGTTTGTACAAAGTTTGTTAGAAACTTGTATTTACAATAAAGTGAGTGGGAGCGCTACAACATTTCTGATAAGTATATGTGAATGACATATTGTTGATCCGAAATGATGTAAAATTTCTGGAAAGCATGAAGGGTTGTTTGAAAGGAGTTTTTCAAAGGAAGACCTGGATAAAGCTGCTTACATATTGGGCATCAAGATCTATAGAGATAGATCAAGACGTCTGATGATACTTTCAAAGAACGCACACCTTGACATGATTTTGAAAGAGTTCAAAATAGATCAGCAAAGGAGTTCTTGGCTGTGTTGCAAGGTGTGAGTATTGAGTAAGACTCAAGACCTGACCACAGTAGAAGAGAGAGAAAGGACGAAGGACGTCCCCTATCCTTTAGACGTAGGCTCTACAGTATGCTATGCTGTGTACCGCACATGAAGTGTGCCTTGCCATGAGTTGGTCAAGGGGTACAATAGTGATCCGGGAACGGATCACATGACAGCGGTCGAACTTATCCTTAGTATCTAGTGGACTAAGGAATTTTCTCGATTATGGAGGTGAAAAGGAGTTCGTCGTAAAGGGTTACGTCGATGCGAACTTTGACACTAATCCGGATGACTCTGAGTAGTAAACTGGATTCGTATAGTAGAGCAGTTATTTGAAATGGCTCCAAGTAGCGCGTGGTAGCATCCACAAGATGACATAGATATTCGTAAACCACACACGGATCTGAAAGGTTCAGACCCGTCGACTAATAACCTCTCTCACAAGCATAACATGATCACACTAGCACTCAATAGTGATGTGAACTAGATTGTTGACTCTAGTAAACTCTTTGGATGTTGGTCACATGGTGATGTGACTTGTCAGTGTTAATCACATGGTGATGTGAACTAGATTATTGACTCTAGTGCAAGTGGGAGACTGTTGGAAATATGCCCTAGAGGCAATAATAAATTGGTTATTATTATATTTCCCTGTTCATGATAATCGTTTATTATCCATGCTAGAATTGTATTGATAGGAAACTCAGATACATGTGTGGATACATAGACAACACCATGTCCCTAGTAAGCCTCTAGTTGACTAGCTCGTTGATCAATAGATGGTTACGGTTTCCTGACCATGGACATTGGATGTCGTTGATAACGGGATCACATCATTAGGAGAATGATGTGATGGACAAGACCCAATCCTAAGCATAGCATAAAAGATCGTGTAGTTCGTTTGCTAGAGCTTTTCCAATGTCAAGTATCTTTTCCTTAGACCATGAGATCGTGTAACTCCCGGATGCCGTAGGAGTGCTTTGGGTGTACCCAACCTCACAACGTAACTGGGTGACTATAAAGGTACACTACGGGTATCTCCGAAAGTGTCTGTTGGGTTGGCACGGATCGAGACTGGGATTTGTCACTCCGTATGACGGAGAGGTATCTCTGGGCCCACTCGGTAATGCATCATCATAATGAGCTCAATGTGACTAAGGAGTTAGCCACGGGATCATGCATTACGGTAGGAGTAAAGTGACTTGCCGGTAACGAGATTGAACAAGGTATTGGGATACCGATGATCGAATCTCGGGCAAGTAACATACCGATTGACAAAGGGAATTGTATACGGGATTGATTGAATCCTCGACATCGTGGTTCATCCGATGAGATCATCGTGGAACATGTGGGAGCCAACATGGGTATCCAGATCCCGTTGTTGGTTATTGACCGGAGAGGCGTCTCGGTCATGTCTGCATGTCTCCCGAACCCGTAGGGTCTACACACTAGGTTCGGTGACACTAGGGTTGTAGAGATATTAGTATGCGGAAACCCAAAAGTTGTTTAGAGTCCCGGATGAGATCCCGGACGTCACGAGGAGTTCCGGAATTGTCCGGAGGTGAAGAATTATATATAGGAAGTCAAGTTTCGGCCACTGGGAAAGTTTCGGGGGTCACCGGTAGTGTACGGGGACCACCCGAAGGGTCCCGGGGGTCCACCGGGTGGGGCCACCTATCCCGGAGGGCCCCATGGGCTGAAGTGGGAAGGGAACCAGCCCCTAGTGGGCTGGGGCGCCCCCCATGGGCCTCCCCTGCGCCTAGGGTTGGAAACCCTAGGGGTGGGGGGCGCCCCACGTGACTTGGGGGGCAAGTTTCCCCCTGGCCGCTGCCCCCCCCCCCTTGTAGATGGGATCCAGGGCTGGTGCCCCCCCTTGGGGGCCTATATATAGTGGGGGGGAGGGCAGCAGCATGACAGCTCCTGGCGCCTCCCTCTCCCCCTGCAACACCTCTCCCTCTCGCAGAAGCTTGGCGAAGCCCTGCCGAGACCCCGCTACTTCCACCACCACGCCGTCGTGCTGCTGGATCTCCATCAACCTCTCCTTCCCCCTTGCGGGATCAAGAAGGAGGAGACGTCACTGCTCCGTACGTGTGTTGAACGCGGAGGTGCCGTCCGTTCGGCACTCGGTCATCGGTGATTTGGATCACGGCGAGTACGACTCCATCAACCCCGTTCATTGAAACGCTTCCGCTCGCGATCTACAAGGGTATGTAGATGCACTCCTTTCCCCTCGTTGCTAGTATACTCCATAGATGGATCTTGGTGATGCGTAGGAAATTTTAAAATTCTGCTACGATCCCCAACAGGTTGGCCCTCCTTTCAGCACTAGAACCTCCCCTTGCTCATCAACTACCTCTCCTAACTGTGGATCCATCAGTGGTGGATGTGGTTTCTGGCGGCTAGGTTTTGGTCAAGGGGAATGAGGCGCAGGGATCCACTGGTTTCTGGTGGCTTCTTTTATGTAGACAGTGTGGCAGGCTTGGTGGGTTACTTAGGTCCAAAACGAAAGCCCACCATCAGGCCCACGTACACGACAACTTGGATAAGATGCAGACTAATTCAGACAGACTCATGCAGAAAAGTACAGACAGGTGCAAAAAAATTCAAACAGGTTCAAAACAAATTCAAACAAAACAAACCTTACCACTGTGTCAGTTACCACTTACATGGAAGTAACCCTTTAATTTGATGCTTGCAAACCTCTTCCGTTTGGTACCAGCCAAAACATCTGAAGTTGCAGCAGCAGATCTTGGTGCACTGAATCCCTTGCCTCTCACTCCACCTGCAGGCCTACCCCTTTTAGCTCTTGCAGTAGGGGCTGGTGCTGATGCAGCAGGAGCTGGTGCTCTTGCAGTTGGGCATGTTGCTGGTGCTCTTGGAGTTGGGCCTGCTGCTGGTGCTCTTGGAGTTGATACTAGAACAGATGGAGTAGGTGCATAGACTGCCCTGTTTTCCTGCATTAAAGGTCCAACTTCATAATCATTATACTATGTAAAAGGAAACATTGTTGTGATGCTTGTTAATTACCTGATGTTTGTTTTTCCTCATTTGAAGCTTAGGCCTAAGAGTCTTATTGCAACTTGTATACTTGTGTCCTTCCAACCCACAATTTCCACAGGTAATTGTCCCCATCCTACTGGTGTCTCTTGGGCCAGGAACTTCAAACTCCCCTTTCCTCCTTGTAGTTTGTTTTCTGCCTGCCTTTTCTTTGAACACAGGAGGTTCAATGTCTGAAGTGTTTGTGTTAGGCCAGAAATCTGGACCAGGAACAGGGTATATAATTTCTTTGTATGTCTCCAAATAAAGTGGCTTCTTGAAAAACTCATTGACATAGTCCTCAGGATGCAGCTTTTGCTTTGTCATTACAGATATGCCATGACTGCAAGGTACACCAGTCATGTTCCATCTCTTGCAATCACATGTATACCCTTCCATGTCCACACAATATTGTTTTTCTTTGCTAGTAACTTGCCAAATTGTTGGACCAGCTCTGTCAGCCTGGCAATACTTGGCCTACTGCTTGTTCTCTTCTAAAATCTCTGAGTAGGTAGGTGTGATTTCCACCTGCTAATCTGTAACTTCTCCCTAGTTTGTTGCCTCTTGATCATTTGCTTGGTCCTAGTCCCTTCAAACATTGTCCTTATTGGTTTGGCCCTAACATCCAGTATCATCTTGTTGAAGACTTCACTAAGATTGTTCACAACTAAATCTGTTTTGCAAGTATGATCCATAGCAAACCTAGCCCAAGTAGAGACCTCAATTTTTTTGAGCCATTTCCAAGCATCCTCAGACTGTGCTTTCAGCTCTGCCATCCCTAGTTCATGCCCATGTTTAGTGTAGGAGTAGCTAGCCTTGTCAATACACTTCTTTAGTTCCTGGCCTCTAAACCCAGCAGATTGAAAGTTTGCATATATGTGCCTAAGACAATACCTTTGAGGTGAATCAAGGAATACCTCATTTATTGCCTTAAGCAAGCCCTGTACATTCACAAATTATTAGTACAATTGAACATAATGAAATAATTAAAAAAGTAATAACAACTAAATTGCTCAATGAAATTCCTCCCAACCTTTTGCCTGTCAGATATGATAGTGTATGTTCAAAATTTGTTGCCACTGCCAATGCAACATCTCAATTTAGTTCAAAACCAATTCCAACTATCACCATCTTCCTTGTCAACCACACCAAACGCTATAGGATAAATATTGTTGTTTCCATCCCTTCCGGTGGCTGCAAGAATTTGTTGTCCAGTGGTTAACTTGATGAAGCATCCATCAAGACCTATAAATGGTCTGCAACCATTAAGGAAACCTTCCTTTGAAGCTGCTAAACAGTAGAACATATACTTGAATCTAGGAGTAGGTGCTGGGTTCTCTAGATCTTCAAATGTTGTTACTATACACCTACTACCTGGGTTTGTGTCAAGAACTGCTTGAAGATAATCCCTGAGCCTCAAGTACTACTGCTTGTGGTCACCTTGAACTACATCAACAGCCTTCCTCCTTGTCCTATATGCCACCTTCTTGATACATCCACTGAAAACTTAGTCTTGGTCTTCTTAATTAATGCATCCACAGGAGATCTAATGTCTTCTCTCAATGCTGCCTATACTGACCTTGACATCCACTTAGTAGTAACCTTTGTGGACTCTGCACATGCTCCACAAGTGTGCAACATATCACACTTCTTGATGCAGAATGTTTTTTCATGAGCTAACTTAGAGGCACGTATATAAAAATCACATCCCTGGGCTCTCTCTGAGCACCAAACAATAATCCTATCTGGGGCATTTTTGTGGTAATGAAAATTTCTCAAAGTCCTAATGTGAAAATCCCTAAGTGCATCTCTGAACTCATACACAGTGGTGAAGCACAAGCCCTTACAGAATTGTTCTACTGGTCCTTCAAGTTTGTGATTATACCATATCCTATCTTTCAACTTCTTACTCCTTCTCTTCCTACCACTTGGTAGTTTATAGGATCCTTTAGGCTCATCTTCTTCATCACTGATGCCATAATAACCAGGGAAACATTTTTCATCTGCTTCAGGGAACGAATCTGCTTTCTCCTTTTTCTCAACCTCATGGTGGGATCTACTGGTTGGACCAGGTTTTCTCACTACCTTCAGTTTCTGTACCACTTTTGTATCTTGTTTTGCAGCTTCATCTTTAGAGGAATATTGTAACTGAAAATCCACATTGTTCCCATTTGAACCTGAATTTGCAGCTTCATCATCAGAAACAAATTCAGACACATCAGTGTCACCTTCAAAATGGTTAAGGTCAGCTTCTCTCCGCACCATGCTTTTCTTCAGCTCTTCCTTTCTGTCCATGCTTATATCCACCACCTTAGTGCAACTTTGTTGAGTGTTAATGCAATGTTCAGCAAAATAACTATCTCTGTTTTCATCTGCATTACATGCCTCAAGAGCTCCCACTACTCTTATGTTCATAATCTTTTCATTATGAGAGTGGATCAACATCTGCTGCACATCATCTTCACAGCATATTTGATCTAAACCTTCTAATCCTTTCTCCTCATCAAATACATAGTACATATAATCATCAGCCACAAAGCCCTCACTCCCAATAAGAGAAAGCATTGTCAAATATGATATGTCTGACTGGTACAGATTTCGAACCACAGATTCTCTGGCATTGAAATGGAACCAAATTGCCCACTTTGGGTCATCAATTCTGAAAATTATTTATTGAATAACCTTTATTAACTGAAAACTGGATAACTGAACCTAAGTATGCACAATATTGAGTTTCTGTCAAACTGTTTTTTTAGTTTCTTCCACAATTTGAAATCTCTGGATCTACTAGATGAGATGTCGTACCTGCC
Source organism: Aegilops tauschii subsp. strangulata (assembly GCF_002575655.3). Classification (NCBI taxonomy): domain Eukaryota; kingdom Viridiplantae; phylum Streptophyta; class Magnoliopsida; order Poales; family Poaceae; genus Aegilops; species Aegilops tauschii. The sequence goes on from NC_053041.3 coordinate 526,878,125, forward strand.
GCCGCCCGCAGAACGAGGAAGCTTCCACCGACCTTGACCTGTGCTTCTTGTCGTCGACGGTGGTCGGTTCGGCGCCGACGAACCCAACCTCTGCGAAGGATGAGATTCGGACTGAGAAGGCTGCTGCGCCGCGCTGCCGACCACGTCCGGAGGTATGCCTGAATCGCCGCCGGAGTTTGCATCCACAGCCGCCATGGCTAGCGTCAGCTAGGGCTAGGGAGGAGCTCGGTGGAGAGTGAGAGAGGGTGGGGGAAGGGGAGCCGGCCGGCCAGGTTTGACCTGTTCCGACCAGGTGCGACCGAGCGGTGGCTCTAACGGCTGCACGCGCGCGCCGTTAGCCGTTAGGCCGCCCGCCAGCCTGGCGCGTGGGCCCCTGCTGTCTGAATCGCGGTTAAATCGGTCAAAACAACCATTCCGTCAACTTGATAGTTTTTAGTCACGGGATTATGTTTTTTGATAGTTTTCTGCCACTTTTAAAAAAATGGTAGTTCTGTGGGACGCGAACCCCTAAACTGGTAGTTTTTTGTCAAACACTCGTGCCGCGAGGATCTTGGGTGAGTATGTTTGACCCCCAAAATCAACTGCCTTTCTAACATTTGGATTTGAGAGTCCTTGTCGCTCCCCAAAAAATTCTTCAGTGTGTTTGTTTGTTGTGAGAAAGAGACGTGGGACTAGGCATAATAAGCTGCTTCCTGATAGCCGCACTACTACAGTGATTTGTACCCGTCAAGTAAATCTGGGTGCTTTTAATTTACACATAATGAAAAGCACCCCTGCCACACATCGTTTACTACCCTCCCGACTACGTTTTGTCAAGTTGTCCTTAGCAAAAATCACTTCCTTGTGCACGGTCAGGAAAAAGAGAGGGTCAATTCCATCGACAGCACAAGCCAGGTTCTAAGGACTAGGCTCGCTCATATATAAGTGAGATAGGTACGTAATACCAACCATTTCATGCCCTCATAATAAACACTTCTCCGGTGGGGAAAGAGCCATGTTGTGTCTTGTGAGTGACGGTAGTTGTAGACTTAACTCTTATATGTACATATAACCAAAAAGAGCACACACCATGCATGTGCAATATAGAGTACCCATGTTTTGCAAAAGTTCCGGCCATGACGAATCCTTGGACCAAATTGGAGGTTATACCCAGGGCGGGCATTTTATCTGTGTTCATATTAGGTTGCATAACCCGCAAACAATAATTGGGCTGCATAGGCTTGGGATGCATGAGGAAATTTGACCTTTCTGGCAGGGATCCAGACTGTAACAGAGGAGCTGCAAGAGACAAACTATATTAGTTCAAAGCTAGAGTTAATTATTTCTAGTTTCACATGTCTGGAAGCCATTGCTGCGATATTCATTGTCAGACTTGTTGAGCAAGAAGCTAGGACCACATTCAACTACAGGCGTGGAGGTCTCGGGCAATTCTCGGTCCGCTCCGCCTACGCTGCCTTGTTGGCCGGCAGGGAGGTGGTATCAACTGCGGACTTTGGAGGTCTCGGGCCCCTTTGCAATGCTGCTTCTTCACCTGGCTAGCTATGAGAAACAGGTGCTGGACTTCTGACCGACTCGCCCGACGTGGACTTCTGCATCAAGATACGTGCCCTTTTTGTAATCAGGAGGAGACTATCGAGCACATCCTCCTGGCCTGTGTATCCGCGAGAACAGTGTGGAGAACACTATGTTCGGCCTTAGGAAAACCGGAGTGGTCACCCACGACCCAGGACACCCTCCAGGGTTGGTGCGTTGCGAGAACGACAGGCGTGCGCAAGCCAAAGGAGTTGAGGGCTCTCCCCATGCTCGTGCTTTGGGAGCTTTGGCAGCACAGGAACGTGATTGTCTTCGACGGTGCTTCGCGTCCTTGGCGGCGGTGGTCAGGCGAGTCGTCGTCGAGGGAAGAGCTTGGCAGCAGGCGAGCCTATTGAAGGGTGAAGTGGACAATTTGTTTGAGTTGCTATCAGGGTGGGCATGTAGCGAGTAGTCACGTTTTGTATACTGAGGGTGGAGTGTTCAGTTGTAAGCGTTCCTGATGTTGTAGCGTTTTACTCCCTATAACATCAACGGTGGTTGGGATTCTCACCCCCCCTCCTTCTATAAAATATGATACGCACACTCGTGCGAATTCGATAAAAAAGGACCACATTCAACTTGAATTTCTCTGTATAATCTACAAATACTATGGCACTGATGGGTAATCTGGCTGCCTAGATCGCAAGTCGGTAGCTATATCAATAGTGTTCAACCTTTTGTAAATGTGGCTTTGTATTATTGATCTCTTAGTAGTAATAGCTAGATATTTCTGGATCAACAATTAAAGATTCAGACTTGCAAAATGCAATTATTCATGACTTGGTTGGTGCACTGATTAGTTCATTTTCTCGAAATGAGCTTTTTTCAAAATTGTTGAGTTATGACTTATGAATCAGTTAGTATGTTTAATCGATGACATGTACATTAAAAGGAACGAAACTAGAAAAAATGTTTTCAATTCTAAATCAAGACAAAATAGGGAAAGTTGTGTATGTCTATTAGTTTTTTAAGGGGTGTATATAGTTTGTTATACATAGCTTCTTCTCATGACTGATTGCTTCTTCTCCACAATTGCTCTTTTGGAAAACTAGCTAAACACATGCTTATGCACGAGCCACCAATATGCCAAAGGGGACAGCCACTGTAGCATGATGCATGTGGGATATTAAAGAGGACCATGACAGACACTTGATGGAGACGAGAGGTGGCTCTGCATGGTGATGGGGTCATTGTCACTTTGGATGTGTGGGCCAACGGGTTTGCGGGCTAGTGGCATTGCGCCATGAGATGTTTGGGGGTATTGGGGTGGAAAATTCCAAGCGAAAGATTCGACGATGGAGCACCCTAGGGGAGACAGGGTGTGGTGGAGCATCTCCTCTTCCTTCATCCAATGGCCCATGTTCTTCAGGAAGCCTTAAAACTCGTGTTGGGTTGGGTGAGGATGTTGTTCCTCCCTTCGGGGTGTCTCCTTGAAGGTCACCGATCTTGCTTGCGCTTTCCCGCGTTGCACATGCACGACGTTGCGGATCACAAATTCCTGGCCGGTGGTGGTTTGAGAGCTTCTACGACACGGCGTCGGGGGTGAGCCATGTTGGAGTCGCGACGGAGGTTGCGGTAGTCTGACTCTTCGGCGTGTCTATTGGATTGTCTCGGGTCGCTTGTCGTAGTGAAGTCAGAGCTATGGCGGCAGAGTCTGGGTGGTGACATTGACGGACCACAAGTGGTTTGTTTAGTGACAACCTTGCATAATTCTCCTTCACAGCTTGCCATCAAAATCAGAGTTGCACTGTCGCTGACACGGGTGGCTTTGCTTGGCATGGATGTTGTGGCTTCTCATGGCTTTTGTGCTGTGGGCTTGGTCGGTGGTTGTTTACGGTAAAGTCGGATTCACTTGCTAAGGGGTAGTCATAATGAATGACAACAACATGCAACCTTGACAAGGTATTCTTCGCAGTGGTGTGCCTGTGTTGTCTCTTGTGTGTGCTTGGCCAGCAGGGTTTGGCAGTTTCCACCTCGTTTTCTATTAATTGACCAGGAAACTACCTTCTTAATTAATGGATTGCGCCCTAAGACCCCTGGTTTAAATAAATGGTGGACACTTGATGGTTGTTGTGGATTCACGACCATGTACAAGTCTGTGTAGAACATACTTGGCTATTAGAAGAACTGACATTGAAGGCCACATGTAATGCACGCCATAAAAGCTTGGCTAGTGGGCATTTTGAGAAAAAGAAGTTTGATAGTTTCACCTAGATTGCAAAAACAACATCGTTTACTACCCTCCCGACTACGTTTTGTCAAGTTGTCCTTAGCAAAAATCACTTCCTTGTGCACAAAACACATAAATATCTTTATTCTTAAAGGAATCTTAATGTTCCAAATATGTAGCGATTTTGGGATTGAACTAAATTCAATCAAATCTAGATACATAGATTTCACCGAGAAAACCCGTGACACCGAAAGTTTCTAGTGACGTGTATCTGGATCATTAGATAGGTTAACCTCCATCAACCTGCACATAAGATGTAGCCATCCATATCCCATATGTCCCCCACCAAGGACCTTTGGAACTGAATGTTCAAGGGCACCAATCCTAGTATTTTACTTACAAAAGCTTCCTTACGTTGTACAATATTGTAGAGGGTTGGATATTGTATGACTAGTGGCGTCTCCCCTAGACACGTATTTTCCCAAAATCTAGCCGTGTTGTCATTCCCTACGATAATTTTGTCCTATTGAAAAAGGCTACTTTCGTCTCACATTAGCCCCTTCCAGAATGGTGAATGCATGTGTTGCCTCTAAAACTGCGTAGGACCTTGTTTCTTTCTTTACCATTTTCCTTTTTTGAGAAGGAAATGCATGGATGTGTATACGATTTAGCATGGCTAGAAAAAAGAGAGGGCCAATTCCATCAATACCACGTAACTCGAGTTCTAGGATCAGGCTCGTATATATTTCAACTGAATATGCACGTATGAACTAATATCTAGTACCAACCATTCCGTGTCTATCTAAAGGACATTTCAATAGTGAAAATAGAGGCATGTTGTGCCTTGTGAGTTATGGTTGCTGTGGACTTAACTGTATCCGTACGTAGCTCCTAAATAACTGAAAAGGACTTATATATACATATATCCTGAGAGAGCCATCATGCACTTTTATGGGTGTGTTTAGATGCTGGCCTTACTGTGGGCACTCCAAAGTATTGGTCAACCATTCTGCTGCCCACAAGGACACAACTCATCAACTCTTTGGCGTAAAAATTAACTGACGAAGTTGATGTAGTCCGGGGCTCCGGGCAAGCTAAAATATTGATCCCCATCCAAACAGCTGTCCACACTCGACCAACTTTTTGGTTCGGTAGGTGTAGGCTCCAATCCAAACACACCCTATTTGTGTGTTGATATTAGGGTGCTAGGATTGGGATGCATGAAGAAATTTGACTGATCTTATTTTTTATGACTCCTAACTGCGATTCATCAAGGAAGTAGCTATTATCTCGCTGCATGAAACGACTGTGGTACACACTGTAGTTGAACATTGAAATAAAGTACTTCTGGTTTCAGTAGGTTGCAACAGTAAGCTGCATGCAACGAGTGTGGTACACACTGTATGACATAGGGAGCAAGAAGCTATAACCTCGCTACATTTTAGCCCCAAATCAGTTGCCTTTGCTGGGAGCCTGGGATTTGAGAGTCGTTGTCGTCGGCCCAGGTTAGCAAACTATGGGACAATGTAAGATTAGTGATGTCCATAACAAATTTAGGTGATTTGATTGATGTGGCATGGAAATCACTCCATCAAATTATTTCCTCTGACCATTAAATTATTTGTTAATGAAGTTGTGTATCTTCATCAGTTTGTTACATAGATTCTTCTTCTTCTGGTCACAACACGGTGCCGTTTTCGGGTAGGCTTGGATCATGGCTCGAAGCTTCTTCAGCTGTGGCGTGGAGCAGGGTCAATGTTAATCTCATTGTTTGTCTGGATTTTGTATCTGCTTTGTGAGTTGGATTTCTCAACACTCCTTATCGTTCGGTCGTGTGGCGTATCTATAAATCGAGATGAAAGCCTATTTCAAGAGGTGACATGTCCTCCAAGCCAGTTGAATTTTTGAAGAATTACAATATCCTTCCGATCATCATGTAAAACCCTAATGACAATACATCTTGAAGAAGCATCAAACGGGTGAGGATCATAAATGAGCTTGACATTGTGTTTACAGTTAACCTTGTCGCATAGTTTCAGTTAGTTTGCTAGTTTTCAGGCTTTTATGTTTCATATGCCGCGAGCCCAGAATCTGTGTTCGTCGAGTGACTAGGGGTCAACACAAACAATATGCAGCATCTGCATGACTCCACTTCTGCGGGATGACGCGGAGGGACTGGATAAGGCACCCGGATTGTTTTTTTTTTTTTTACTTTTGAGTTCTTCAAAAATAAAACAGAGATAAAGAATAAAAGTTGCATACACTTACACAGCGCAAAAAACACCGTCCAACTGTCAGTATTGTTCATCCTCTCTCTCGCTCACTGTATCCTTGGGTTAACATGAATTATGTTGGGCGGTAAATCATAGGCCACACGGCTTGTGTGCCGGCGAGGACTTTGCAAGAGTAAATTGTTGCCCCAAATCAATTGCCTTTCTAACATTGTGATTTGGGAGTCCTTGTCACCCCCAAATTTTCTCCAGTGTGTTTATTCTGAGAAAGTGACATCGAACGACGAAATAAGCAACTTTCTGATGGCCGGACTACACCACTGATGCCATCGAATGAACCTGGGTGCTTTTAGTTTACACACCACTGCAGTCCGTTAACACTACACACATATGCTAGGTGCTAGCACCTCCAAGGTGGAAAGGCCAATTCCATTCTACTGCACACAAGCCAGGTTTCTAGGACATGGGTACATAAGAACTAATATGCAATACCAACCATTCTCATATGTCCCTTTTCGGAAGAAAAAAAATCATTTCATGTGTGGGACGAGGTTACGTTTGTTGCACACTTTATTGTATATGTACATAGTTTCTAAATGATCGAACAAAGACAAGCATGCCACATATCCACGATATATGCTGCAAGTTTTACGTATGTTCTGGTTATGAAGAATTCTTGGCTAAAATTCGAAGGTCATACACAGTGCAATCAGCTGGCCATTTTACTTGTGTTGATATTAGGCTGCACAGGGTTGTGATTCATTAGGAAAGTTTACCTATCTTCACCATTTCAAGTCCTAACAAAGATATTTCAAGGAACCAACTACATAGTAGTTCAAAGTTAGAATTGAAAGAATAATGAAGCGTCTCAACTCCCGTAACATGGGAGCCCGCGTTATTTATATTGATTGAGCGAGAGGGATCTCGCGGTCATGTACATGGTGCGGTTAAGGAGAAGGATCTCCAACCATATTACAATGAGAGAGATAGAGATAGAAAGATAAACATGAAAGATACAAAACGTGCAGTACAAGCCTATCTCTATCTACTATTCTGTTACAATATTTCTAACACTCCCCCTTAATCACAACTGCACCAAGTTGAGATTACGATGAAACTCTTCAAAACCTTTTGTGGGTAAGGCCTTTGTAAACCCATCCGCAAGCTGATCCTTTGAAGGAATGAACCGGACATCTAATTGCTTGTTTGCAACTCGTTCTCTAACAAAGTGAAAGTCTATCTCAATATGCTTTGTCCTGGCATGAAAAACTGGGTTAGCAGTAAGATAAGTTGCTCCAAGATTGTCACACCATAAACAAGGAGGATGCACTTCTGGGATATTAAGTTCTTTCAACATAGACTGAATCCAAATAACCTCAGCCGTTGCATTTGCCAAAGCTTTATATTCTGCCTCTGTACTTGACCTAGAGACTGTTGCCTGTTTCTTTGCACACCACGAGATTAAATTTGGACCATAGAATATAGCAAACCCACCAGTCGACCTTCTATCATCTAGACAGCCAGCCCAATCCGCATCAGAAAATGCACTTATAAGGGTAGACGATGACTTTCTGAATGTGAGCCCAACAGTCAACGTATTCTTGATGTACCTCAAGATTCTCTTAGCTGCTGTCCAATGAGTGGTAGTAGGTGCATGGAGAAACTGACAAATTTTGTTAACTGCAAAAGAGATGTCAGGTCGAGTAAGAGTCAAGTACTGAAGACCACCAACTAAACTCCTGTAACTGGTGATATCCTCATGATGCAGAGGTTCCCCATCTGTCAGAGACAAACACTCCGAACTAGAGAGTGGTGTTGGTGAGGGTTTACAGTTTTGCATGCCAATTCTATTCAACAACTCTGTTGCATACTTAGCTTGAGATAAATGAAGACCATCACTGTTTTTCTTTACTTCAATACCCAAAAAGAAATGCAAGTCTCCCAAATCCTTGAGAGCAAACTCAGAACTCAAATTCTTTAGCAATTTGGTTATTGCACCATCAGATGAGCTAGTGACAATAATATCATCCACATATATAAGGACAAACATAGATACTTGTGACTTGGTAAAGATAAACAGTGAGGTGTCAGATTTTGATGGAACAAACCCAAGTGCTTGAAGTTTCATGCTGAGCCTGAAGTACCATGCTCTGGGAGCTTGCTTCAGACCATATAATGCTTTATCCAGCTTGCATATGTGAAAGGGTTTATTTTTGTCTTCAAAACCAGGAGGTTGTTTCATGTATACCTCTTCTTCCAGAACACCATGGAGGAACGCATTCTGAACATCTAACTGTCTAAGGCTCCATCCCCTAGAGACAGCAATTGACAACACAAGGCGAATGGTTGCAGCTTTAACAACAGGACTAAACGTGTCCTCATAATCTAACCCATACCTTTGCTTGAAACCTTTTGCAACAAGTCTGGCCTTGTAGCGATCTATAGTGTCATCAGACATCCTTTTAATCCGATACACCCATTTGCAGTCAATTAAGTTTCTGCCTTGTTGTGGTGGAACCAAGTGCCACGTCTTATTTTTCTCCAAAGCCATAAATTCATCATTCATAGCCACCTTCCACCTATCATCACCAAGGGCATCCATTAGAGTTTTGGGTTCTCCTGTCGTACAAGATAATCCATATTTGGAGAAATTTTTATAATTAACTCGTGTAGAAACTCCCTTTTGTAGACGTGTGCGGAGTCCCACAGGAGGTGCTGCAGGCTGGTCTGGCGCAGGAGATCCTGGCGTGGAAGAGTCAGCCGTTTCCCCCACAACATCCGCGCCAGGAGACCCCACGTCCGATCCCGAGGCGGTCAGGGACCGCACAGGCGAGGCAACCACACCCGATCCCGAGACACGCGCAGGCGAGGCAGTGTTGGGCGCAGACGAGGCAGGATCAGGCGCAGGCGATGTGGTGGCGGGCCCTGGTGAGGCAGGTGCGGGCCCGGGTGAGACAGACGCACGCACCCGCCCGGGGGATTGGTGCGGCGGGACTGCCCGGTCGCTTTCACGGTCGCTGTCATCGGCCAAGTGCACGCCAGGGGCCGATCCCGAGGTGGATTGAGCTGCCGTCTGCAGCGGAACAGATCCCGAGAGAGATCCACCTGGTGGCGCGTGGTTTCCTGGAGGGGGACACATAAAATGACCCGTTGTTGTGGTGTTTTGCACTCTGTTTTGATCATCATTAATTGTTCCTGCAGCAATAGACTTTGGCATAATATGAGGATTAGTCACAAAAGAGTCAGAACTATTATTTGTACCCTCGTGATCGATACCGGTAAGGGATGGAGTTAAGAGAAGTATCTCTTGACGAAGGAGAGCACCGTCATTTGGATGAAGACTTTCAAACGGAAATTTGGTCTCATCAAAAACAACATCTCTTGAGATATAGACACGGCCAGTAGCAACATCAAGGCACTTCACTCCTTTGTGCTGGGCGCTGTAGCCAATAAAAACGCATTGCTTGGAGCGGAACATTAGCTTGCGGTTATTGTAAGGTCGTAGGTTTGGCCAACATGTGCAACCAAAAACACGAAGAGGAGCATAGTCTGGTTTGACATGAAGAAGACGTTCTGTAGGGGTTTCATTGTTGATGACACGACTTGGTAAGATATTGATGAGGTGAACCGCGGTTAAGAAGGCTTCATCCCAGAATTTTAGCGGCATAGATGCAGCGGCAAGGAGTGAGAGACCAACATCAACGATGTGGCGATGCTTGCGTTCAGCAGACCCGTTTTGTTGGTGTGCGTGAGGACATGAGACATGGTGGGAAATTCCTATCTTTTGAAAGAAAGAGTTGAGTTTCTCATACTCACCCCCCAGTCTGATTGCATGGCTATAATTTTACAGTTAAATTTTCTTTCAACAAGAGCTTGAAAGTTAAGAAAAACTTGGAACACATCAGATCGCTTTTTAAGGAGATAGATCCAAGTATATTTACTGTAATCATCGATGAAGCTCACATAGTAAGTGTGTCTACCAACAGAGGAAGGGGCTGGCCCCCATACATTAGAAAAGATTAATTGCAATGGTTTAACAGACACACTTGTTGAAACAGGATATGGCAACTGATGACTTTTTGCTCTTTGGCAAGAGTCACAAATAATTTCACAATTATGCTCACCAACAAACGGGAGATTATTCTTACTAAGAACCTGAGAAACAATAGAAAACGAAGGGTGACCTAGGCGATTATGCCACCTTTCTGAAGAGACTCTAATGGCTCCGAAGGCTCTTTTATTGAACTTGCAAAGTGTAGGAATTAATGGATAGAGACCGTCCACGCATCTACCGCGATAGAGAACCCTCCTCGTGGCTTGATCCTTTATCAAAAAGAAGAAAGGATGAAACTCAATGAAGACACCGTTATCAAGAGTAATTCTATGAACTGAGGCAAGATGTTTTGATGCATGAGGAACAAGTAGAACATCATTGAGACGAATATCACGATGAGGGGTTTTAATAATAGATTGACCAATGTGACTTATCATCATACCTTAGACCATTTGCTGCGGTGTTGATTTGATCATGGCCATGATACTTCTCTTGCATGGTCATCCTTTCCATGTCCGGGGTGATATGCTCGGTGGCGCCCGTATCTGCATACCAATTGGTGTCCACTCCATAGGACGTGTTTGCAGCTGCTGCAACTTTCTTCTTCTTTTCTTCATAGCGCCAGCGACAATCTTTTGCTATGTGGTTATTTTTTTACAAATTTGACATTTTCCCTCATACTCATCATACCCTTGAAAATTGTTGCCGCCGCCATAGTTGCCACAATAGCCACCATTGTACCCACGCTGACGCCCTTGATTGTTGTTGTAGAAGGGACGTCCATGGTTAGTGTTGTTGTTGTAGAAGGGACCGCCGCCACCATGGTTGTAGTTGCTGTTGGCGTTGCCGCCACCGCTGTTGTTGTTGCTGCCACCACCGTGATACCCGCCACCACCACCATTGGTGAGTTTGGGCGAGCCACGGTTGTTGCCCTTGCCGCCGCAACCTCGATTTCTCGCAGCCATGTTGGCCGAGGATTTGAAGCCTCCTGCTCCAGAGCCGTGGAAGAGCTCGACTCGCTGGTCGAAGTTCGCCACCATGGCAAACAGCTCGTCGACGGAGACAGGGTCGGTGCGGACGTCGAGGGCGGATATGATGGGCTGATAGTCCATATCTAGCCCTGCAATGATGAAGGAGAGCAGCTCTTCTTCTCCGATGCCCCTCCCTGCAGCAGCAAGTTCATCTGAAAGCGATCTCATATAGCCAAAGTAATCAGCAGCAGATTGGGAGCCTTTGTGGGCATTGGTTAGGGAGATTCTGAGATTGTTTGCACGGGATTTGGATTGGGAGGCAAACATGGTGGAGAGTGCTGTCCAGATCGCACGGGATGTCTCCATCGAGGCGACTTGCACAAGAATTTCTTTGGAGAGGTTTCTCAGCAGATAGGCTACAATCTGTTGGTCTTGGATTAACCAAGGGGTGTAGGCAGGATTCGGAACAAGCTGTTCCTTACCTTCAGAGTTTTTTGCTGTAATTGTTTTGGAGGGCTCGGGGTTTGTTTCATCTAGGTATCCATACAGGCCAGCCCCCATGATCTGAGAGCGAGCCTGGGCACGCCATAGGATGTAGTTGGTGCGGCTCAAGGGTTCAGAGGTATTGTTGTCTAGGCCAGAGAAGGAACTCGAGCTGGAGGAGGACATGGTTGCGGCTTGGTTTTGATCTGGAGAGATTTGTTTGATGGCGGCTAGGGTTGATCTGATAGAGAGCTAGATGTAGAGGAAGAAGAAGGCTCTGACTACCATGAAAGAATAATGAAGCGTCTCAACTCCCGTAACATGGGAGCCCGCGTTATTTATATTGATTGAGCGAGAGGGATCTCGCGGTCATGTACATGGTGCGGTTAAGGAGAAGGATCTCCAACCATATTACAATGAGAGAGATAGAGATAGAAAGATAAACATGAAAGATACAAAACGTGCAGTACAAGCCTATCTCTATCTACTATTCTGTTACAATATTTCTAACAAGAATCAACTAGTTCTACTTGTTCATCAACAAATTATTTCTCTGAACATCTTTAGTTGGGCATTCATCTCAGCCACCTTCGTAGTTCAAGCGGGTTAGCTGGGAGAGGACACAAGCTTATATCTCCTATGTTTTGGTCTCTTTCTACATGTGTGTTGGCGATTTTCTACTTGCTTTTTCTTCTGGGCCTGTGTGGGGCTGACCTTAGCCATCGATCTCGTCCGATGGCAGTTGCTACCCTCTTCAACCTCCAATATGGAGGCCCACCTAGCGGTTTATGAAATGGTGATTACAAGGCGAGTGAAATGGAAAGGCTTGGTCTCTTATTTGGTGGTTTCTGCCCAGTTTGGGGGCTCTCAATGTTCCTAGTCGCATATGGTTCTTCTTCATCCTTGGCGGCGGCAAATGCTTCAACCTCTAGGTCCTTCCATGGTTCGAAAGGAGGCCTTTGTTGCGGGTGCATCTATGCCCTATTTGTTGCAACCAGAGCTGTATTTCGTCGACGACTCTTCTGACTCTCACCAAGGCCGGTAGAGAGTGTTGTTCTTCGGCCAGTGGGAGGCTTTGTGGCTCCTGCTTGTTCAGACGTGTGTTGCGCTATGTGTATCATTATTTAGTCGTGTATTCAATTGTTTTGGGTTGAGATGTCAGTGGACCCTGCAGGTTTTCACATGTAATTGTACTTCCTCCATTTCTAAACTATAGGCAGAGGTTTTGTGTGACCAATAAAAAAGGTACTTCTAGTTTCACCAAGCCGCAACCCACAACCCATAATTTATGACGTGGGGGGAGAAAGAAGCTAGGACCAAGATACATTTGAATACTTGCATATAGTTCTTTACACGTGGCGTGGCTAGGGTGCATAATATGGGTGTGGTATGATAAAGTAAATATTTACACAGGCACTAAGTTTATTTTTTCAAAGAGGTTTAATCCTCCACCCTCTACATCATTGTGATGCACACAACCATTTTAATTAATCATTAAGCAGAGTACATAACAAAGCAACCACATTCAAACCGTTACAAGATATGAAATAAACACTTGACTACTTCCATAGCAATGCCTTCAAGAAGGGTAAACGTCTTCACGCCATCGTCGCCACAGATGGACTGGATAAGAATTCTCATCCTGGTTGTCAAGACCAACCAATGACTTGGTAGGCTCTCATGATTAATTCAGTTTCTCGAAATGAGTCCTTTAAAAAAATTGAGTTATGAATCAATCAGATTGTCAATTATGTTGACTGGCGATGTGTAGATTAAAAGGAAACAAAACTAGAAAAATATGTGTGCATGAATCAAGCCAAACAGGAAAGCTGTGAATGTTCATTGGTTTTGCAACGCAGCTTCTTCTTCTTCTTACAGTATATTTTCGAAAGTGAATTGCAAAGAGCATGAGTAATTGCTTTCTCTCGACAATATGTCTTTCAGAAACTATGTAAAGGCCGACTTATGCACGAGCCACCAACGTGCCAAAGGGGATCGTCACTGTAGCATGACGCACATGACATAGTAAAGAGGGCCATGATTAACACTAGCTTCATGGTTGTTGTGGATTCACAACCATATAGATCGTGTAGTGCACAAGAGAAAGTCTCTCATTAGCCACTGCGAGAACACAACTATAGGCACAATTCCCGCGAACCGCCAAAGCAATGTGTCTTCATTATCAAGAAAGGATACAGTAAAGCCACACGTGAAAAACATGAAAAATCGTACGTGTTTGATCCAAGATATTTAGCTGTGATGTGCCTTGTTCATCGTACCACCGGTGCAACTATCTGAACACCAATCTCTTCATGTCTCCTTTCTCGGCTACTTCATCTTGTGTTATTAGCATAACCACGCAAAGAGAACGTTGACTCGCTTCTATGTGCCATTTTACCGAGATGAGTGGTCCGGTGCTTTGATCCGTCCCTTTCTGCTGCTGCTGATGGAGTATATAATGTGGAACTATTGAAGGGTAGTGTGTTCTGTCTATGGTGTGGTCGTGTCTTCCGCAGCAACACTAGCGTCTCATCTTTGGTAGCCTTCCACTTTACCAATAAGTCATTCTAATCATATTGCACGTGCGAGCCTGATTGATCCAGATCTTTACATGCCGTTTCTTAAGAGCCATGTCCTCCCACACAGTCGAGTTTTTGAAGAATTATTACACCATCTTTCATGTTGTGAGAGATAACCATTGGAGTAACTCAGGGCCACTCACCTCTCGCGTCGCCCCCCTCACGAGCGACACGGGGGGAGCCAACCTCCGCCAATAGCGACCCGCCCCGTGCCCGTCCTCCCATCCGCCGCCGCAGGTGGTCGGCGCCGGGCTAAGCCCGTGCGTGCGACGCGGTGGCGGAGGGTCTCTCCCCTCTCATCCGGATCCATGGGTGGCGCGGGCCCCCAGATCCGCGGAGGTGCGGCCCCCACTTCGGCCCACGGCGGCGTGACCTCCCAGCGGCAGTGCCTATGGTGGTGCTGGTGGGAATCGGCCGGATGCACAGGGGGCAGCGGTGGCCGAGGCGGCGACCCCATGGCTGGGTGGCGGTGCGCCCGTTGGTCCGACCGGTTCCGGCCCGTCCCGGTTCTGGTGACTACCGGACGCCGCGGGGGTGGCGGCGGCCCGGCGTGGCCGGCGATCTGGACACGGTGGTTCCAGTGGCTCTTCGCTGGTCTGTCGGAGCTCCAGGGGTAACATCGTCTCCGACTCGATCTGCTCCAGTTCGTGCTAGCTCCGGTCCAGGGAGACTGTCGTCATCTCCCAGTGCTGGCTGCATGGATCTGACGGCGGCGGTTGGATCCTTTGGTCTAGTGTCCGACAGAGAAGGCGGCGATCCGTGCACAAGAAGCTGGATGGAGTTTTTCGAATAGATCTGGGTGAAAACCTGCTCTTGGCTAGATGCCAAAGCCGGTGATGGCGGTGCTCTCTGGTGTCGTTCCCTTCTTGAAGGCATCGCCGGGGAGAAGTTCTAGACCACTATCTGCTACCTCCGGGGGAAATCCTAGATCGGTAGATCAGAAAACGGCAGCGCACTTGTGTCGTTTCCCCTTTGGGGGCATCATTCTTGGAGGTGTACACAGGCTCGAGGGACTAGTGGACGACGTCTTCGGTGGAGCGGTGCTTCATCATACACATTGATGATGACAGATCTCGATGGCATGACGCCCTGGAGATTAGGCGTCTGATATGCGATGAGGGACTCGCGCAGGAGGGTGACGTTGTCTGGCGTCGTGGTGGCGTCGACGGCGGCTAGACCGGGCAAGGTAGTTGCATCAGTACAGCTCTGAAGATGGATTGGTGGCAGGTGGCGGCGGCCTTTGAGTGTGCGCCGGACCGGTGGGTGCCCCATACCCGACAGGTGTCCTGGTTAGGGCCTTAGGTCTTAGATGTTAGGTTTGGCTGCAAGGTTTGTTTGGTATTAGGCCCAGACTATCAGCATCCCTTCACCAACTGGATAGGAGTAGCGACAGATGTTGCCTAGACGGTGGCTTCAGTCTTACTGTTGAGTATTACTTTGTAAGGTCTTTTGCCATAATTAATAAAGTGGCTGCATGCATCGTCCAGATGCAGAGGCCGGGGGTCTTCCTCCTTTTCCAAAAAAAAAATCTTTCATGTTGTGGAGGTCCGATGATGCATATGGTGAAGTTAAAGATCGATGGAATAGTGTATGTGCAGTGCAAGGAACCTGTCGAGGAAGAGACACATCCAATCATACCAGGCCGCTAGATGATTGCTGGGTTTTTGGGTGAAGTGCATCATAGGTCCTCGAACTATTTCAAAGGTGTCACATAGGTCCTCGAACTATGGAAATCATCATTTAGATCCTCAAAGTGCAATATGTGTGTCATCCTGGTCCTCAAACTATTTCAAAGGTGTCACATAGGTCCTTAAACTATTTCAGAGGTGTCACATATATATACACTTATTACACTTTAAGGATTTTTGAGGACCTAAATGACACTTTTCTTAGTTTGAGGACCTACATGACACCTTCGAAATAGTTCGAGGACCTAGGATGCACTTCACTCGAGAACTGATGTATTGTAAACTTGACACTGAATTGTGACATTAGTCGATCGTGAGCCACTCGGCTTGTTTGTGAGTTGTGACACAGAGGATATTGAATGAGTATATTTCTACCCCAATCATCTGCCTTTCAAATTAACATTGGGATTTGGGAGTCCTTGTTGACCCAAACTTTTGTTCAGTGTGTGTGTTGAGAGAAAGCAACGTTGAACGAGGCAACAAGCTGCTTCCTAATAGCTGCACTACATCAGTGATGTTTGCTATCGCATGAAACTGAGTGCTTTTAGTTTACATATCATAGAAACCACTCATGTCATACTACAGACATATGCTAGCATGACAAGGGAAAGGAGAGGGCTAATTTCGTCAACAGCACGCAAGTCAAGTTCTAGGACATGGACATGTAAGAACCATGTCCCAAAAATTCCTATCTGTATTATTAATGTACCTCTTTGTGAAGAAAAATAATTTCGTGTGTGGGAACAGTGCAATGGTTGTTGCACTCATTTTTTTTTCTTCTGATAAAGGACATTTTCATCCAACTATTATATCGAGCTGATACAACTGTACTACAGATTTAATTGTATATGTACATAGTTCCTGAATGATCAAACAGATACATACATATATATTGTGAGGTAGAACACCATGTATGTGTGATATACACTGCAAGTTCCTCAGACAAAATTGAAGGTCATACAGACTGCAATCTGCTGGCCATTTTGTATGTGTTCATACTAGACCGTGTAGGCTTGGGATGCATGAGGAAATTTGACCTATCTAGCTTGTCACAAGTCCAAAGATCGATTCCATGTGAAGCTAGAATATACTACTTCTAGTTTCACGTGGACACAACACATTTGAACAAGAAGCTCATGGTACACACTACATGGAATGAGGAAGCAAGAAGCTTGGACGACGACACATTTGAACACCCGCATATGATTTACACATGTCATGGCTACGATGGACAAGATTCTTATGGGTTGCAAATGTAGAAAATATGAAACCCTGGAATTGTATGTTGTAGTGATCTGAACCTCGTGGGGTACATATGGAGTATAAAACTTTGAGCGCAAGAAGCCTTTGACTTGGAATACAAACAGACTCTAGAATCCTAGTCTATCTCTAAGTCGTACACATATATGTATTCTAACATCCCCCCTCAGTCGTATCGGGAGTGAAGCGGATAACTGTGACTGAATTCGAAGTCTTGCGCTTCTGTCGTCTTCTCTGTTTTGACATCATCACTGCATCTCTGATGGGTCGGCACCTAGGGCGGTGACTGCGTCCCCTTTTGGTGCCTCCCTTGACTCCCCTATATTCCCTCCCACGGTCACAGCGGGAGTGGCGTGGATGCTGGTGACGACGCAGACGATGTTGACTGGAGTTGTTGCGGATGTGTTGTTGTAGACATAGTCGTGTGATCGATGTCGAGGTTGCCGATTGGGATATCAAATAGTTGTGCCTAAATCAAGCCGAGTAAAAAAGTTATGTATGTTCATCAATTTAGTTTTTTTTTGTGGGTGACATCAATTTGGTTACACGGTTTCTTCTTTTTGCAATATATTTCCACAAGTGAATTGCAAAGAAGCATGACTAATTGCTTCATCTAGACAATGAATCTGATGGAAAACTAGCTAAAGGCAGGCTTATGCATGAGCCAGCGGTGCTCCAAAAAGGACTGTCATTGGAGCATGATGTGTATGAGACAGTAAAGACAACCACGATGTGCATCTAATGACTCTCGTGGTTTTTTTCGAAACGGAGGCAAAATCTTTGCCTCATCTCATTAATAAAGAAGAAGGTTTAACATAGTCTTTAAGTGAGGGCCATCACCCCTCCACATATGGAAAAAAGAAGCCTACTCTCGCGGCATGATATAACTCAAATGCTTTGCCCCAGCCGAGATCCAATCCCTGGCCTCACATTTGATGCGATCAATGATGAGGGACGGCAAGGTGGACTTGTTTCTGAAGACCCTCGCGTTTCTCTCATTCCAGATCTCCCAAGCGACCAGCATTAGCAGAGTAGTCATCGCACGTCTTCTGTGGCCATCCCTGAGAGTCGTAGCCTCCCACCAGGCGCGGACCGAGGGAACGCCTGCCACGCAACAGTGTCAATCTCCGGCGCCCCTATCCAAGATTTGACCGCCTTCCAAATGCGAGTGGAGAACCTACATTTGAACAGCATGTGCGCCGCTGACTCAGGCTCACGTTTGCATAGCTGGCATAAGCCGCGGTTTGGCCAACCTCGCTTCTCTAGACGATCGTGAAGGAAATATGCCCTAGAGGCAATAATAAAGTTGTTATTTATATTTCCTTATATCATGATAAATGTTTATTATTCATGCTAGAATTGTATTAACCGGAAACTTAGTACATGTGTGAATACATAGACAAACAGAGTGTCACTAGTATGCCTCTACTTGACTAGCTCGTTGAATCAAATATGGTTAAGTTTCCTAGCCATAGACATGAGTTGTCATTTGATTAATGGGATCACATCATTAGAGAATGATGTGATTTGCTTGACCCATCCGTTAGCTTAGCACGATCGTTTAGTTTGATGCTATTGCTTTCTTCATGACTTATACATGTTCCTATGACTATGAGATTCTGCAACTCCCGAATATCGGACAAACATTTAGTGTGCTATCAAACGTCACAACGTAACTGGGTGATTATAATGATGCTCTACAGGTGTCTCCGATGGTGTTTGTTGAGTTGGCATAGATCGAGATTAGGATTTGTCACTCCGATTATCGGAGAGGTATCTCTGGGCCCTCTCGGTAATGCACATCACTATAAGCCTTGCAAGCAATGTGACTAATAAGTTAGTTTCGGGATGATGCATTATGGAACGAGTAAAGAGACTTTCCGGTAACGAGATTGAACTAGGTATTGAGATACTGACGATCGAATCTTGGGCAAGTAACATACCGATGACAAAGGGAACAACGTATGTTGTTATGCGGTTTGACCAATAAAGATCTTCATAGAATATGTAGGAACCAATATGAGCATCCAGGTTCCGCTATTGGTTATTGAGCGGAGATGAGTCTCGGTCATGTGTACATAGTTCTCGAACCCGTAGGGTTCTCACGCTTAATGTTCGATGACGATCGGTATTATGAGTTTATGTGTTTTGATGTACCGAAGGTAGTTCGGAGTCTCGAATGTGATCATGGACATGACGAGGAGTCTCGAAATGGTCGAGACATAAAGATTGATATATTGGACGGATATGTTCGGACACCGGAAGTGTTCCGGAGAAGTTTCGGATAAAACCGGAGTGCGAGAGGGTTATCGGAAACCCCGGGGGAACTAATGGGCCTCGATGGGCCTTAGTGGAGAGAGAGAGAGGGGCTGCCAGGGCAGGCCGCGCGCCCCCTCCCCCTTGAGTCTGAATTGGACTAGGAAGGGGGGCGGCGCCCCCTTTTTTCCTTTCCCCTCTCCCTCTCCTTCCTTCCCCCTCTCTCCCTTTTGGTGGAAACCTACTAGGACTTGGAGTCCTAGTAGGATTCCCCTCTTGGGGGTGCGCCAAGGAGGGCCAGCCGGCCTCCCCCTCCCTCCTTTATATACACACAAGTTGATTGTTTAGCCGTGTGCGGGTGCCCCCCTCCACAGATTTCAACCTCGGTCATATTGTTGTAGTGCTTAGACGAAGCCCTGGGTCGATAACTTCATCATCAGCGTCATCACGCTGTCGTGCTGATGAAACTCTCCCTCGACCTCAGCTGGATCTAGAGTTCGTGGGACGTCACCGAGCTGAAAATGTGCAGATCGCGGAGGTGCCATATTTTCGGTATTAGGATCGGTCGGATCATGAAGACATACGACTACATCAACCGCGTTGACATAACGCTTCCGCTTTCGGTCTACGAGGGTACGTGGACAACACTCTCCCCTCCCGTTGCTATGCATCACCTAGATGGATCTTGCGTGTGCGTAGGAAAATTTTGAAATTACTGCATTCCCCAACAGATCGACCGTCCAGATTCTGTTTTTGAGGACAAGCCAAGCGAAAAAATTGAATTTGGGGGGAGCCCAGTTGCCCCACACTGTAGGCACCATGACCGAGTCAACCGTCCCAAGAAATTGCACAATGTGGTTAACCGAGAGCCTGCTAGCCATGTTAATGTTCCTAAGCCAAAGGAGGTCGTGCATCGTGTCCCTCACAGTGAGGTTCTTGCCCTTGGAGATTTCGAAGATTAGAGGAGCGATGTCCCTAGGCTTGGCCCCAAGCAGCCATGGGGTGTGCCAAAATTTGGCGGTTTTGCCGTCGCCCACAGTGATGGTTGTAGCCACATAAAATAGGTCCATGTCCACCTTATTACATGGTTTCCCCAATCCAACCCAGGCCTGCAGACAAGCCTTACTTTCGGAGGTCCAAAATCCCCAATCCGCCGTATTTTTTTGGCCTGCAGACAAGCTTCCAGTTAACCTTGCATTTTCCACCAGAGACCTTGTCGGAGCCCGCCTAGAGGAAAGCGCGCTCAATCTTCTCAACTGCATCAAGGGTCCTTTCTGAGTGGATGAGGGGCGTGATATGATAGGTAGCAGCTTTCTCTTTGTTTAGAATTGAAAGAGAAGTTTTTGGTAGTGGGGTGCGTCTGCGCTGTAAGGACCGCCTTGACGAGTGCGGCCCTACCGACGGCCGTGATGTGCCCACCTTGACAGGGGACAAGCTTCCCAGCCACCTTGTCGACTAGGGGTTGAAGATCAATCCTTCGGAGCCAGTGCACAGAGAGGGGCAGCCCGAGGTACTTCATGGGGAAAGTGGCCCGCTTAACCGGGAAGCTGTCAAGCACCGCGTCCAGATCGATGCCAGCACAACGAATGGGAGCCACAAGAGTCTTCTCCAAATTGGTAACGAGGCCCGTAACCTCCCGAATCTGTGCAGTATGGCGGTCAAGCGCACGATGTCCTCACGAATAGGAGCCACAAAAATGGCCGCGTCGTCGGCGTAAAGTGAGGTGCGGAGGCAAGCTGCCTGGCCGCCCACGGGGTGCAGCTGGTTCTTGCGTGTGGCTGTGTCCAGAAGGTTCTGCAGTGGGTCTATGGCAAGCACAAACAACAGCAGGGAGAGGGGGTCTCTCTGACCGAGGCCAATATGGTGCTGGATGGGATCCCCTGGAACCCCGTTGAGGGAAACTCTAGAGGTCAACGTTCTCAACAAGGCAGCAATCATGTCTCTGAACCTCACCGAAAAACCACGACGGCAAAGGAGGTCAAGCAGATAATCCTAGCATACGGAATCAAAAGCTTTCTTGATGTCTAGCTTGAAGAGAAGGGAGGGCTTTTTCAAACGGTGCAGCCTGCGCGCCAAATTCCGAACGTAAAGAAAGTTCTCATGGATGCTCCGCGTCTTGATGAAGGCGCTCTGGGACCTAGAGACAAGCAGGTGCATAAAGGGCGCGAGCCGCGAGGCCATCATCTTGGCCACAATTTTGGCAATTGCGTGGATGAGGCTAATAGGCTGAAAATCTGAGATCCATTCAACGCCCTCTTTCTTGGGAAGAAGCACAATGTTGGCTGAATTAACCCACTGGAAGTGCTCCGCCGCAGGTCCAAAAAATTATTAATCACAGTCATGACATCTCCCCTGATGGTGTCCCAACAAGCTTTGAAAAAGGCCACAGAGAAGCCATTGGGGCCGGGCGCCTTATCCTTTGGGAGCTGAGCAATGGCATCAGTGACCTCCTTCTCCGTAAAGCGGTCGCCGAGAGACGACAGATTGCATTGGGTGAAGTCCATGGTCTCCCAGTTGAAATTATGGGATCTCCTCTGGCCCTTATGCAGCATAGAAGTGAAGTGATCGTGAGCGAGCTTCTCTTTCTCCTCGTGTTGCGTGACCCATCCCGCACCATTTCGTAGACGATGAATGAAGGTCTTTCGCTGGCGACCATTGACCCGGAGATGAAAATATCTCATGTTGGCGTCTCCCTCCTTAAGGTTGGTGATACAAGAGCATTGGCGTTTGCATGATCGCTCAAGGATAGACAGGCCAATGACCCTCCTCTTGAGCCGTCTCCTCAAATCATTCTCCTCCGGGGAGAGGGCTCGAGAATCCATGGCCATATCAAGATGGAGAATGACCTCAAGAGCCATGTGTAGTTGAATCTTAGCGGTGGAAAATAAGGTGTTACTCCATCGTCGGAGGTGGAGACCCGTTCGACGGAGCTTGTCATGCAGCTTTTGACATGGCTCATTGTGCACAGAAGGCTTTCCCCAGCAGTCGGCGACCACCTGTTGAAAACCGGGCAACTTGGTCCAAAAATTCTCGAAACGAAAAATCCTCGGTCGTTTGGGTCCTCGGTCACTAGAGAGGAGCAGCGGGCAATGATTTGAGAGGGAGGAAGAGAGCGCGGTTAGGATGTGACTATCAAAGAGCAGGTCCCAATCTAAGTTGCAGAAGAAGCTATCGAGTTTGTAAAGAGTTGGATCAATCCTCTCATTGCTCCAAGTGAACTTTCTATTCTGGAGGCGGATTTCTTTTAGCTCACAAGAATTTAGAGCGGCTCTAAAATGGTTGATGCACGAGATATTAGCATTCCACTTGTTCTTGTCGCATGCCCGGTAAATCTGGTTTAAATCTCTAGTGACAAGCCATTTGACATTTGGAGCCAGCTTAAGCGCGACCATCTTGGCAAAGAAATTGTCCTTCCTGTTGTTGGCTGAGGGGCCATACACGCTTGTGAGCAAGAACTCCACATCCGAGTTGATAATCTTAATGGTGGGAGACAAATGAAACTCCCCCAGGACAATGTTGGACGCCGTGATGAAGGAATCATCCCACAGCAACACAATATCCCCTTGAGTACCTATGGCAGGCCGGAAAGCAAAACTTTGCACTCTGGAGCCTCCAAGGAAGGATGCTGTGAAGCAATCAAGCAATTCTAGCTTCGACTCTTGAAGGCAAACGATGTTACAGGAGGAGGATGCAATGGTCTCATGAACAGTGGCTCTTCTATTTGGACAATTCAGCCCCCTGACGTTCCAGTTGATGATACAGAGGTTGTGTTCTAACATTTGGAACGGTAGCAACTCACAACAGAGCATGGCAAGAGATAGAGGAAACACAACTTCACGTTGATAAACAACACATGAGTACAGGTTGGAGCTGACATGGATGCTAACAAAGCATAGGTGTTGGGGATATTACCACTGGGCGTAAACCGGCCAGGAGAGGCCGGGTTAACCCCATGAGTAGTTCATCTGTATCTGAAGTCCATGAAGACATATTGTGACGCTTCAATTAGGCCCAGGGCCCAAAGCTAGTTTAAGGCCTGTAGACATAAACCGGCACTGATATGTAAACTTGTGTTGTAAGATAGAAGTAGCAGAGACCGAGCCAGACACGATTATGAGCCGGCCTCGGATTCTGCAAACCGACGGGCGTCAACCCATGTATATAAGGGGACGACCCGGCGGTGGTTCAAGGACAACAGACAACAACTCGAGACTCAGGCAAAGTGTATTCGCTCCCTCGTCATCGAAACCCCATCAATTCCATCACAACTAGACGTAGGCTTTTACCTTCATCGTAAGGGGCCGAACTAGTATAAAACTCTCTTGCATACCTTGTCCGCTTTAACCCCTTTAAGCTAACCCGTAGCGATGGCTCCACGACTAAGTCCTTTCTCTAGGACATCTGCCGTGACAAAACCACGACAGTTGGCGCCCACCGTGGGGCTATCGCATGTTGGTTTCAAGTTCTTGGAGGGCAACTTCGAAGGACTCAAGGGTTACGCTGTGGGCCGGATGACCAAGAGTCGTCGCGCCAAGCTCCACTAGTAGAAAACAGAGCTTAGGTCACAGGGCAGTTTTCACATTAGCCCCGGTTCAGTCACGAACCGGGACTAATGTGAGCATTGGTCCCGGTTCGTGCGGCCAGGGGCCTGCCGGGCCTCGTGGGGGCATTGGTCCCGGTTCGTCCGGACCCTTTGGTCCTGGTTGGTGGGACAAACCGGGACCAATGGGCCACGCTCCTGGCCCACCACCCTTTAGTCCCGGTTCATACCACAAACCGGGACTAAAGGGCTGGTCGTAGTTGCGGCCAGTGTTTAGTCCCACCTCGCCAACCGAAGGGTGCTCACACCAGTTTATAAGCCCGTCCCTCTATGCCTTGTTGAGCTTCTCTTAAAGTGAAAATAGATGCCCTTATACAGGGAATTTCACCTAAATTCACAGTAAATTGAAATTTACTGTGAATTTAGGTTTAATTTTCTCTATAAGCGCATCTATGTTCATTTTTTATATTTATAAAATAAATAAACCTTAATAAAATAAATAAAACTAAATAAACCTTAATAAAATAAGATAAAATAAACTATAGTACCTACAATAAATAAACCTTAATAAATTAAGTAAAAATAGCAGCAGTAAAATAAATAAAAATAAAATAATTAAAGTAAAATACATAAGTAATTAGAAATAAAATAAATAAGTTTTTGTTGTAAGTAGAAACAAAACAAAAAAATAAATCAAAAGAGAAAAAAAACACGAGCCATCAACTCCATAACCGCCATATCTAGGATAGAGAAGGGCGATCCCTTGGAGTGGGATTCACATAAAGTTGCCCGTAACATCTACCATTCGAGCCTAGCAGGTGGAACTCGGATCTGTCAACAGTGTCAAAGCGGCAAATAGCAGGCGGAGGAGAAGCCACCGATGTCATGTGTAGATCCCTTCTAGGTCTTGCGGATCGTGCTATTACAGCAATTTGGTTGGTTGATCCCAAAAAAAAGGAATTTGGTTGGTTTTCTTGAAGCCCTAGCTTGTTGTGCCGTCCTATTCTCTCAATGCAATTTAGCAAATGCTACTACAGTACAGTAAAGGGCACAAAGAAAAAGCATGCAGTGAAGGAAATTACCTCCATATCAAAGCTGCTACTTATCTTGTTGGTTATCAGGATGTGGATATGTAGAATTTTCTCTAGCCACGGCAACAGACATGCATTCATCGAGGGGGTTCACTACAGAACAAAATAAATGCTGATGTTAGTTGTTGAGGGTACGTTTGACATCCCTGAGAGACTAGATAATGAAAAGATGAATCGTCAAACCTGGATGAACAAAGACGCTACCAAGTGGATGAATCTGATGGCCTGTCCTCCCTTGAAGATCATGCGTCCTCCCTTGAAGGCGCCACCAGGGCCATGGACGCCTCATACGCCGCCGCCGACGTGTTGTAGTGATGAGGTATCGTGCAGGATCTGACACAGGATCACCTTCAGGCAAGATGAATAGGTCTTCAGGGGCACGACGGCCGGCCACAGCAGGCCCCTGCCATGGACGGCGCCGCCCGAGCCACAGCCGCTCGCCAGCTCGCCTCTGGAGCAGTCCAAGCTTATCCGCGAGCTCGTCCACTAGTGCCCGTCGCCGCCACGACGTCCTGCAGGCTAGATAACGGCGGTTCGCCGTTCTTATCCACGGCCGCCGTTGGAACCGACTCCGACCGCCTATATAAGGAGCCCCCGAGTCCGTCCAGTCCCTCAGGCGACCTCAAACCACCCCATCTAGCACCCCCATAGCAGGCAATCGACCAGGGAGGGTCTTCTTCCCCATCTCCGGCCAGTACAGCCGCCGCCGCCCTCCGGTCCATTCAGTCGCAACCAGAGCCCCCCCCCCCCCCCCCGTCCGTATAGCACCACCATCCTCCTCCCCTCGACCGTGCGGAGCCGCCCAAACCCTCAGCTGCGTCGGGGAACCACCGTAGGCCAAAGCCACAAACCTCCCGAAGCTGCCGTCTGTCGTGGAGCTCGCCGCCGGCGACTCCCTCCATCCCCGCCACCTCCTCGACCACCGGGAGGACCGCCCCGGCCTGGCGAATCCATCCCCGCCCTCAGGACCCTGCGAGGAGCCGCCGTTCGCCGGCGTTGATCACCGGATCCCCGCCTCTGTTCGGCTAGAGGAGGAAGGAGGCGGGGCGACTGGTCAAACCTGACCAGTGGGCCCAAGGGACCCACTTTCAGTGACCCACGAGCCGGTCCACGCGGGTTAAGTGGAGGATCTGCCACAGGATCACCTTCAGGCAAGATGAATAGGTCTTCAGTGGCACGACGGCAGCGGCGGCGCCATGGCCGGGACTGGTGACGACGGCGGCGGCGAGCGAGCGGGAGGGTGGCGGCGGCTGCGTGCGAGTGGGAGGCCGGAGGATCACCACCCATTGTGCTCGACATATCACTACAAGAAACCTGTTAATCCATGACGGATTTCTAATGACATTTTTGGAAACTCTCATCGATGACCTGGTAAAACCCCACAAGCCCGGTGAAAGCCCGCTAAAGCCCGTCTAACCGTTCCCGTATAAAAACTTAACCCTAAATTCCCTCCACGGCCCCTGCATCGTGTCCCACAGCACGTCGCCACCCCTCGTCCCTCCCACAACTCGTAAACCTTAATAAAATAAAATAAAATAAACTATAGTAACTACAATAAATAAACCTTAATAAATTAAGTAAAAATAGCAGCAGTAAAATAAATAAAAATAGAAGCAGTAAAATAAATAAAAATAAAATAAATAAAGTAAAATACATAAGTAATTAGAAATAAAATAAATAAGTTTTTTGTTGTAAGTAGAAACAAAACAAAACAAATAAAGCAAAAGAGAAAAAAAAGAGGAAAAAAATTATGCCACCTACTAGGCCACCACGGCCTGAATACGACTAGAAACCCATCCATGGGCCAGGATTCAGGCCCGCAGAAGGCCCAGTAGGCCCACAGGCAAATAGTGACAGAATAGGCCCGTAAGCCTGCATTTGAGAGGAGCTCGAAGTGGTCAGCGCAGCTGCGCTTATAAACCACTGTCGAAGCCTCTCGGCTAGCGAGGTGGGACTAAACATCCCACCGCACCGCGCCAGTTCCAGCACAAGGCCTTTTGTCCCGGTTGGTGCCACCAACCGGGACTAAAGGGGGCATTGGTCCCGGTTCGTGGCACCAACCGGGACCAAAGGCCTTTAGTCCCGGTTGGTGCCACCAACTGGGACCAATGAGTTCCCTATATATACCCCATCGCCACAGCAGAGCACTCCAGAGTGCTCTGTTTTTTCTGGCCGGCGAGGGGAGGGCATTTGGGTGCTCTAGCTCACCTCCTATCCACATGAGGTGTTCGATGAAATGTCTGAGCCACACTAGTTAATCTTTGTCCTCTCGAAACTCGACCTCCGAGCTCCATTTTCCCCGAGATTTGTCTAGGTTTAGCGGTCCGTCACGTCCCTTCCCCGTCTTCATCGCCGTCGATCGCCCGCGCCGATCTCGTCGCCAGCACCACCGTGGTGAGCCTCTTATTCTTATCTTCTTTCTGAAAGGAAAAAATTCTTACTTTAGATAGTTACTTGTCTAATTTTGTTACTTTTATTATTCCTTCTTATTACATAGTGCGATGGTTTTGGTATCCGCCCCCGTCGGCCCTCGTCCTGTCTATGATTCGGATGTGGTATATATTATCTTTTTATAACTATTTGGTTCATTTATTGTTTATGAAAAATATACCGACCACCGTGACATAGATTTTATTTATCTAGGAGGTGGTTGAACCGGAAATTCTAACCGACCCTATTGTCGAGAGGTTAAATTTAGTTGAAGAAGAAAACAATTACTTGAAGGAAAAAATAAAAAAATTGAGGAGGAGAAGATGATATTGGAGCTGCATGTTGCGGATGTCGTCGATGATCACAAGATCAAGATGGATGCAATGCGCTTGAAGATTAGAAAGATTAGAAAATATGCCATTCATACCGAGGCTTGGTATCATTATGCCATTGGATCAATTGTTACCTTGGTTGCGATTATGATCGCATTTGTTTTCGCATTGAAATGTTTTACATAGTTTCAATGTATGGTTTAATTAATTAGATGCTCTGGAGAGCTATATATATGTTGTTAGATTAGAACTATTTATGTACTTTGGTTCTAATGTGATGATGAACTTCTATTAATTTGGTCACTTAATTATCTATTCATGATGTTCTGTAATGGTTTTTGACACACTTAATTATATATAATGCACGCAGATGAACCGGCAATGGATGTACGGTGACAGACACACCTCCGAGTACATTAAGGGCTTGCATGATTTTCTCGAAGTGGCTGAGGCAAACAAGCAGAATGGTTTTATGTGTTGTCCATGCCCTATATGTGGGAATACGAAGTCTTACTCTGACCGGAAAATCCTTCACACCCACCTGCTTTACAAGGGTTTCATGCCACACTATAATGTTTGGACGAGGCACGGAGAAATAGGGGTTATGATGGAAGACGACGAAGAAGAAGAGGACGATGACAACTATGTGCCCCCTGAATATGGTGATGCTGCAACGGGGGAATCTGCTGAAGATCAAGAGGAACCAGACGATGTGCCCAATGATGCTGCAAGGGGGGAAGCTGCTGAAGATCAAGAGGAACCAGTGCCCGATGATGATGATCTCCGCCGGGTCATAGTCGATGCAAGGACGCAATGCGAAAGTCAAAAGGAGAAGCTGAAGTTCGATCGCATGTTAGAGGATCACAAAAAAGGGTTGTACCCCAATTGCGAAGATGGCAACACAAAGCTCGGTACCGTACTGGAATTGCTGCAGTGGAAGGCAGAGAATGCTGTGCCTGACAAAGGATTTGAGAAGCTATTGAAAATATTGAAGAAGAAGCTTCCAAAGGATAACGAATTGCCCGACAGTACATACGCAGCAAAGAAGGTCGTATGCCCTCTAGGATTGGAGGTGCAGAAGATACATGCATGCCCTAATGACTGCATCCTCTACCGCGGTGCGTACAAGGATCTGAACGCATGCCCAGTATGCGGTGCATTGTGGTATAAGATCAGACGAGATGACCCTGGTGATGTTGACGGCGATCCCCCCAGGAAGAGGGTTCCTGCGAAGGTGATGTGGTATGCTCCTATAATACCACGGTTGAAACGTCTGTTCAGAACGAAGAGCATGCCAAGTTGATGCGATGGCACAGTGAGGACCGTAAGAAAGACGGGAAGTTGAGAGCACCCGCTGACGGGTCGCAGTGGAGAAAAATCGAGAGAAAGTACTGGGCTGAGTTTGAAGCTGACCCAAGGAACGTATGGTTTGGTTTAAGCGCGGATGGCATTAATCCTTTCGGGGAGCAGAGCAGCAATCACAGCACCTGGCCCGTGACTCTATGTATGTATAACCTTCCTCCTTGGATGTGCATGAAGCGGAAGTTCATTATGATGCCAGTTCTCATCCAAGGCCCTAAGCAACCCGGCAACGACATTGATGTGTACCTAAGGCCATTAGTTGAAGAACTTTTACAGCTGTGGAATGGAAACGGTGTACGTACGTGGGATGAGCACAAACAGGAGGAATTTAACCTGCACGCGTTGCTGTTTGTAACCATCAACGATTGGCCCGCTCTCGGTAACCTTTCAGGACAGACAAACAAGGGATACCACGCATGCACGCACTGTTTAGATGACACTGAAAGTATATACCTGGACAAAAGCAGGAAGAATGTGTACCTGGGCCATCGTCGATTTCTTCCGACCAACCATCAATGTCGAAAGAAAGGCAGGCATTTCAAAGGCGAGGGAGATCACCGGACGAAGCCCGCCATGCATACCGGTGATCACGTACTTGCTATGGTCAATGATTTACACGTAATCTTTGGAAAGGGTCCCGGCGGACTAGCTATTCCAAATGACGCTGAGGGACACGCACCCATGTGGAAGAAGAAATCTATATTTTGGGACCTACCCTACTGGAAAGAGCTAGAGGTCCGCTCTTCAATCGACGTGATGCACGTGACGAAGAACCTTTGCGTGAACCTGCTAGGCTTCTTGGGCATGTATGGGAAGACAAAAGATACACCTGAGGCACGGGAGGACCTGCAACGTTTGCACAAAAAAGACGGCATGCCTCCGAAGCAGTATGAAGGTCCTACCAGCTATGCTCTTACGAAAGAAGAGAAAGAAATCTTCTTTGAATGCCTGCTCAGTATGAAGGTCCCGACTGGCTTCTCGTCGAATATAAAGGGAATAATAAATATGCCAGAGAAAAAGTTCCAGAACCTAAAGTCTCATGACTGCCACGTGATTATGACGCAACTGCTTCCGGTTGCATTGAGGGGGCTTCTACCGGAAAACGTCCGATTAGCCATTGTGAAGCTATGTGCATTCCTCAATGCAATCTCTCAGAAGGAGATCGATCCAGAAATCATACCAAGGCTAAGGAGTGATGTGGCTCAATGTCTTGTCAGTTTCGAGCTGGTGTTCCCACCATCCTTCTTCAATATCATGACGCACGTCCTAGTTCATCTAGTCGACGAGATTGTCATTCTGGGGCCCGTATTTCTACACAATATGTTCCCCTTTGAGAGGTTCATGGGAGTCCTAAAGAAATATGTCTGTAACCGCGCTAGGCCAGAAGGAAGCATCTCCATGGGCCATCAAACAGAGGATGTCATTGGGTTTTGTGTTGACTTCATTCATGGCCTTAAGAAGATAGGTCTCCCTTAATCGCGGTATGAGGGGAGACTCACTGGAAAAGGCACGCTTGGAGGGGGGGACTCAATAATATGCAGGGACGGATATTCTTGGTCTCAAGCACACTACACAGTTCTACAGAACTCTACCTTGGTGACCCCGTATGTCGATGAACACAAGAACAGTCTGCGCTCCAAACACCTGGAGCAGTGTGACGACTGGATTACATGTGAACACATCAGGACTTTCAGCAGTTGGTTGGAAACACGTCCAGAGGTGACACCACTGTTTGTGATGAGTTGTACTCGTTGTCCAGGGGACCATCTTCGACTGTATTGACTTACAAAGGATACGAGATAAATGGGAATACATTTTACACGATCGCCCAAGATCAAAAGAGCACCAACCAAAACAGCGTTGTCCGCTTTGATGCAGCAACCGAGAGGGGAAAGGACACATATTATGGTTACATAATGGACATATGGGAACTTGACTACAGACATGATTTTAAGGTCCCTTTGTTTAAGTGCAAATGGGTCAATCTGTCAGGAGGCGGGGTACAGGTAGACCCACAGTACGGAATGACAACAGTGGATCTGAACAATCTTGGGTACACTGACGAACCGTTCGTCCTAGCCAATGATGTGGCACAGGTTATCTATGTGAAGGACATGTCTACCAGACCGAGGAAAAGAAAAGATAAGGAAGCGAATACATCATACGATGAGCCAAAGCGCCACATAGTTCTTTCGGGAAAAAGGGACATTGTGGGAGTGGAGGGTAAGACAGACATGTCTGAAGATTATGAAAAGTTTCATGAAATTCCTCCCTTCAAAGTCATGGCTGACCCAAGCATCCTGATAAACGATGAAGATTATCCATGGTTACGGTGCAATAAGCAAATGACACAAGCGAAGAAAAAGTGAAGACTTTCTCCCGCAACTATTATGATGATACCATGCCAACTTTGTAATAGACGAGTATGATACCATTGTCCGTTTTGTACAAGAAGTGCATCTAGTTTTTGCCGTAACCCTCTCAACTTTCTTGCACATGCTATGTGGATGAAATGATGATACCATGCCAACTTTCAACCTTTTCAGAGTTCATTTGAAATGCTTTTCAATTTTAGGGTCTTATAGCTCAAAATAATTAGTAAATGCGTGAAAAATAACAGGCCAAAAATAAAAAATTATGCCACCTACTGGGCCACCACGGCCTGAATACGATTAGAAACCCATCCATGGGCCAGGATTCAGGCCCGTAGAAGGCCCAGTAGGCCCACAGGCATGTACAGAGAGGTTAGGCCCGTAAGCCGGCTTTAGAGAGGAGCTCGACAGCTCAGGCGCACCGCACCTTATAAACAGGTGCGGCTCTCTCTTAGCTAGCGAGGTGGGACTAAACTCACCACCACGCCGCTGTGCAAGGGCATTGGTCCCGGTTGGTGGCACGAACCGGGACCAATTCCACCCTTTGGTCCCTATTGGTGCCACGAACCGGTACTAATGAGGCTGTGGCCCCACGAGCACCTTTAGTACCTGTTCGTGGCACGAACCAGTACTAGAGTTTCTTACTAAGCAGTTTTTTAGTCCCACCTCGCTAGCTGAGAGGCACTAGGAGCGGTTTATAAGCCCTGAGTGCAGAGACGATAAAGAAGAGGCGCAATGCTCACGTTGCTTAGCTTCAAGCCTTGAGGAATAAGGTAGACTGTATCGAGCTATGTGCAGTGAAGTCTACACTATTCCGAAAGGCTTGAAGCAAATCAACGAGCATGTGCCTCTTTTTTATTTTTAATCATTAAAAGCAAAAAAGATTTTCATAAAGAACTTTTTTTGATAGAAACTTTAATAGCAAAAAGAATTATCATAAAGTAAAATAAATAAGTAATTAGAAACAAAATAAAATAAAATAAATAAGTTTTTTGTTGTAAGTAGAAACAAAACAAAATAAATATAGAAAAAAAGAAAACAAAAAAGTAAATACAGCAAAAAGAATTTTCAAAAGAACTAATGGCACTAATAGAAAGTTTATATTTTTTCTAAAACTAATGTCACTAACAAACAGTTTATAATTTTGCTGACCTACAAGCAAAAAGAATTAAAAAATAAAGCAAAAAACAAAAGAAAATAAATAATGCAAAAAACAGAACCAAAAAACTTGATTTTTTTTAAAAAAAACTACCACCTATTGGGCCACCACGGCCTGAATACGACTAGAAACCCAACCTGGGCCAGGATTCAGGCCCGCAGAAGGCCCAATAGGCCCACAAATAGCACAGTGTGACATTAGGCCCGTAAGCCTGCATTTGAGAGGAGCTCGAGAGGGCAGCCGCAGTGGGGCTTATAAACCACTCCGAGCCCCTCTCAACTAGCAAGGTGGGACTAAACTTTTGGCCGCGGGCAGCGCAAGGCCTTTGGTCCCGGTTGGTGGCACCAACCGGGACCATTGCCCCCCCTTTAGTCCCGGTTGGTGCCACCAACCGGGACCAAAGGCCGCCGCTTCCCACCCTTTGCGCTGCTGAAAAGGGACCTTTGGTCCCGGTTGGTGGCACCAACCGGGACTAAAGGGTGGCATTGGTCCCGGTTGGTGCCACCAACCGGGACCAAAGGTGTGCCTATATAAGCCAACACTTGGGAAATTTTCAGATCCCTCGCCAGTTGCCCCCGACGCCGCCAGGCTGCCCGTGCTCGCCGTCGCCGCCCGCTCCTCGTCGCCGTTGCCCCGCGCCCTTGCCTCGACGGGTCGCCGCCCGGTGCTCATTGCCGTCGCCCTGCCCCCACGCGCCGCCCCGCCTCGTGCTCCCCTGCTCGCGCGCGCCGCCTTGGCGCCCCGAGCCCCCTACCCGGCCCGCGCGTGCTCGCCGGCGCCCTCGCCGCCCCCGCCCCGTCCCGCCCCCGCGCGCCGGCGCCCTCGCCGCCCCCGCCGTCGCCATCGTCCTAGCCGCCCCCGCTGTGAGAGCCGCCGCCCCGGCTCTGTTTTTATTAGTTTAATTGTTTTTTGATCATATATACATAATGTATATGTGTATGTATGTGGCTATATATTTTTGTTCATATGTGGCTATATGTTTTTATTTTATTTTTATTAGTTTAATTTTTTTGTTCATATGTGATGTATATGTGTATGTGGCTATAATGTATATGTGAACAAATTTTTTTTTATGTATGTAGATGTTCAAAATGTATGAATATATATGTCAAAAATGTTTTTTTGTTCATAGAAAGTTTTTTGTTCATATATAGAAAGTTTTTATATATGACAATGGATATATATTCGATATATATGAGAAATGATGATCCATGGAAAAATTTTATATATGCAAAAGTTACAATTTTAGAAAAGTTTTATATATCTAGCTAGGAAGGGAAGAAGAAGAAAAAGAAGGATAGGAAAGAAGAAAATAAGAAGAGGAAAGAAAGAAGAAGAGGAGAGGAAGAAGAGGAGAAATAAATAAGAAGAGGAAAAAAGAAGAAAAAGAAGAGGAGAAGAAGAAAGGAATAGAGGAGAAGAAGAAAAAATAGAAAATATTCTATTTTTTCTTCTTCTCCTCTTTTTTTTCTTCTTTTTTTTCTTTAATCCTCTCCTCTATTCCTTTCTTCTTCTCCTCTTTTTATTTCTTCTTCGTTTTCTTATGTTTTATCGGGTCTGTCGTCGTCGATATATACCCCTCCCGATAACTTCAACACGAGGGGGGATAACTTCAACGCGAGGGGGGGTCGATATACCCCCTCCCCGATAACATTATTTTCCCGTGTATATATGTCGTCGTTGTCGATATAACCCCCTCCTGATAACTTCAACACGTGGGGGGGGGGGGTCGATATACCCCCTCCCCGATAACATTATTTTCCCGTGTATGTATGTCGTCGTTGTCGATATTACCCCCTCCCGATAACTTCAACACGAGGGGGGATAACTTCAACACGAGGGGGGGGTCGATATACCCCCTCCTCGATAACATTATTTTCCCGTGTATGTATATCGTCGTTGTCGATATAACCCCCTCCCGGTAACTTCAACACGTGGGGGGGGGTCGATATACCCCCTCCCCGATAACATTATTTTCCCGTGTATGTATGTCGTCGTTGTCGATATATATAACTCCCTCCCAGATAACTTCGACATGATGGACGGTCGATATGTATACCCCCTCTCGACCGTGATAACTTATACCACGGGAGCACCCCCCCGGCCCTCTCGCTCGACCAAAACTCTCGAGGACACCAAAACCCTAGAAAAAAACGATGTCGGTCTCCTACCCCCTCCCGCCGTGCCCCTACCCTTGAAGCGTTGCCTAGGCCACCCCAAACCCGGAATAAGCTAGGTCTACGTTTGCACTAATATATCCACCTGCTGTCATGTTTGTGTAATAATTGCCATGTTGTAATATTTGCAGAAACAATGGAGCACGGACGAGATGAGCAAGCAGAAGAGGTGTTGGGGGACATAATCTTAGCCGGAGGTGATATCTTGTCATATCTTAACAACAATGATGGTCTGGAAGAACAGGGTGAAGAAGCAGGCTACGGTGATCGAAGAGTGGAGGAGGAAAGACATGATTATGATGGCTCCGGTGACCCAATGCTGGTGCAAGAAGGAGCCCGTGGTGACGGCTCCGGTGACCGAACAGAGTCCGGCCAGGTAAATATATTAGTTAAGCCTGTGCTGACTAGCTAATTGATGCATTCATTGTTTTGGTATGTACACATATTAATTAACACTCGTCTTTCTTCTTTTTTCTAGCCCTCCGGATCGAGCACAACTTCGGTAAAGAGACGAGGCCCGAAGAGAAAGTTGCGCTCGGATGAAAGGTTTGAGATCACAGCAATCGCGCGCGACGGCCAACCGATTGAACCCCTCTGGACAAAGGGTGCTTTTGCTGCTCAGTGCGGGGTTCTAGTTAGGGACAAGATCCCGATCAGCATCCACCAATGGTATAAGCCTAAGAAGGAAGACCCTGAGGTGTCTTATGTCAATGATATGCAGAAAGATGATCTGTGGACTGAGCTGAAGGCAAATTTCACCCTACCGCCAGAGGAGGTTCCGGAGAAGCCAGTTATAGAGCAATTAATCAAGTCTCATGCTCTTAAGAAGATGGCAGACCTATTCAGGAGGTGGAAGAATGAGCTGAAAACATTTGTCGACAAAGAAGAGACACCAGAATTCGTCGGCCGGTATGAGAAGATCAGAGATCACTGGCCCGCATTTGTGGCCCATAAGACATCGGAAAAGAGTAAGAAGATGTCAGCGACAAACAAGAAGAATGCTGCGAAGAAGAAGCTTCACCATCGCACGGGGTCAGGTGGCTACCTCAAAGCCCAGCCTAAGTGGGCCAAGTCTGAGAGGGATCTGCTTGATAAAGGGATCGAACCAGAGACAATGAACTGGCCAGACCGTTGCCGAACTTGGTTCTTCGGGGCTGGCGGAACCTTGGACCCTGTATCAGGGAGGTGTCGTTGGATGGACGAGCAACTTGCAATACCCGTAAAGAAGCTTAAGCACTATATCGATGCAACGCAGCAAGGGACGTTCGTTCCAGACAGAGAGAACGACGAGCTCACAATGGCCCTCGGGAATCCTGAGCACCCTGGACGGACACGAGGCACGCCAGGCTCCGTTCCGTGGAAGGCTGGTTTTTCGGACGCGGGCGTTTACAAAACCCAGGAGAGGAGGAAAAAAGTGGAGCAGATCCAAATTCAGAAGCTGCACGAAAGGGTTCAAGCGCTAGAGGAACGAGACGGCAATCGAGATGCCGAAACTGCCCCCGAAGCTACACCGACATCTCAGCGGAGAAGCAGCGTGGCTTCCACCGAGCAGCTTCAGCTGGAGCATGCGGCTCTTGCTAGCTACCCCGTGGATGCTATCACGGAGTCTCAACATTTCCACCTTATGGAGGAATGGCAGAACTTCAAAGTCAAGGCGGCTGTTGGCTCTGTTTTACCTACTGAACCCGGCGCAACCTACCACTGCCGGCCGATTCCAGAAGGATATGCTAGGGTGATGGTGGATGAAATAACGGAGGGATTTGAGGACCTCCAGCTTGACCACCTACAGGTGAAGGGGAGACTCGGCTAGGTTTATCTCTGAAGACTCCGTGCCTATGGCGGAAGGAGCTCATCAAGCTTCCGAACTGGACGGCTCCGGCGAGTAAGGGCACTCCGCCTCCTCCTCCGCCTCCTCCTCCGGCGAGTGATCAGGGCACTCAGCCTCCTTCTCCGGGGCATGGCGGCACTCCGCCTCCTTCTCCGGCAGCACCAGCGCGCCAGAGCAGCCAGCCTCCTCCTTCTCCGCCTCGTCAGCAAGGGCGGAAGAGACCCGCCGCCGATGCGGCTGCTCCGGCGCGTCGTAGTCCTTCTCCTCCTCCTCGTAAGCAAAGAAAGAAGACAGCCGCAGCCGCTCCGTCTGCTCTGCCGGCGTCTAGCAGTACAGCTGCCAGAGGCGGGAGGCAATACAGATTCGGTCCTTCTCTGAAGACTCCAGAGAAGTTACCATACGAGAGGACCGAGGAGGAGAAAGCGAAGATCGTGCGAGCCGAAGTGAAGAACTTCTTTGAAGGGGTGAAAGCAAAGAAACATCCACCTCCGAAGGAGAAGGTAGATCCGGTGAAAGCAAAGCGCACTCTGGCTGCCCTGACAAAACCACCAAAGTCTCCGCCGAGAGGCAACTATGAACGCGTTCTTGCAAAGACATATGCCGAAGCGGAGCGTTCGGGAAGTACTGTCAGTGATAAAAGGATGAAAGAACAACGAGCTAGGAAAAAAATTGCCCAGCTTGACGAACAAGCGAACCAATCGTGCCCCACGCTCAAGGTGTCAAAAGACATCGTCGCTAATGATCCGAGTATGGTGCCCGGTTATAGCAATCTTGGAGATTACCTGCCCGACGATGTACATTATGAAATCATGGAGGTGGATGAACACAAATACCATTACGGGATGCCTCTCGTCAAAGATGAAAGATCTCTAAGCACGATGATGCGAAGACTACATGATTGGTACATGAAAACCTGCAGAGAGTCTGATGGGATGGATACTTTGACACTGAGAGTTAAACCAGAGCATGACCTCGTTGGAGTTGATCTGCTGAGTGTTCCATTTGAGGATTTCTTCCAGTTTTACAATCAAAAGGTCCTCGCTAAACAACGATCACTTGCTACTGTCTGTAAGTAGTACTACTTCTGTCATTAAGTCTCTCTATATAGGTCAGCTCTTTCATTGCATGTATTTATACTTATCCTCACTATATTATGCAGATTGAAGATCGCCGAATTGAAGAAAAAACAAATCGGTGATATTGGGTTCATTAACACAAATCTCATAGATGCATATACGGTTGAAAAACATCCCATAGAAGCCGAGGCCAACTTGCTACAATCGTTGGTATTAAATCAAAACAAAGATATAATACTCTTTCCTTACAACTTCAAGTGAGTGTTACTGTCTTGTGCATATTCGGTTTCCCTTATTAGTCCAGGTTATGGTAATGTAATTGATGACTTATGCATGCATGCGCAGCTTCCACTATATTCTCCTAGATATTAAGCTTGAGCAGGGAGTAGTAACCGTCTTAGACTCGAGACAAAAAGATCCCCAGGACTATGCGAACATGACTCAAATGCTCGAGAAGTAAGTTAAATCGATCATTATCCACCATATCAGCAACTTTGTTCATTTCCTGATATCAAGTAATTGTTTTCTTTGTCTGGCAGGGTTTGGAGAAAATTCACCTCAAAAGCTCCGGGACTGCTGAAGAAGCTGCAATTTAATCACCCGAAAGTAAGTACTACAGTAGCATGTTCCGCGCATCTCCTAGTGATTCAAGCGCTAGTTTCATCAATACCATTTAGCATGCTTGCTTATCAGTTTGATTGACCTCTATTTCTTGTAAAGTGGTTGTGGCAGGAACACGGGAATAATTACTGTGGATACTACGTTTGCGAGTCCATCCGCTACACGACCTGTGAGCGGGGCTACACTGAAGAACAATATGAAGTGCGTAAGCAATAATATTCACAATTTTATTTTATTACCATCATTTGTGTTGAGTTTCATTTATTCATATATATATATGTATTAACCCCCTTCTTCAAATTAGATGTTTCGGAAGCGGGATGAACTCCTAGCAGAAGATCGTATGCGAGGAATTCAAGAGGAATTGGCGGCATTCTTCCTTGACCACGTGATCGCTGAAAACGGAGAATACTATGTGGACCCTGTGTTCCTACAATTTAATTAGGAGATTGTATTGTAAGAGATAATTATTGTATATATGTAGCCGGTAGTGTCGGATAGATATACGAGAACTTGTTGTTCGACCAATATCTCGGAGAAGGAGAGGTGGTCGATATCACTTCTCTCTGTATGCATATGTTCATGACGATCTTCTGTTTCCTTCATTTGATTACTAGCTAGCGTGTCTACTCCTCTCCATACGTATATAGTACGTAGCATCGACCAAGCACGGAGATAAGAGAGGACACTTCTCCCTATTAATTAGCTAGCTAACACAATATATGAAACATCTAAATTAACACCCCAAAACCCCTAAACCACCCCCTTTCAAAAAAAACAAAAACCTCAGCTCCTGCTAGCTGCTGACGCGTGGATGCCTATTGGTCCCGGTTGGTGACACTAACCGGGACAAAAGGCCCTGCCTATTGGTCCCGGTTGGTGGCACCAACCGGGACCAAAGGCCCTCCTGCCTGGGCTCCCCGCACCGGCCACGTGGACGGCCTTTAGTCCCGGTTCATGTAAGAACCGGGACTAAAGGGCTAGGGCATTAGTAACGACCCTTTAGTCCCGGTTCCAGAATCGGGACTAAAGGCCCTTATGAACCGGGGTAAAAGCCCCTTTTCCTACTGGTGCTCTACATCGACGATGCAGGCCGGGGCCCCAAGGCCGGCTCAATTGAGTACGGGTATCGGGTCCCCTTTGGTGGCATACACGTTTTCATTGGCAAGATCGGCGAACCGGGCCCTGAGCCGGACATCTGCACCGACCTCGTCGAAACGGCTCAGCGTGCGAGATCTGCCCGGGTCAAGCCTGTCATGAAGCATGCCTTCGTGGGAGTTATCCATGGAGGGGAATCTGAGGATAGATCGGAATCTGGTGGTGAGACCGTCGTTTATTCCGGCGACGAGTTATCGACCGGGGAAACCGAGTCGTTGTATCAGTTACAAGATGGCCGGATTGGGGCTGTTCCGATGGCGATAGTATTCCGGACCCCTTTGATCTGCCAAACTGGGTTGCGATCTTCATGGCCGGCACGCAACCGGCGCTCCACTCTTAGACCGCAGTGGCGATGATTTCTGGATCGGCAGCAGCGGCCGGGGCAGGAGGCCCTGTGCGACCGCCAGCTCAGGTTCTATCTGATTTGTTTGATGCGTTGGCAACACTGATGGCGGAGGTTAACCCGGCGGATCTGGATGCACACAATGCGGAAATCGCGAAAGTGAAAGATCAGATCACCCAGACCAAAGCCGACTTAGCAGCTGAGGATACCAGGATAGCCGCGGAGCGGGCCGCTTTGGATGCACAAGCTTACCGGATTATGCTGGATCAGAGTGCGTCGAACGAAGTCCTGAAGAGGAGGCACCGATCTCGCCTGCAGCCGGTTTATGACGCTAGAAATCTCTTTAACACACCAGGATCAGGGACCAGTAATCCGCCGGTGGTAAACCGGGCGGAGGCACCTGGAGCAGGGGCGCCGGTTCAGCCACGTTTGGCGGATCTGCCTCGTCAGAACAACATTGTAACACCGCATGTCCGCACGCCGCCGGGTCAGTACTCTAACCCGATGGACAATATTGTCGCTGCTGCTTCATGGCTGGCGGCCATCCCGATCGAAGGCGGTTCTCAAGTGGCGGTCGAGACGCGTCGGGTTAAGGAGCTTCTTCAGA
Source organism: Aegilops tauschii subsp. strangulata (assembly GCF_002575655.3). NCBI lineage: Eukaryota > Viridiplantae > Streptophyta > Magnoliopsida > Poales > Poaceae > Aegilops > Aegilops tauschii. Next base: position 526,918,485 of record NC_053041.3, read on the forward strand.
CAGCATTGGTTCAACAAGACGCTTATTCATATAGTCACGATCGGATTCATTCCACTCCACATCCAAGCCGGAGTTACAGCAGGCGTATGGATGAACCGGCAGTGTCAAGCAATGCGCGGAACTGTGATCTGCCCGGTGGCAATAACCCAGCGGGTGGTGCTGGTGATGCTCAGGAGGTGGTGGACCGGGCTCGGGCACGCAGAGAGGCCGAGTTAGCGGCGCAGCACGAAGCCCGTCAGCTTACTCCGGTTCGTCCAACCACATCGGTGGAACCAGGAGTTACCTCTAGTTCATTGGGAGTGCCATGTCTTGTCCCAGCGCTGCGTAATGTGCGCCTGCCCAAGGATTTTAAGGGCCCGTGCAAGGTGCCGAATTACACCACCGATTTATCCCCTGAAACATGGGTCGAAAGCTATGAGATGGCCATGGAGATGCTGGATGTGGATGATGCGGCATGTGCGAAATACGTCACCATGATGCTAGAAGGGAGAGCCCGCACTTGGTTAAAGAGCTTACCGGCTAATTCTATCAGGTCATGGGCCGAGTTGAGAGCCCGGTTTATTCAGAATTTCAAGGATACATGCAAGCAGCCCATGTCAATTGTGGACTTAGCTGCCTGTGTCCAGGAGGAAGGAGAGTCAACAACCCATTGGGTGCGCCGGGTTTCGGAGATTTTGCATTCATCGGACCGCATCAACGCTGACACCACAGTTTTAACATTGGAAGGCAATTGCCGGTTTGAACCCCTGAAGTTGAAGTTGGGACGGCTCAAACGTCATTGTAATGACATGGGAACCCTCATGGCTGCACTGCCGACTCTGATAGTACCAAGGATCCCAAGTCTGACGATGATAAGACAGGGAAGGGAAAGAACAGCGGCAACGCCAAGGGGCAGCACCACAACCCGGCGGGTCATGGAAACGGCGGCAAGCGTAAGGCGGACCACGGTTTAGACTTTGTGTCTAACACTAATACACATGACAAGGGCCAGCGGCGTAAGGGTAAACCGCCCCAATGCGGTGGAAGGCCAGGTCCTAATCCGGACCGTTTGTCTTATCTGTTGAACCAGCCCTGTCCAAAGCATGGGACGAAGGAGGACCCGTCCACGCACCTTTGGAAAGATTGTTACATCATGCAAAAGTTCAAATTTTAGATTCTTTCTGGTATGATCATGGACCAGGAGGCGATTCGGGCCCCGGCTCTCATGGGCCGGGTTATGGCGGAGGAAATTCCGGTTCAGGCTTCCACGGTAATCAGGGTGGACATAACAATCAAAGTAATCAGGGTAACCATGGTGGCTATAATCATCAGGGCAATCAGCAGCAGCAGCAGTCGGGTTACCAGAGCAACCCGAAGTAGTTGAATAGCGGACAGTATCATGTCTTCACCACTAGCTTGGACAAGCGCGATCAGAAGCTTCATAAAAGGGCAGTGAATGCCGTTGAACCGGCGATACCCCTTTATTTGTGTTGGTCCGAACAGCCGATTGTATGGAGTAGAGAAGATCATCCACCCCGGGTTGACATTCCGGGTCATCTGGCTCTGGTGGTGGCACCTTAGGTGGGAGGTTATAAGTTAACTAAGGTACTCATGGATGGAGGGAGTAGTATCAATATCCTTTATTATGAAACTTTCCGTCGCATGGGGTTAACAGATAAAAACCTTAAACCGTCTAATACGGTATTCCATGGTGTGGTGCCTGGTAAGTCGGCGTATCCTGTTGGTAAGATAGCTCTGGAGGTGGCTTTTGGAGATGAGCATGACTCGAGATCAGAAACCTTGACCTTTGAAGTGGTGAAAATCAGCAGCCCGTATCATGCCCTATTTGGACGGCCAGCTTATGCTAAGCTTATGGCACGGCCTTGTTATGTCTATCTGCAGCTTAAGATGCCGGGTCACAAGGGAACTATAACCGTGCATGGGAGCCGCAAGATTGCTCTGGAGTGTGAAGAAGGTGATGCGGCTTGTGTTGAGTCGGTTTGTGCAACAGAAGAGTTGAAGTTTTACAAGGATAATGTTGATCCGGCAGATATGACTTCGTTAAAGAAACCAACTACAGAGCATGATCCGGCCCTGAAGTTTAAATCGGCTGATGAGACTAAGCTTGTTGAATTCGTGCCTGGTGATTCGTCCAAGCAATTTAGCATCAGCGCTAACTTGGATCCGAAATAGGAAAGCGCGCTCATCGAGTTCATCCGTGAGAATCGGGACATCTTTGCATGGAAGCCTTCTGACATGCCAGGTGTACCGAGAGAACTCGCAGAGCACACTCTCAATGTTGATCCCAAGTATAAACCGGTCAAGCAGTTTCTCCGCCGGTTCAATGAAGAAAGACGCAAAAGCTATTGGAGAAGAAGTAGACAGGCTCTTGGCAGCTGGATTTATCATTGAAGTATTCCATCCTGAGTGGTTGGCTAATCCGGTGCTGGTCCTCAAGAAGAATGGCATTTGGCGTATGTGTGTGGACTACACAGATCTCAACAAAGCTTGTCCAGCAGATCCTTTTGCCCTTCCCCGTATTGATCAAATTATTGATGCTACGGCGGGTTGCGAGCGTTTAAGCTTTTTGGATGCATACTCTGGTTATCATCAGATCAAAATGGCAGTTAAGGACCAGGAGAAGACAGCCTTCGTAACTCCCTTTGGAGCCTTCTGCTATGTGTCCATGCCCTTTGGGCTCAAGAGTGCCCAGGCGACTTATCAAAGGTGTGTGCAGAATTGTCTGCATAAACAAATCGGCCGCAATGTTCACGCCTATGTGGATGATATTGTGGTAAAATCAAGGAAGAAGGAGACATTGATTGATGACTTGAAGGAAACCTTTGATAACCTGTGGGTTTATAAAATGATGCTTACTCCGGCCAAGTGTGTCTTTGGTGTACCTGCAGGCAAGCTCTTGGGCTTTTTGGTATCTAACAGGGGCATTGAAGCTAATCCGGAAAAGATCAAAGCCATCACCTCCTTGGCTAAACCGAAGTGTATCAATGATGTTCAACGCCTGGCAGGCCGGATTGCCGCATTGAGCCAGTTTGTCAGTCGCCTTGGCGAGAAGGCCATCCCTTTATATCAGATGCTGAAGAAAACGGATAACTTCATCTGGAGTGACGCCGCTAATGAAGCATTTGAGGACTTAAAGCGGCAACTGGCTAATCCGCCGATTCTCGCTGCTCCGGTGGACAAAGAACCATTGTTGCTATATGTGGCAGCTAATGCTCGAGCTGTTAGTGTGGCTATTGCGGTGGAGCGCAAGGAGGCAGGAAAGGAATACCCGGTTCAGTGGTCGGTTTACTATATCAGTGAGGTACTTATTGAGTCCAAGCAGAGGTACCCGCATTGGCAAAAATTGGTGTATGGGGTTTTCATGGCAAGCCAGAAGCTTAAGCAGTATTTCCAAGGTCATCCCATCACGGTGGTCAGCTCCGCTCCTTTGGGGGATATAATCCAGAACAGGGAAGCAACTGGTCAGATTTCTAAGTGGGCTATCGAGCTCGGGCCTCACGGGTTGAAATACATACCCCGAACGGCGATCAAATCTCAGGCACTTGTGGATTTCATCAATGATTGGACAGAGTTACAAGCGCCAGAGGAGAAGCCGGATCACAGTTATTGGACTATTCATTTTGATGGGTCCAGGAAATTGGAGGGCTCGGGGGCTGGAGTCGTATTAACTTCCCCACGAGGTGATAAGTTTTGTTATGTTCTCCGTTTAATGTTCCCTTGCACTAACAATGCAGCTGAATATGAGGCTTTACTCCATGGTCTTCAGATGGCGAAGGAGATGAACCTAAGCCGAGTTATGTGCTTCGTTGACTCGGATCTGGTGGCTCAACAAGTGTCCGGCACTTGGGATTCCAAGGACCCACTAATGGCAGCATATCGTCGTGAGGTGGATATTGTTGCACGCCACTTTAAAGGTTATCAGGTGGATCATGTGGACCAGCGGAAGAATGAAGCGGCGGACGCTTTAAGTCGCCTGGGTTCCCAACGTAAACCGGTTCCACCTAATGTCTTCCTGGATGTTTTGCATAATCCGTCCGTCAAGCTTCCTGGTGAAGAGGATTTGGCTGTTCCTGATCCGGAGGCTCAGTTGGTGGCGGCTCTTCATGGTATCCCGGATTGGACGGTTCCATACCTGGCGTATATGAACCGGGGCGAGTTACCATAGGATGAAACTTTGGCCAGGCAGATAACCCGGCGGTCCAAGTCCATGACTATTATCAATGGAGAGTTACATCATTGCAGTGTGACAGGGGCGTTTCAACGCTGTGTGTCTCCTAAGGTAGGAAGTGAAATTTTGCATGAGATCCACGAAGGAGATTGTGGTCACCACGCCGGTTCAAAATCATTGGTGGCCAAGGCGTTTCGTCACGGTTTCTATTGGTTGAGAGCTCATGCTGATGCCGAGGACTTGGTCAAAAGATGTGATGGCTGTCAGAAATTCTCAAGGCGCGCTCACGTACCGGCTCAAGAATTGAGGATGATTCCAATCACCTGGCCATTTGCAACTTGGGGGCTGGATATGGTTGGGCCTTTCAAGAGGTCCAAGGACAAGAAGACCCACCTTTTGGTGGCGGTTGATAAGTTCACGAAGTGGGTGGAGGCAGAGCCAGTTAGTAAGTGTGACGCAGCCACGGCGGTTCAGTTCATCAAAAAGGTGATCTTCCGGTTTGGCTTTCCACACAGCATTATAGCAGACAATGGTACCAATCTGTCAAAGGGTGCCATGACGGAGTTGTGTCAACGTGAGCACATCCGGCTTGACGTGTCATCAGTGGCTCACCCCGAGTCCAATGGTCAAGCGGAGAGGGCCAATCAAGAGATCTTGAGAGGCATCAAACCCTAGCTTATGGTTCCTTTGCAATGGACGCCGGGTTGTTGGGTTGAGGAGTTACCTTCTGTGTTGTGGAGCATCAATACCACACCCAACAGATCAACAGGATACACACCATTCTTCATGGTTTATGGAGCGGAAGCAGTTCTTCCTAGTGACATTCGTCATGACTCGCCTCGTGTAGCGGCATACGTTGAAGCTGACAACGAGAAGGCACGGCAGGAAGCTCTTGACCTGTTAGATGAGGAACGTGACATGGAGGCAGCCCGTTTGGCGATTTATCAGCAAGATCTGCGTCGTTATCATAGCCGCCGGGTTAGAACTAGAACCTTTCAAGAAGATGATTTGGTGCTTCGGCTCATTCAGGATCAGACGGATATGCACAAGCTATCCACCCCTTGGGAAGGACCCTTTGTGGTCAGCAAGAATCTACACAACGGGTTGTACTACCTAATCGATGTTCGAGAGCGCAAAGACTCACGTAAATCGGAGGAGGAGACCAACCGGCCGTGGAATATTGCTCATCTTCGGCCTTACTATACTTGAGCTATAGGCTCTGCTTATGTACATATTATGACATTGTATATATTATGATCAATATAATAGACTGGAACCTCAGCTAAAGCGGGGTATCTGTTGTTTTTCTTACATCATGTGTGGTTACATGGAGCTTACAAAGCGGCGTCCGGTTTACCCCTTGATTTAGCTTCTCAAAGCTTCATATTAGATCACTTGGGGGCTTGGTCGTATCCGAACCATAGCTACACCTCTTGATCGGCGCAATGACACAGCATCACTCGGGGGCTTGGTCGTATCCGAACCATAGCTACACCTCTTGATCGGCGCAATGCCACAACATCACTTGGGGGCTTGGTCGTACCCGAACCATAGCTACACCTCTTGATCGGCGTAATGCCACAGCATCACTCGGGGGCTTGGTCGTACCCGAACCATAGCTACACCTCTTGATCGGCGTAATGCCACAGCATCACTTGGGGGCTTGGTCGTACCCGAACCATAGCTACACCTCTTGATCGGCGTAATGCCACAGCATCACTTGGGGGCTTGGTCGTATCCGAACCACAGTCAAACCTCTTGATCGGCTCAAAGCCACATCAATCTGGGGCCAAAGAGAGTGTTGTAAAACAACAGCTCAAACATAGGCACCCACTGAGCACACCTCACAATGTTGTTTGGAGAATTTTTTTCTGTCGACAGGCCCGTGAAAAGCCTCGACTACAACGGTTTTATTTGCCTTTTGCTAAGTTTCTCTTTCTTTTGATAAGATTGGTGATGTTTTCAAACCGGTGTTTATCACCCCTGTTAGGCTGTCAATTACAAGTTGTCAGTACATGATCAATTTATAATCCGGAGACTATCAGCCCGGTCTGGTTTTGACTCAAAGTCACTAGTATGGAATAAACCGGTGTTTATCACAACCCGAAACGGTTTTATTGTAAACCGGCATCATATAACAGGAGTTACTTCTACTCCGGATTAGGGTTATTACCCTCATTACAAGGTTGGTCAGCCAACACTATGCCTAAAGGTCACAGGTATCATATATTTCCATATTTGGTTATCTTTTACAACCTTGGTTATAAACCTTGGTCATATATATATATATATATATATATATATATATATATATATATATATTTGGGTATCATGACCCGCCCGGTGGTAAACCGCCAGGGCACTTTAAGCTTCTTATCTGCAGGAACAACTTGAACAAATAGCTATGGATTATGAACATCATATCTTAAGCATGGCGGATTAGCACGCATCAGTTGCAGATAAATATGCACGAAGGCATAACAGACCAAATGTTTTAACTAGCCTATTACAAGGCGTTTCAGTGCCCAAAGGAATAATTGTTTCTCAATAAGCATTACAGCACGTGGAAGACTAAACCAGCCCCCGGATTATGATTGCTTATTAGCTTGACCTGACGGCTGCGGATCATCTTGCACTGGTTCATCTTGTTCGTCTCTACCCAGCGGCTGGAAGTCAACAGTTGTCCAGTCGATCCCAGTTAAAGCTTGGAACACAGCTTCGTCGCTTATAAGGGTGGACGGTTCAATGTCAGGGGCATAAGTGTGCTTACGGATTGGAGGGATCAGGTTTTGAGCCTCAGGAGTTGGTGCAGCAACCCGCTTGTTATTGGTATCATAACTCGCCTGGTAAAATGAAAGATTAGCCTCTTCAGCAAGTTGACAAGCCACTGGACGTACTTCCCGGTTTATGGCGCGGAGATCTTCAGTGCCAAATTCTGATCCGTCTTCTTTTAAGCTTGGGTAGCCTTTAGCCACGTCCGTCGGATCAAGATCAGGCACCCATGCTTTTGCCCGGGTTAGTGCGGTCAGAGCGCCAGCCCTTGCAGCAGACCTCTTTAGCTCTTCTACCCGGGCAGGCAGCATAGATAGCCTGTCTAAGGTATCCTTGATTAACGTCGGGGGCGGCTTATTGTGAGAAGCGGTGCAGATAATTTGTTGTGCGCCGGTATACAGTTGTTCTATCACCGTGCAGGCTGCCTTCAACTTCATCTGAACATCAGAGCCCAGATGACTAATGCGAGTTCCTGCATCATTGCAAACATCAGTAAACCGGCAACGCATGGGAAGATATGTTGAAAGTATAAAGCAAGGATGCTTACCGAACACAGCAGCAGTCATGGCATGTATCTGCCGCTTTACACCAGTCAGCTCGTCTACCACCGGTTTGAGAGCTGCTTCTGCGTCTTCAGCTCTTTTCTGGAAAGCGGATTTCTCTGTGTTCCAATCCGCCCGCTCCTTGGCGAAGCTCTCCTTTAGATTTTCCATAGCGTTGAGGCGCTCGTCAGCTCATCTTTTGCCTTGGAAGTTTCGGCCTGTTGGGACTTGATGTTCTCTTGCAGATCAATGGTTTGGCTTTCCTTCTTGCTCAGTTCAGCCTATAAAGAGACAGATACATAATGAGTTGACAGTACATATTTGAAGTACCAAGCACATAACAAGTTATGCCCTTGATACTTGGGGGCTAATGCATATTTGTTCCTTATCAGAAATTTCTACAAGTCCCAAGCACAATACAAGTATTAAGCTTGGCACTTGGGGGCTAATGTGTATTTGCTCATAAAATGCTGCTATGGGAATTCTTCTACAAAGTCCCGATTCATCTTTACAAAGTTAAACCGGCCCTTGGGGGCTACATCAGTGAAGTTAAGGTGCATTGTTGCAAACATGAAGTTGTTACTAAGTCCCGGTTTAAATTGGTATCTTAAACCGTCACTTGGGGGCTACTGGAGTTGATAAGCTACAATTAAATATAAGAGAGAAACACTTATGAAGTTACCTCATATCACCCCTTCATCATATTTACCAAACCGGCTTCATAGTCACGGCTGGTGTACAGACGGTTCAGGAAGCCAGAGTGAAGGTCTTGAGCATTCAGATGGGCATAATTTGATAAATCGGCGCTCCATTTACCTTTGCCAATTGCAGAGAGCTCATCTTCGGCAGTATGCTTTGACAAAGCGACAGGATTGCCCGGAGCGATATGGCCAGTGCCAGTAATCATAATGTCGTCATCTCTATCATCAGCAGCCGTTACTGGGGTTGGCGGTTTGTCAGTATTCTTCACTGGGCTTGCCGGTTTATTGTCAGTTCGGACAGGGCTGGTTGGCTTGTGGTATCAACTTCTGCCTGCTCAGCAACGAAGTCATGATCTTGAGGCGGTGGGTCGTTCAGTATGGCATCAATGTGGGTCTCTTCAGGATCTGCAGTTTTCTCCGGTTCAACAGCCACGTCTTCATCAGCCGGTTTATTCAACCGAGCCTTCTTGCTGGGTCTGGGCTTGGCGCTGAGAAAAATAAACATGAGGATCAGTACAGTATATCAAAATAGCAACGTCAAGGATAACAACAAGTGTATAGCTCACCCAAGAACCGTTTTGAGGGGTAGAAGTTTTGTGGCCGACGACTCGCCAGAAGATGAGTGAGAAGTACCCTGATAATTTGAATCAGACAGGTTAAGAGGCTGGCGGAAACAACCTGCTTTGGGGCATGAAGTATCAATGGGATAAGAGACCTCTGATTGGCGTTTCCGAACCGGACTGTTCGGTAAACCGACGGAGGTAACTACCTGGCCGCTGTGCCGGGTTGTGCGGCGAGCCTCGTGCTGCGGTGTCTTCAAAAGAAAGTTTGGGTCCAAGTAAGCAAGGGGGTGAGAAAATTTTACTTTCTGGTTTGCTCGACGGATTTTTGATGTCGGCAGAGGATCTGAATCGGAGGAAAGAATGATTACCTCTACATCATCAGCATGACTGCCTTCAGCGTCGTCCTGATAATAATCATTGTCAATGAGATGTACGAAAAATAAACCAAGAGAGTCAAGTACCTCTACATCATCAGCATGACTGCCTTCAGCGTCGTCCTGATAATAATCATTGTCAATGAGATGTACGAAAAATAAACCAAGAGAGTCAAGTTCTACCTCTGGTTCCGGATTACCCACATCGTCATCAGCTGGTGGATCGGAGGATGCAGTGGTCCTTCTCTTGGCAGGTTTTTTAACAACCTTGGTCTTTGGACGAACTGGCTTGACCGGTTTGTCTTGCGGCTTCGCCGGTTTGTCTTGTGATGGTTTCTTGTTCCAGAACGGATCATCACCCTGTCAGAAATAATCACACTTTCAGAAAATATTTGGACAGAAGCAACTTCAGATAAAAAGATTATATGATTCTTACAGCTGGTGGTTTGTTGAAGGTGCAGAAAGGGAGTAGTCTGGTTTGGGCACAAACATCCTCCGGTTCGTTCAGTATCTTTTTTACAGCCTCAGTGACTTCTGCATCTGTAAGCTGAATGTTAATGTGCCGCTGAGCATCCTTCAAACTCCCTGTATACTCACACATCAAACCGGAGCGCCGGCTTAAGGGAAGAATAGTCCAGCTTATCCAACAACGAGCAAGATCAACTCCTGTCAAACCGTTTGCCATGAAGGCTCTAAGCTTTGATAATTGAGGAGCATAGTTGGCCCTTTCTCTTGCAGTCAACCTCTGAGGAAAAGGATGTGTGTTTCTTAGGCGTTCAGGGCGGTAACCCGGCAGGGGGTTTTCATCAGGTGGAGAGGTATCCATGCAATAAAACCAAGTCTGGTTCCACTCTTTGTGGTGATTGTGGAGTTTGGGATGAGGGAAGGTGACTTCTTTCCTTTTCTGAACCGCCATTCCGCCCAGTTCCATATTGGGTCCATCCGAAAACTCTGTGCGACGGTTTAAGTGAAAGAAATTCCTAAACAGTTCGATTGTAGGTTCCTCTTGCAGGTAAACCTCACAGAAGACTTGGAAGTGGCAGATGTTGGTCACAGAGTTCGGACCGGTGTGTTGAGGGCGCAGCTGAAAATTGGCTAGTACATCTCGAAATTTTTTTGAACCGGGAGGGCTAAAACCTCGTCCGAGATGATCAGGAAACACGACTACCTCTCCATCCTTGGGTGTGGGAGGATTTTCCGGGCCAGGGACCCTCCAGTGGATGACATCTTTCTTGGCTAAAGCGCCTGTTTTAACAAGATTGTTTAACTGTTCTTCGGTTACTCGAGAAGGAGCCCAATTGCATTCATAGACTTGCTTGGCCATGGCAATGGAAGTCTGAAACATGATTATTGCCGGTTTAAGATTCATAGTGGACAACTATACAGCGATATAAGGATACAAGCATATTGATAAACCGGATTTGGTTATTCGTAAACCAGAATCTGACAATGGAAACAGTGTAATGCATTGGCGGTTCAACAGGGGACTAATGGTATCTACCGGGTCATCCTTTTTCCTATGAAGTTAAAACGCCTAATCTGGTATTGAAGATACAGATCTAAGAGGCATAAGTGAAAGAAAAACAAGTTTCACAGCTTGGCATAGTAATTTCAGATCTTCTGTGCGTTGGAAAATCAAAATATGTTCTGACCTAATTTCAAGTGTTCGAACAGTTCAGCAAAGTTCAGATAAGTTTTATACAAAGAAGATGCCCTAACGAGGAAAAAGGAGTTTAAACTACAAGGGCACTGGAAAATATCAGATCTAACTAGTCATTGGTGTTACTAAAGAGGAACAGGGAAGAACAGCTCCAAGAACTTCGAAGAACTCTGATGAACACTGAACCCTAATGGCGGATCTAGGGTGAGGAGAAGAGGAACTTACTGGTTATGAGGAAGCAGCGGAGGATCGCCGCGTTTCTCTGGTGCGATCAGGCTGATGCAGCGGCCGTTGTTGAGGCAGATGCGAAGACCGACGGCGGCGGCGGAGCTCGAAGGGTTGGTCGGCGCGAGGAAGAAGGCAGTGCGAAGAGGCACGAGGGGGAAAAGTGAAAGGAGCTCATCGGCCTTATTTATAAGGTAAATGGATAAGCGGCAGGTGCAAGAATCGAGCAGCCCGAAAAATGGGATCTGTGACAGCTCTGTTGCCTCGATTGTCGGAGGCTCGTTAATGACAAGTGACGTCACGGCGGTTTACCATGATCCTAGAAGATGATGTCACGGCGGTTTACAAGATTATGTGAAGATGTTGAAGAAGAAATTTTCTTAAAGTATTGAGGATTGACATGAACCAGTTCAAATCAATCTGGGGTCTAATGTTGGGGATATTACCACTGGGCGTAAACCGGCCAGGAGAGGCCGGGTTAACCCCATGAGTAGTTCATCTGTATCTGAAGTCCATGAAGACATACGGTGACGCTTCAAGTAGGCCCAGGGCCCAAAGCCGGTTTAAGGCCTGTAGACATAAACCGGCACTGATATGTAAACTTGTGTTGTAAGATAAAAGTAGCAGAGACCGAGCCGGACACGATTATGAGCTGGCCTCGGATTCTGCAAACCGACGGGCGTCAACCCATGTATATAAGGGGACGACCTGGCGGCGGTTCAAAGACAGCAGACAACAACTCGAGACTAAGGCAAAGCGTATTCGCTTCCTGGTCATCGAAACCCCATCAATTCCATCATAACTAGATGTAAGCTTTTACCTTCATCGTAAGGGGCCGAACTAGTATAAAACTCTTTTGCGTCCCTTGTCCGCTTTAACCCCTTTAAGCTAACCCGTAGCGATGGCTGCACGACTAAGTCCTTTTTCTAGAATATCTGCCGTGACAAAACCACGACAACAGGCATTAAGCATACACGAGCAGGAGACTACATAGGCCAGGCAACACGCCCTGGACGCAACAAGAACGGCAAAAGTGACACAACGACAACAGACAGATTTCAGGTTTGCTAACATTCAGAAATAACTTGAACTCTGGAAGTGGCGAGCATTTCTTTTTTTTCTTTTTTTCTTTTTGCGTGGAAAGTGGCGAGCATTGTTGAGGCTTCAGGCGGCAGCGGACGCGCCGTCGTGGTCCAGAGCACCGGCCCCTCCATGAGCGAGAAGGGCATCTTCGACCGCCGTGGCAAGGTCGCAGTCAAGCCGGAAAAGAGCACGGAGAGCGCTGACAGCAATCGGCGGCAGCTGCCCACGGAAAAGGTCCGCGAATTTGGAGATGGCTGCCTCCGTGATGTCCTCGCCAGCCGCCACTATGCCCAAGCGCTTGCACGGGATTTTCTCAGCCATCGCCGCAACCGGCGTGGCCCTGTTCTTGCCTTGGAGACGGGCACTGCACCTCCGCAGGGAGAAGCCTGGTGCGATGGTCTTGCGTCGCTCGGCGGGCGGCTTCGGCCGGGAGGAAGGAGGCGACGGGAGCAGTCCTCGCCAGCGCCCACGCCCTGCTCGCTGGAGGGCTCTCCGCTGTTAACTCTCGTGGATTCACGACCATATACAAGTTGTACATAATACAAAGTGTGTTACTAGCCCATGAGATAGCACACTTGCACACATAACCTAGATTATTGATGACGCATGTTGCTGCACCCGTCTTTTTGTAATATTAAATGTTAGGGTTTGATGCAATTATGTGGAGCATTTTACCTGAAATTTAAAGCAATAGTAATATTATATATAATTTTGTGTAATTTCATTTACCTGAAAGTTAAAGCAGTATTAGTATTGTATATAATTCTGTGTAATTTTATTTTACCTAAAAGCTAAAAGCAATAGTAGTATTATCAAGAAGGCAAGGAGAGATACATGAACATGCAGATTAACACCAAAATTCTCCTCTCCATCTCCTAGCACAAAAGCAAGCATGACAGAATCTGTTTTTTTTTTATGTGGAGATTCAGTTTGCTAAGCATCCTACGCATGTGAAATTTCCCAGAAGCTGCTGCAATAATGTCACAGCTTTCTTTCTAACGTCCCTCTTGCTAATTTTTTTTGTGGGTAGACCCTCTTGCTAATGACCAAGATAGTTTTTGGGACGGCTGATCACACACCCTCTTTCCAGAACAAATTATTGTTATTTTGAATTGAAGCTACTCTGATCGCAAGCTCTGAAAATTAGCATGAATCTCGTAAAAAAATATCTACTAAAACAGAATCAACACAAATCTTGGTATTTTAACTTCTTGGATGCAACGTCATGAACCCTATGGAATATTGGTTCATCTATTTTGGCACCAATTTAAGTAGTGCTTCATCTAGACGGGGAAAGGGCATCAAATTTCTCAAAAAAAATTGAAATATCGTATGAGATGCACACGTTTTAGACCCGCCATCATTGTTGAACCGCTGACCCATCTTCAGAAGAGAGATCTGCATCATCCTTGCCAGCCCTTCCATCCATCGACGCCACCACGGCGCCCAATGGCGCCACCGCCCCGCGCTCGTTCGTCCAGACGCGAAGATTCTGAAAGATCTGTCGTGCGTAGCACCTGCCGACCAGCTATGACACAACGTAGCACCTGTTGACCAGGCATGACTTGACATCTCCACCGAAAGCTCCGTGCAAGACGAAGCCGCTCCATCTCCTGCCTCCTGCCTCTGTCTTCCAGCTTTGCTCCACAAACGATGCTCCCAAGAGAGAAAACGACACCACAGTACCGCCATCGTCCGATCTGGAAGACCGGATCCTAGGGTTTCCCTCGGAGTAGCACGAGTGGGTCGATAGCAGTTACACGACGATGCCTTCATCAAGGTAACGACGCAGAACGCTGCCATCGCCTGCCATCGGCTCGGTTTTTACCGGCAACTATGTCTTCCCGAATCGCAGCCGGAACTAGATGGCGGATCTTGAGATCTGACCATCCAGCCTCAGGCCGACAACCTCCGACGGAGGAGATGGCCACCACCGTCAGCGGCACTGGCTAGATCAGATCTGACTGGAGGCGCCACCGACCAGTCAACCATGACCACATCCCCTCCTGGTCCGCCATCCCACGAAGCCGCGGGAGCAGCGCTGAACCGCCAGGAAAGACGAAGACCGAAGGGCGACTCGCGCCGCCGGTCCCTCCAGACCGCGGGGCTGCAGCCTAGATCCCCGCCGTCCCCATCACCGGCGGCGCCCGGGCTTAGCCGGCGCATGTCTCTGGGGACGACGAGGTGGAGGAGGGGTGGAGGGGGCGCCGGCCGGGGCGCTGGGGTTGGCCCCCTGCACCCTGGAGGGAGCGATACGAGGGAGCCCTGGCATGTGTGCGGCGAAGTGACAGTTGATGAATCTCAACTACTGTCATGTGCAGTTGAAATTGCTCGCAAATCCTTGCTTACAAGAAAGCTGCACGACATCTAGAAACTGAATAATTCCAAGGTATAGAGGACTCGTCTTATTTCACCAATAAACATCACTTAAGTGTTTAGACTGGTTACACAAAAATAATCTTTTATAGGGAAGAAGGAAATCTTCTACAGCGCCAAAGGCTAAGGTAACAAAACTGGCTTAGAGATGACTTGTATAGTGTTTAGCATTGAAGTGGAACTATATGGCGCCATTTCTGCCATGGGTGTATATTAAATAAAACAGTACCAGGTTAACAACGAAAGGAACTTTCTAGGATGCTGCAAGTTATCTGCTTCAGAACTTGTCCACTTTATTCAGATCAAGTTGCATTCATCTGCACACTATAAGTACATAAGGTGCACGTTGAGGGCCGAGCTGCGGAGAAAGACCTTGGCCCTTCAGGTACTTCACCATCTCCTTCCCCTAAATTTCTAGTTCTTCCTGATCTCCCGAGTAAATAGCATAAAACTACCACTTTTCGTGCTAGGGTTTTAAAAAACCAACACTTTTTTGTTTATGACTGATACCTACCACTTTTCTCGTCGGCTGTCTCAAAAAACCCAAATCGCCGAGGATTTAACAATTGATCGTGATCATGACAGTCGGGGCCCGCATGTAAGAGAACTAATTGTTTGACCGTTTGTTTGACCGTTAACTGACTTGCGGGGCCCACATGTAAGTGTCTCTTCCATAGATTTATTTACAGAATAACCCCTACAACTATTTAAAAAGCGATCAGGCCCCTGGAATAATTTTAAAAAAGCAATCGGGTCCCTGGGGAGGTCGTCCTGCAGCTTGCACGCCCGCGCGCGGCGACCTCGTCGGGCTGCACGGGGCGGGCGATCTCCCAAGTGCCCCCTCCGGCCGCTCCCCCCTGCTCGGCCGTGCTGCAGGGCCGGCGACGCGCTCCCTCCGGCCGCTCCCGTGCCCAGCAAGGAGGCCAGCAGGAGGGGAGGGAGTTGGCCGAGCTCCGCCGGAGCTGGGGCCGGGCGGCGCACGCGCCATAGGAGGCGAACTATGGGGAGGAGGGAGGAGGCATGGTGGTCGGCTGCTCGCCGGCTGCCTCCGCGCCCGTGAGGTCCTGGTGCAACAGGACGGCAGCGAGGACTGGGAGGTGCTCCGGGGCGGCGGCGGAGCTCCAGATCCGCATCCATGGCAGCGGCTCCTCCGTGCAACAGCACGAGTGCGGCACCACACTCCACGGTCTCTCCCCTGCCCGCATCAGCGCCGCCACCGACGCCATGGACGCGGAGCACGGTGGCCTCGGGGGCAGCTCGTGCAGGAGCACCTCGACCTCGCTTCTGCCTCCCTCGAGCTCGCCGCGGACGGCCTGCGTCGCTGCTGGAGCGCGCGCCTCCTGCCGTCGTGGGCGAGGCCGGCCTCTGCTACGACCGCCGGAAGGCTTGCTGGCTGGCACCGAGAGAGAGAGAGAGAGATAAGGGAGAGAAGAAGGAGGAGGAAGAGATGACTGACATGTGGGCCCCACATGTCAGTTAACGGTCAAAGGAACGGTCAAACAAACGGTTCGTTTAGGTGCGGGCCCAACTTGTCATAAACCGGTTTAATTTCTTAGCCATTGGCGTTTTGGGTTTTTTGAAACAGCCGACGCCGGTTTCGGTAGTTATCAGTCACAAACAAAAATGTGGTAATTTTTTGGTACCGTAGCATGAAAAGTGGTAGTTTTATGCTATTCACTCTGATCTCCCTGATTCTCATTTACTTAAGGCCTGTTCGGACTCCCTCCGGCTCCGCAACTCTGTTTCGGAGCGCAGCGGCAGCCAGTTGTAATTTATGGAGTGGCTAATATGATGCTCCACCCGCTCCGCTCCGTGACCGAGAACTGGAGGGTTGCCGAACACAGCCTTATTGTCGTTCCTGATTTTGGTATTACAGTTGAATCCTCAAATTCTTCTAATTTATTGTATGTTATTCATGCTAATGAATTAGCCCAAGCTTCCTTAGGTAAAACCCGCGTGGCTGCTGCTGCCGATGACGACTGTTACGGCAACTTCTGATTCTTGTGGCCTCCTTACCTCTAGCCCCGGGGTGTAAAAGCATGAGTTGGTTGGTGGTCCTGGGACCACTGGTTGGTAGTGGCCACCCTGTGTCTCGGGCTCGCTCTAAAAAGATCAAGAGCTGCTTAGCGCCTAGCAGGTCTAGTCTTTGAACAAAAAAATCTTTCATATAATTGAAGTTTATTTTCTGGAATAGGAGGGGTTTTGATGAAGGGGGTGTTGTAACCAGCTTAGAGATTACGTCTGCGATGGCAATGTTGATTTAATTTGTTTGCAGGAAACAATTCGATTATATGTTATCTTCTTCTGAACTTTCATCTATTGGTGGTACTGAACGTTTTGTTTGGAGATGGTTGCCTGCTTCTGGTCACTCTCGGGTATCTTGATTGGTGCGAAAAATGATATATTGGACTTTATTGCTTTTGAGCATGGTAACTTTTTCGCCAGCATGGTTCTTTCGCAGCGGAAAATTATAAACTGTGGGAACTGGTGGTAGTTTATCATCCCGCTGGTCTTTCCTTGTCTAATTTGTTCTTAGATGAGTTGTTTGCTAAAGTTTCTTCCTCCACTCTTCCTATTTAAGTGGTGGCTGATTTTGAAGGCCCTCTTGTGACAGCCTGGTTTTTGCCCTCCTTTATTTGCCTGATTTTTCATTTGAATTGATTTTAAAATTTGGAGTTTTTGAATTTTTTCATACGGACTTAAACACTTGGGTACCCTTGACTTTCACCCAAGTGCATCATTTCCCTCCCTAACCATCATTCCCTCTGGTTCTACCCAAAATAATATTTGGAATATTTTTCTTTAATGAAAAATATTCATTTTCCTCTCCAAAACCCTAACTAGTTTAATGTGCTCCAAAGCAACCCCAGTTTTTTCTTGCCCCACAAAAATCTGGCAAAATTCACAAATATTCTTTGAACCCTAGGGCACCTTCCTGAGCAAAAATATTGCACCACTTTTTAAAATATTTTTGCTGCAGAAATTATTTTCTGTTCTAGACAGAAATGGTGGTTTCTACAACAACTACCATTTTACTTGCTTCATTGTGCCTGATTTTTCTTGTGCATCATCACCTTAGTAGATGATTGCTAGCCTCCAAAGCACAGCCTCCAACTCCCAGCCATGACCTCAGTAACCTCTCAAAGTTACTGATCAGAAACTTACCAAGCGTGTGAAATCTTTTCTACTACACCTGGAACCAAACCAAAGCGTGGTAACCTCTCAATCTACCACAAACAACAAGCTAGACATGATCTTTGGACGTTGGTCGGCCTGATGTCATAGTCCACGCGGTGACCGCGTTCGTCCAGGGGTGTTGGCATGCGTGTCGACGCGCTCTGAGTGCCGCCAAGCGCTCTGTTTCGCGCGTGCTCGCTTCCCCGACTGTCGTAGCGCGCCAAACTTCGCCACCATCTTCGTCTCAACTCCATTAACTCCCCCTGGCACTCGCCGACGCCGGAGCTCACCGCAGCGAGCACGGGCGCGGTCCGGCCAACGTAACAGTGTGGTGCGCATTGTGCTCGTCGCCTTCCTCTCGATCCTGTGCTCGTCTCCGTTCGCCCACAATCCCCGCGTGAGTTGTGTCGCCTTCTCCCCCTCTCGCAGACGCCGCTCGTCGCCGGGCGCCGTGTCCAGGTGTCAACGGCGGAGCCCCGAACCCCCCTCTCGGCTCGCCTATAAATGGAGCCACCCCCAGCCTCCTCGAGCACCATCCACCTCTCCCACACACTCCACAAACTCGTAGATAGCCGTAGCCCGGCCGGGCAGGCCGCAGGCCGCCGTCCCCGAGCACGAGCTCCCCGGCGATCCCCTCGGGTCGTCGCGGTAGCTCCAGCCCCTCCCAGGCCTGGGCGACCCTTCCGAAGCCTCCGCCACTCTTCGGTGAAGCCGTTCCAACCACTTGGAGCCCCTGGAGTTGCCTCTGTTCGCCGTCGTCCTCGTCTACGGCGACCACCGCTCTCTGTCTCCGCTTGCAAGGTCGATCCCGACGCCGTCCGACCACCCCTAGCCACGCTACTGGTACGGGCAGTTGCGCCTCCATCCCCTCTCTCGATACCTCCCTTTCGTTTTGGCTAAGGAGCCCTCGTCGTCGGCGAGAGCTCCGGCGAGGCCGCGACCCCCTCTGTTTCCTCCTCCCTCTCCCCCTCGCCTGACTAGCGGGGCCCGCTAGTCATCCACTCTGTACGCGCGCGAAGCGGTACTAGTGGTGGCGCCCCGAGGCTTTACGCCTTCGACGTCACCCCCCCCCCTCAGTTTGTTTTATTTAAATTCAAATTCATTTAATTTTCAGAGAGCTTCAAACAGCTATAAGTCTTCAACCATAAGTCCAAATGAACTGATTCTTTTTGCATTGTGTTCTTTGCAAAGAAATCTAACAGCTCACCAAAGATGGGATTTTTCTGTGCTGTCTAGATTTTCTGGTGATTTTCAGAAGGGTTCTTGATATCTTCTTTTTGTGTTTAAAATTATTTTCAGAGGGTGAGGCTTGTCTTGAGGATCACCAAAAGGCTTGTGAACCTCATCTGCACTAAGGCAAGCCACAGCAACATTTTCATGGTGCCATTTCAATATTTATGATTTTCTTACTTGAATGAAAGATTTAATCCATGCATTTAAATAACTATTATGTTATTTATATTCTATTAAGTGCTTGTTTTAGTTAATATGCTTGAGTTGTAGAATGTTTGAAACTAACTTAGTTGGTAAAGAAACTAGGATTTATTTGTGGTGATGAAAGAATAATATTATTATGCATATGAGTAATTACTTAAAGTTGTTTTCTTGCATGAGTAAAATAATAAAAATTTGCTAGAAAATATGCTGTTTAAAGTAAGGTTTATCCTAACCAGAAAAGTGGCATAAGTTGTTGATGATTATGCTTAGTGTGAATATAGTTGACTCAGTCATTTCCGTTAATATGTGATGCATATGTTAGTGTTGCATTTCATGGCATACTATGACACCGGTTATTTTTACTTTAAGTTGAACCTAAATATAACTCAACTTGAATATATCGTTGGCCGGGTCATGGTGCCACTGAATCGAGTTTTTCCCAGTGCAACCACATTTGCCTTATGGGAGGCCTTGATTCGGTCCGTTGTCATGCCTCTGGTCGGTGCCTCCAACTAGGGAAGGTTATGGGCTTGCTTACCCTGGCCCGGTAAGCAGACATAACCTTGTGTACCCGTTGTTGAGATTATGGTACCGGGTCCCCTTGTGGGATCATTTTGGCCACGACGGTGGTCGTTGTGTCTTTGGTAGACACGGGGCCACCCAGGACTAGCCCCGTGGGGATTGTGTCGGAGTGGCCGAGAGAGTGTCATGGCAATGGAGGGGTTTCGTCGGAATGCCGTTGGTCCACCCGAATGGGAGTGCGAGGCCATGGGTTCCATGGTGTGGGTACAGTGTGCTACCTCTGCAGAGTGTAATAATCTATCGATAGCCGAGTCCACGGTTACGGACACGCTCATAGTAGGTCACACCATGGGTCAACGTTTAATAAATTCTGCACACTAAGTTATGAACTTTGCACTGTTGATGATGGTGGAAAGCCATCGAGATGTACAAGACCAAGTATTGGTCGTGGTTGTGATCGCTATAATGATCACGAGATATTTCTAGTCAAGACCACAATGGTGGTACGTTTGTGATCCAAGAACAATCACGGTTGGTAAGCTAGTCCCAAGGGACTTTTCTCGCAAGAGCATGATCACAGCATTATTGCATTATTAATTGGTTAATTATCAATGATATTGATTGTCATTATGATTATGCCTGTTGTGAGCTTGCAAGTACATTACATGTACTGACCTGGCGTGTCATGCCAGATTTTAGGAAAGTCTCGTTGGGAAGGAGTGCTGCTCAAGTCTAGATCGTGTCCACATCGGTTTCCCTGTGCTATGGAGTTGCCGCTACGACGTTGCTCCGCTGCCGCGTAGTTATGATCGAGTCCCCTTTATGTTCACTAAAGAATGTACATATTGTTCAGCCGCACCGTGTGTGCCGCTTGGCCTCGACACCTGTTGTAATGTAAACTATGATCCGCTAGCATCTATAAAGCGGTTGTTTTCTGTACCAAGATGTTGTGTCTTGCCAGAAGACATAATCTTTGGGCTGGCAATACATGGTAAACCGGTCGCTCTGAGCCGGGGTGCCACAACGCTTGGTATCAGAGCCGCGCTGACTGTAGGCCACGCTAGACTGCGACGTGTTAACTGGACGTTAGATACGAGTTTAAGTTGAGTGTCGATAGCAATTGTAGCTAGTTGTTGCATTGCATGCACTTGTTTTTTTATGCTAACCTGCTAATGGTTAGATGGCTCTGTGCCGTATCCGTGCCAGTTGCAGCTGATGCCGTACACATCACCGCACCTCCTTCGCAACGTGTGGCGTCGGCTGTACCCCCTCGGAGACGATCCAGTCTATCGTGTGTACAGGGAGCGTCTAGCTGACTCAGTGTATGAGTATAACGCAGGGTTACTCTGCGCACCAGTTCTGATTCCAGCTCTTACACTCGTACTTCTCGGAGCGGTTATGCTTCTACCGCTTCTCAGGCTATCCAGTTTGCTGCATTCGAGGTCCTTGTCGAGCTTCGCTACAACGAGGTCCGGATGCAGAACCACCCAGGTTTACTATCCTTCTCTGCACGACAATGGTCGTGTCCGTTTCCCTATCATTGATCCGGAGTCTGATAGTGTTGCCAGCCACCTTGCTCGTTATGTCACCGCTAGCTATCTTATGATCCACGAGCTGGCACGAGAGCTGACTCGTGCTCGTACTGCTTTAGCCTCTGCTTTAGTCTCTTCTAGATCTGCCACTACTCCATCCTCTCTGGGATTTACTCCTTATATTCCAGTCAGTTCTAACTCCCCTGTTTCACCGGTTACTCCTGCGAGTAGCTCGGGTGCCTCGACCGTAAATCCTCTCAGTGTTCCTGCTGAGTGGGTTTCACTTCTCACTACTCCTGTAGCCCCGATGCTTCACCCAACCCCTGCCCCTAAGGGAGAGCCCTCTAGGCAGCGTCGTCGTGTTACTTTTAACCCGGAGGTCTCCGTTAACCTCGTCAGTTCAGGATCCGAGTCCGCTTCAGGAGAGGACACCGCAGCACCAGCAGAGCAGTAGAGCCTCTACGTATCCGTAGTCGTTGGGATGATGTCCGGATGTAGTAGTATGAGTCATGATGTTTTGTTGCCTGTATGAGAGTAGTTGAACCTGGCATGTTGGTTATCTTTCATGTATGAGTCTATGTATAATTATGTTGGAACTCTATTTATTTTTATTCGCCGTGTTTTCTTCGTCATTTCGGTTTTTCTCGGGCTTTTGTTGCTGGCTTTTCCCCAATTTATTTTGAATGTTTCTCATCTCGGTTGCGTCGCCTTGGGAAAAATCATAATAGGATGCCGCGGGGAGGCAGCAGCAGCAACGTTCGCGAGGGTACCCCTGTTCGTCGTTCCGCACGACAGGCAGGACACTCCCCCGAGCCGTACGTTCCGCCACCACCTCCACCGCCAAATCCGCCCTCCACCGAGCAAATTATGCGTATGTTTGAGGAAAGAAGGAACAGTGATCTGATTGAAATATTAAGAAGTGTGCAAGCTATGGTTGGACAGAATGGAAATCAGAACGGTCATTACTCCAAGCTGTCAGATTTTCAAAGGACCAAGCCACCCAGTTTCAGTCGGGTTGTTGATCCCTTGGATGCAGACGATTGGTTGCGTACCATTGAGAAAAAGCTTGAGATTGCTCGTACTGAAGAAAATGATAAAGTTCCGTTTGCAACTCATTATCTTGAAGGCGTTGCTGCCATATGGTGGGAAAATGCAAAAGCCATGTGGCCTACTGATGAAGAAATCACCTGGTCAAAATTCAAGGAGCAGTTCCGGAAATATCATATCCCTACTGGAATTATGAAGACCAAGCAGCGAGAATTTCTCGCACTCGTCCAAGGAAATCAGTCTGTGGGTGAATATTTGCAAAAATTCAATCATCTGGCCCGTTACTCCCTTTATGACGTGGCCACCGAAGAAAGAAAGATTGACAGATTTCTTGGTGGATTAAATCCGCAACTCCGGTGTACTCTCAGTATGTTTGATTTCCCAGATTTCCAAACTCTGGTGAACAAGGCTTTCATTGCTGAAAGGGAGCACAAGCTTGTATCAGATAATAGGCTTGTTAACAACGACAACAAGCGTAAGTTTGAGCCAAAGAAGGATGGGCAACCAGTGCAAAAGGCTCGTACCTGGCAGCAGACTCGAGTGGATTACAAGCCCAATTGGCAACAGAATGTTAACAAGACCACCACTCAAGTCAAGAATGTCGTGACCAACCCAGTGCACGAGGAGCGCCAGCACAACAATTCTTGCTTCAGTTGTGCGCAAAACGGACATTATGCCAGACAGTGCCCCCAGAACACCAAGGCAAATGCTCTATCCAGGACACAAGTCAACTATATGGAGCCATGTCCGACCCAGCAAAACTTTAATGGGTACGTGCATCACCTCTCCGCCGATGAAGCCCAAGAGAACCCCGAAGTCGTCATTGGTATGTTTTCCATTAATAACATACCTGCAGTAATTTTATTTGACTCTAGGGCTTCCCACTCTTTTATTTCTCAGAGTTTTGTTGCCCCAAACAAATTTCCTTGTTCGATTTTGGGCAAAAATATGCTGGTACAAACCCCGGGATCTTTAATCAAGAGCAATCTGGTCTGTCGCAATCTGGAAATCAATATCAACGGAGTCGGTTTTCCAACTTCTTTGATAATTCTTGAGTCCGACAAGTTGGATGTTATATTGGGTATGAACTGGTTGACCCAATATCAAGTTTTCATAAACTGCGCAACCCTAGAAGTCACTTTGATCAGTCAGAATGGGTAGACTACCAATTTCTATGCTCGCAGAAGCATACCCAAGAAAGAGATGGTATTCACCGTTGTGGCTGAATTGGAATCAATTTCTGTGGTCAGTGAGTTTCCTGATGTATTTCCAGAAGAGCTACCGGGCATGCCGCCAGATCGAGAGCTTGAGTTTGCAATAGATCTTGTTCCCGGAACCGCACCGTTATACAAGAAGTATTTGTTGGGGAACGTAGCAGAAATTCAAAATTTTCTACGCATCACCAAGCTCAATCTATGGAGTAATCTAGCAATGAGGGAAGGGGAGTGCATCTACATACCCTTGTAGATCGTGAGCGGAAGCGTTCAAGAGAACGGGGTTGATGGAGTCGTACTCGTCGTGATCCAAATCACCGATGATCCTAGCGCCGAACGGACGGCACCTCCGCGTTCAACACACGTACGGAGCAGCGACGTCTCCTCCTTCTTGATCAGGCAAGGGGGCAGGAGAGGTTGATGGAGATCCAGCAGCATGACGGCGTGGTGGTGGAAGTAGCGGGGATCCCGGTAGGGCTTCGCCAAGCACTAACGGGAGGGAGAGGTGTCACGGGAGGGAGAGGGAGGCGCCAGGGGCTTAGGTATTGCTGCCCTCCCTCCCCCCCACTATATATAGGGCCAAGGGAGAGGGGGGGGCGCAGCCTTGGCCCTTCCTCCAAGGAAGGGTGCGGCCAGGGAGGAGTCCTTCCCCCCCCCCCCCCAAGGCACCTCGGAGGTGCCTTCCCCCTTTAGGACTCTCCCTTTTTTCTTATCTCTTGGCGCATGGGCCTCTTGGGGCTGGTGCCCTTGGCCCATATAGGCCAAGGCGCACCCCCTACAGCCCATGGGGCCCCTCGGGGCTGGTGGACCCCCTTGGTGGACCCCCGGACCCCTTTCGGCACTCCCGGTACAATACCGATAATACGCGAAACTTTTCCGGCAACCAAAATAAGACTTCACATATATAAATCTTTACCTCCGGACCATTCCGGAACTCCTCGTGACGTCCGGGATCTCATCCGGGACTCCGAAAAACTTTCGGGTTACCGCATACTAATATCTCTACAACCCTAGCGTCACCGAACCTTAAGTGTGTAGACCCTGCGGGTTCGGGAGACACGCAGACATGACCGAGACGATTCTCCGGTCAATAACCAACAGCGGGATCTGGATACCCATGTTGGCTCCCACATGCTCCTCGATGATCTCATCGGATGAACCACGATGTCGAGGATTCAATCAATCCCGTATACAATTCCCTTTGTCAACCGGTATGGTACTTGCCCGAGATTCGATCATCGGTATCCCGATACCTTGTTCAATCTCGTTACCGGCAAGTCTCTTTACTCGTTCCGTAACACATCATCCCGTGATCAACTCCTTGGTCACATTGTGCACATTATGATGATGTCCTACCGAGTGGGCCCAGAGACACCTCTCCGTTTACACGGAGTGACAAATCCCAGTCTCGATTCATGCCAACCCAACAGACACTTTCGGAGATACCTGTAGTGCACCTTTATAGCCACCCAGTTACGTTGTGACGTTTGGTACACCCAAAGCATTCCTACGGTATCCGGGAGTTGCACAATCTCATGGTCTAAGGAAATGATACTTGACATTAGAAAAGCTCTTAGCAAACGAACTACACGATCTTGTGCTAGGCTTAGGATTGGGTCTTGTCCATCACATCATTCTCCTAATGATGTGATCCCGTTATCAACGACATCCAATGTCCATGGTCAGGAAACCGTAACCATCTATTGATCAACGAGCTAGTCAACTAGAGGCTTACTAGGGATATGGTGTTGTCTATGTATCCACACATGTATCTGAGTTTCCTATCAATACAATTTTAGCATGGATAATAAACGATTATCATGAACAAGGAAATATAATAATAACCAATTTATTATTGCCTCTAGGGCATATTTCCAACAGTCTCCCACTTGCACTAGAGTCAATAATCTAGTTCACATCACCATGTGATTAACACTCATAGGTCACATCACCATGTGAGCAACATCCAAAGAGTTTACTAGAGTCAACAATCTAGTTCACATCACTATGTGATTACCACTCAATGAGTTCTGGTTTGATCATGTTATGCTTGTGAGAGAGGTTATTAGTCAACGGGTCTAAACCTTTCAGATCCGTGTGTGCTTTACGAATATCTATGTCATCTTGTGGATGCTACCACACGCTACTTGGAGCCATTTCAAGTATCTGCTCTACTATACGAATCCGGTTTACTACTCAGAGTCATCCGGATTAGTGTCAAAGTTCGCATCGATGTAACCCTTTACGACGAACTCCTTTTCACCTCCATAATCGAGAAAATTCCTTAGTCCGCTAGATACTAAGGATAAGTTCGACCGCTGTCATGTGATCCTTTCCCGGATCACTATTGTACCCCTTGACCAACTCATGGCAAGGCACACTCCATGTGCGGTACACAGCATAGCATACTGTAGAGCCTACGTCTAAAGCATAGGGGATGACCTTCGTCCTTTCTCTCTCTTCTGCTGTGGTCAGGTCTTGAGTCTTACTCGATACTCACACCTTGTAACACAGCCAAGAACTCCTTCTTTGCTGATCTATTTTGAACTCTTTCAAAATCATGTCAAGGTGTGCGTTCTTTGAAAGTATCATCAGGCGTCTTGATCTATCTCTATAGATCTTGATGCCCAATATGCAAGCAGCTTTATCCAGGTCTTCCTTTGAAAAACTCCTTTCAAACAACCCTTTATGCTTTCCAGAAATTTTACATCATTTCGGATCAACAATATGTCATTCACATATACTTATCAGAAATGTTGTAGCGCTCCCACTCACTTTATTGTAAATACAAGTTTCTAACAAACTTTGTATAAACCCAAAAACTTTGATTACTCCATCAAAGCGTATATTCTGACTCCGGGATGCTTGCTCTAGTCCATGGAAGGATCGCTGGAGCTAGCATACCTTTTAGCATCCTTAGGATCGACAAAACCCTTCTGATTGTATCACATACAACCTTTCCTTACGAAAACTGGTAAGGAAACTTGTTTTGACATCCATCTGCCAGATTTCATAAATGCAGCTAATGCTAACATGATTCTGACGGACTCAAGCATCGCTACGGATGAGAAAAATCTCATTGTAGTCAACTCCTTGAACTTGTGGAAATACTCTTCAGCCACAAGTCGAGCTTCATAGACGGTAACATTACCGTCCATGTCCGTCTTCTTCTTAAAGATCCATTTATCTCGGATTTCATGGCTTCTAATCATTTGTCGGAATATGGGCCCACCATCGCTTCTCCATAGCTCGTAGGTTCATTGTTGTCTAACAACATGACTTTCAAGACAGGATCACGTACCACTCTGAAGTAGCACGCATCCTCGTCGTCCTACGAGGTTTGGTAGTGACTTGATCCGAAGTTTCATGATCACTATCATAAGCTTCCACTTCAATTGGTGTAGGTGCCACAGGAACAACTTCCTGTGCCCTGCTACACACTAGTTGAAGTGACGGTTCAATAACCTTATCAAGTCTCCACCATCCTCCCACTCAATTCTTTCGAGAGAAACTTTTCCTCGAGAAAGGACTCGTTTCCAGAAGCAATTACTTTTGCTTCCAGATCTGAAATAGGAGGTATACCCAACTGTTTTGGGTATTCTATGAAGATGCATTTATCCGCTTTGGGTTCGAGCTTATCAGCCTGAAACTTTTTTCCACATAAGCATCGCAGCCCCAAACTTTTAAGAAACGACAACTCAGGTTTCTCTAAACGGTGTCGTCTCAACGGAATCGCGTGGTGCCCCTTTCAAAGTGAATGCGGTTGTCTCTAATGCCTAACCCATAAACGATAGTTGTAATTTGATAAGAGACATCATGGTATGCACCATATCCAATAGGGTGCAGTTATGATGTTCGGACACACCATCACACTGTGGTATTCCAGGCGGTATTAATTGTGAAACACTTTCCATAATGTCTTAATTGTGTGCCAAACTTGTAACTCAGATATCTCTATGATCATATCATAGACATTTTATCCTCTTGTCACGACGATCTTCAACTTCACTCTGAAATTACTTGAACCTTTCAATAATTCAGACTTGTGTTTCATCAAGTAAATACACTCAGCATCTACTCAAACCATGTGTGAAGTAAGAACATAACGATATCCACTGCATGCCTCCGCACTCATTGGACTGCATACATCAAATGTATTACTTCCAATAAGTTGCTCTCTTGTTCCATCTTACTGAAAACGAGGCCTTTTAGTCATCTTGCCCACGTGGTATGATTTGCATGTCTCAAGTGATTCAAAATCAAGTGAGTCCAAACGATCCATCTGCATGGAGTTTCTTCATGCATATATACCAATAGGCATGGTTCGCATGTCTCAATCTTTTCAAAAACGAGTGAGTCCAAAGATCCATCTACATGGAGCTTCTTCATGCGTTTTATACCAATATGACTCAAGTGGCAGTGCCACAAGTATGTGGTACTATCATTACTATCTTATATCTTTTGGCATGAACATGTGTATCACTACGATCGAGATTCATTTTAGGTGCAAGACCATTGAAGGTATTATTCAAATAAACAGAGTAACCATTATTCTCCTTAAATGAATAACCGTATTGCGATAAACATAATCCAATCATGCTTAATGCAAACACCAAATCTCGATGGTAGAGGGAGCATGCGATGCTTGATCACATCAACCTTGGAAACACTTCCAACACATATCGTCATCTCACCTTTAGCTAGTCTCCGTTTATTCCGCAGCTTTTATTTCGAGTTACTAACACTTAGCAACCGAACCGGTATCTAATACCCTGGTGCTGCTAGGAGTACTAGTAAAGTACACATTCATATAATGTATATCCAATATACTTCTGTCGACCTTGCCTGCCTTCTCATCTACCAAGTATCTAGGGTAGTTCTGCTTCAGTGACCGTTCCCCTCATTACAGAAGCACTTAGTCTCGGGTTTGGGTTCAACCTTGGGATTTTTCACTAGAGTAGCAAATGATTTGCTGTTTCATGAAGTATCCCTTTTGCCCTTGCCCTTCTAGAAACTAGTGGTTTTACTAACCATCAACAATTGATGCTCCTTCTTGATTTCTACTTTCGCGGTGTCAAACATCGCGAGTTGCTCAAGGATCATCATGTCTATCCCTGATATGTTATATTTCATCACGAAGCTCTAATAGCTTGGTGGCAGTGACTATGGAGAACCATCACTATCTCATCTGGAAGATTAACTCCCACTCGATTCAAGCGATTGTAGTACTCAGACAATCTGAGCACATGCTCAACGATTGAGCTTTTCTCCCTTAGTTTGCAGGCTTAAGAAACTTGTCAGAGGTCTCATACCTCTTGACGTGGGCACTAGTCTGAAATCCCAATTTCAGTCTTCGGAACATCTCATATGTTCTGCGACGTTTGAAAAACGTCTTTGGTGCCACAATTCTAAACCGTTAGCATTACGCACTGAACTATCACGTAGTCATCAAAACGTGTATGCCAGATGTTTCGCAACATCTACAGACGACGCTGAGGTTCAGCACACCGAGCGGTGCATCAAGGACATAAGCCTTCTGTGCAGCAATGAGGACAATCCTCAGTTTATGGACCAGTCCGCATAATTGCTACTACCAACTTTCAACTAAATTTTCTCTAGGAACATATCTTAAATAGTAGAACTAAAGCGTATGACATAATTTGCAAAGACCTTTTGACTATGTTCATGATAATGAAGTTCATCTGATTATTGAACTCCCACTCAGATAGACATCCCTCTAGTCATCTAAGTGATACATGATCCGAGTCAAACTAGGCCGTGTCCGATCATCACGTGAGACGGACTAGTCATCATCGGTGAACATCTCCATGTTGATCGTATCTACTATACGACTCATGTTCGACCTTTCGGTCTCTTGTGTTCCGAGGCCATGTCTGTACATGCTAGGCTCGTCAAGTAAACCTAAGTGTTTCGCATGTGTTCCGAGGCCATGTCTGTACATGCTAGGCTCGTCAACACCCGTTGTATTCGAACGTTAGAATCTATCACACCCGATCATCACGTGGTGCTTCGAAACAACGAACCTTCGCAACAGTGCACAGTTAGGGGGAACACTTCTCTTGAAATTTTAGTGAGGGATCATCTTACTTACTACCGTCGTTCTAAGCAAATAAGATGCATAACATAATAAACATCACATGCAGTCAAATAGTGACATGATATGGCCAATATCATTTTGCTCCTTTGATCTCCATCTTCGGGGCACCATGATCATCTTTGTCACCGGCATGACACCATGATCTCCATCATTGTGTCTTCATGAAGTTGTCACGCCAACGATTACTTCTACTTCTATGGCTAATGCGCTTAGCAATAAAGTAAAGTAATTTACATGGCGTTATTCATTGACACGCAGGTCATACAATAAATTAAGACAACTCCTATGGCTCCTGCCAGTTGTCATACTCATCGACATGCAAGTCGTGATTCCTATTACAAGAACATGATCAATCTCATACATCACATATATCATTCATCACATCCTTTTGGCCATATCACATCACATAGCATACCCTACAAAAACAAGTTAGACGTCCTCTAATTGTTGTTGCATGTTTTACGTGGCTGCTATGGGATTCTAGCAAGAACGTTTCTTACCTACGCAAAAGCCACAACGTGATATGCCAATTTCTATTTACCCTTCATAAGGACCCTTTTCATCGAATCCGATCCGACTAAAGTGGGAGAGACAGACACCCGCTAGCCACCTTATGCAACTAGTGCATGTCAGTCGGTGGAACCTGTCTCACGTAAGAGTACGTGTAAGGTCGGTCCGGGCCGCTTCATCCCACGATGCCGCCGAATCAAGATAAGACTAGTAACGGCAAGTAAATTGACAAAATCGACGCCCACAACTACTTTGTGTTCTACTCGTGCATAGAAACTACGCATAGACCTAGCTCATGATGCCACTGTTGGGGAACGTAGCAGAAATTCAAAATTTTCTACGCATCACCAAGATCAATCTATGGAGTAATCTAGCAACGAGGGAAGGGGAGTGCATCTACATACCCTTGTAGATCGTGAGCGGAAGCGTTCAAGAGAACGGGGTTGATGGAGTCGTACTCGTCGTGATCCAAATCACCGATGATCCTAGCGCCGAACGGACGGCACCTCCGCGTTCAACACACGTACGGAGCAGCGATGTCTCCTCCTTCTTGATCCAGCAAGGGGGCAGGAGAGGTTGATGGAGATCCAGCAGCACGACGGCGTGGTGGTGGAAGTAGTGGGGATCCCGGTAGGGCTTCGCCAAGCACTAACGGGAGGGAGAGGGAGGCGCCAGGGGCTTAGGTATTGCTGCCCTCCCTCCCCCCCCACTATATATAGGGCCAAGGGAGGGGGGGCGCAGCCTTGGCCCTTCCTCCAAGGAAGGGTGCGGCCAGGGAGGAGTCCTTCCCCCCCAAGGCACCTCGGAGGTGCCTTCCCCCTTTAGGACTCGCCCTTTTTTCTTATCTCTTGGCACATGGGCCTCTTGGGGCTGGTGCCCTTGGCCCATATAGGCCAAGGCGCACCCCCTACAGCCCATGTGGCCCCTCGGGGCTGGTGGACCCCCTTGGTGGACCCCCGGACCCCTTTCGGCACTCCCGGTACAATACCGATAATGCGCGAAACTTTTCCGGCGACCAAAATAAGACTTCCCATATATAAATCTTTACCTCCGGACCATTCCGGAACTCCTCGTGATGTCCGGGATCTCATCCGGGACTCCAAACAACTTTCGGGTTACCGCATACTAATATCTCTACAACCCTAGCGTCACCGAACCTTAAGTGTGTAGACCCTGCGGGTTCGAGAGACACGCGGACATGACCGAGACGATTCTCCGGTCAATAACCAACAGCGGGATCTGGATACCCATGTTGGCTCCCACATGCTCCTCGATGATCTCATCGGATGAACCACGATGTCGAGGATTCAATCAATCCCGTATACAATTCCCTTTGTCAACCGGTATGGTACTTGCCCGAGATTCGATCGTCGGTATCCCGATACCTTGTTCAATCTCGTTACCGGCAAGTCTCTTTACTCGTTCCGTAACACATCATCCCGTGATCAACTCCTTGGTCACATTGTGCACATTATGATGATGTCCTACCGAGTGGGCCCAGAGACACCTCTCCATTTACACGGAGTGACAAATCCCAGTCTCGATTCGTGCCAACCCAACAGACACTTTCGGAGATACCTGTAGTGCAGCTTTATAGCCACAAAGTTACGTTGTGACGTTTGGTACACCCAAAGCATTCCTACGGTATCCTGGAGTTGCACAATCTCATGGTCTAAGGAAATGATACTTGACATTAGAAAAGCTCTTAGCAAACGAACTACATGATCTTGTGCTAGGCTTAGGATTGGGTCTTGTCCATCACATCATTCTCCTAATGATGTGATCCCGTTATCAACGACATCCAATGTCCATGGTCAGGAAACCGTAACCATCTATTGATCAACGAGCTAGTCAACTAGAGGCTTACTAGGGACATGGTGTTGTCTATGTATCCACACATGTATCTGAGTTTCCTATCAATACAATTTTAGCATGGATAATAAACGATTATCATGAACAAGGAAATATAATAATAACCAATTTATTATTGCCTCTAGGGCATATTTCCAACAGTATTACCGGATGCCCTCATCAGAATTAGTGAGCTAAAGAAGCAGCTTGATGAATTGCTCCAGAAAAGATATATCCGTCTCAGCTCTTCACTATGGGGATCACTGCTATTTTCATGGACAAAAAGGATGGCAGTCTCCGCATGTGTGTGGATTACCGACAGCTGAATGAGGTCACCATCAAAAATAAATATCCGCTGCCAAGGATTGATGATCTATTTGATCAGCTCAGTGGGGCCAAGATATTCTCTAAAATTGATTTACGGACCGGATATCATCAGCTCAAGATTAAAAAGGAAGATATTCCTAAGACCGCATTCACTACTTGGTATGGTCTTTATGAATATACTGTTATGTCCTTTGGTCTCACAAATGCTCCTACCTTCTTCATGCATATGATGAACAAAGTGTTCATGGACTTCCTCGATAAGTTTGTGGTAGTCTTCATCGATGACATACTCATTTACTCCAAGGGTGAAGAGGATCACAAGGATCACCTCCGAGCAGTGCTACAACGACTCCGCGACCATCAGCTTTACGCCAAATTCAGTAAATGCGAGTTTTGGCTCAAGCAAGTTGGGTTTCTCGGACATGTACTATCCGCCGAAGGTGTAGCTGTGGACCCGAGCAAAGTAAAGGATGTGCTTGATTGGTTGCCACCCACGACCGTAACACAGATCCGAAGTTTCCTTGGATTAGCCGGATATTATCATCATCTCATTGAAGGATTTTTCAAGATTGCTAAACCCATGACGGAGCTGCTCAAAAAGGATAAGAAGTTTGAATGGACTGAGGACTGTGAGAAAAGTTTCAATGAGCTAAAGATACGGCTGACGACTGCACCTGTATTAACTCTTCCAGATATCTACCGCAGTTTTGATGTGTACGGTGACGCCTCCAGACAAGGACTTGGATGCGTACTTATGCATGACGGCAAGGTAGTAGCATATGCATCGTGACAGCTACGACCCCATGAGGGAAATTATCCTACTCATGATTTGGAATTGGCCGCGGTGGTTCATGCTCTAAAAATTTGGAGGCACTACCTCATCGGGAAGAGGTGCCAAATTTTTACCGATCACAAAAGTCTCAAGTATATATTTACTCAGCCGGATTTAAATCTCCGTCAACGAAGATGGCTTGAGTTGGTCAAGGATTATGATCTTGGAATAAGTTACCACCCGGGTAAGGCCAACGTGGTTGCCGATGCACTCAGTCGAAAGCCTGTCAGCCTAAATGTCATATTGAAATCCTTGCCTCCTGAACTTCAAGAGGAGATCGCTCAGCTCAACCTGGTTATAGTCGATGCTAGCCTCGCTAATATTTTGGAAGTTACCCCCACACTTGAGGAAGAAATCCACAAGGCCCAGCCAGCTGACATCGAGCTACAGAAACGTGTCAAGAGCACGATGGCAGGACAGACTCCCGATTTCTCAGAGGATAAATTCGGTACCCTCCGGTTCCGTGGAAAAATTTGTGTGCCAAATCAAGCAGATTTAAGGCAGAAAGTCCTGTCTGAAGCACACGAATCTTCGTATTCCATTCACCCGGGAGGTACAAAAATGTATGAAGACCTCCGACAAATATTTTGGTGGGATGGAATGAAGAAAGACATTGCTTATTTTGTCGCATGTTGCGACATATGCAACAAGGTAAAGGCAGAGCATCAGAAGCCAGCCGGACTTCTCCAACCACTGCCAGTCTCACAATGGAAATGGGATGATGTCTGCATGGATTTCATCACAGGACTGCCCAGGACTCCGCGAGGCAATGATGCAATATGGGTCATAGTGGACACCTTAACCAAGGTTGCTCACTTTATCCCGATGAGAACCACATATCGAGCAAACCAACTCGCACAGCTGTATGTATCCAGGATAGTCAGTCTGCATGGAGTACCTCGAACCATCACTTCCGAACGAGGTTCCCTGTTTACCTCCACTTTTTGGTCATGTCTCCATCAAGCCTTGGGGACAGCAGTGAAATACAGTACCGCTTATCATCCTCAGACTGATGGGCAGACAGAGCGAGTAAACCAAATACTCGAAGATATGTTGCAAGCCTGTGTTTTGGCCCAAGGATCTAAATGGGAAGACTGCTTGCCGTATGCCGAGTTTTCTTATAACAACAGCTTCCAGACCAGTCTAAAAATGTCACCGTATGAAGCTTTGTATGGCCGTAAGTGCTGCACTCCTTTAAATTGGTCTCAAACTGGAGATAGCCGTATCTTCGGAACAGATCTCATGATGGAAGCTGAGAAACAAGTTAAGGAGATCAGAGACAGATTGCAATTGGCCAAATCTCGACAGAAGAGTTATTATGATGCAAAGCACCGACAAATCAGTTTGAACCCGGAGAACACGTATACCTCCGAGTCACTCCTATGAAAGGAGTCAAGAGATTTCAGACTCGTGGAAAGTTGGCACCTAGATTTATTGGTCCATTTCCAGTCATGTCCCGAGTGGGCTCTGTTGCATATCAGTTGGAACTAGTCCCTGAATTGTCAGACGTGCACAACGTGTTTCATGTTTCCCAGTTAAGGCGATGCATATCACCGCCTGAGAAAAAGAATGCTATGACTGAGATAGAGTTGGGAAGGGATTTAACATATGAAGAGAGACCAATTAGAATTTTGGATCAGATGGAAAGGGTCATTCACAGTAAAGTGGGAAGTTTTACAAAGTTCAGTGGGAGCATCACACGGAGTCAGAATCAACGTGGGAACGGGAAGAATTTCTAAGGGCACATTATCCAGAATGGTTTTCCCAAGCAACCGAATCTCGAGGACGAGATTCATTCTAAGTGGAGGAGGTTTGTGACAGCCTGGTTTTTGCCCTCCTTTATTTTCCTGATTTTTCATTTGAATTGATTTTGAAATTTGGAGTTTCTGAATCTTTTCATATGGACTTAAACACTTGGGTACCCTTGGCTTTCACCCAAGTGCATCATTTCCCTCCCTAACCATCATTCCCTCTCTGGTTCTACCCAAAATAATATTTGGAATATTTCTTTAATGAAAAATATTCATTTTCCTCTCCAAACCCCTAGCTAGTTCAATGTGCTCCAAAGCAACCCCAATTTTTCTTACCCACAAAAATCTAGCAAAATTCAAAAATATTCTTTGAACCCTAGGGCACCTTCCTGAGCTAAAATATTGCACAACTTTTTGAAATATTTTTGCTATAGAAATTATTTTCTATTCTGGACAGAAATGGTGGTTTCTACAGCAACTACCATTTTACTAGCTCCATTGTGCCTGATTTTTCTTGTGCATCATCACCTTAGTAGATGATTCCTAGCCTCCAAAGCACAGCCTCCAACTCCCAGCCATTTGACCCCAGTAACCTCTCAAAGTTACTGATCAGAAACTTACCAAGCGTGTGAAATCTTTTCTACTGCACCTGGAACCAAAGCAAAGCGTGGTAACCTCTCAATCTACCACGAACAACAAGCCAGACATGATCTTTGGACGTTGGTCGGCCTGATGTCATAGTCCACGCGGTGACCGCGTTCGTCCAGGGGTGTTGGCATGCGTGTCGACGCGCTCTGAGTGCCGCCAAGCACTCTATTTCACGCGTGCTTGCTTCCCCGACTGCCGTAGCGCGCCAAACTTCACCACCATCTTCGTCTCAACTCCATTAACTCCCCCCTGGCACTCGCCGACGCCGGAGCTCGCCGCAGCGAGCACGGGCGCGGTCCGGCCAACGTAACAGTGCGGTGCGCACTGTGCTCGTCGCCTTCCTGTCGATCCTGTGCTCGTCTCCGTTCGCCCACAGTCCCCGCGTGAGTTGCGTCGCCTTCTCCCCCTCTCACTGATGCCGCTCGTCACCGGGCGCCGTGTCCAGGTGTCAACGGCGGAGCCCCGAACCCCCCTCTCGGCTCGCCTATAAATGGAGCCACCCCCGGCCTCCTCGAGCACCATCCACCACTCCCACACACTCCACAAACTCGTAGATAGCGGTGCCTCGGCCGGGCAGGCCGCGGGCCGCCATCCCCGAGCTCGAGCTCGCCGGCGATCCCCTCGGGTCGTCACGGTAGCTCCAGCCCCTCCCAGGCCTGGGCGACCGTTCCGGAGCCTCCGCCACTCTTCGGTGAAGCCGTTCCAACCTCTTGGAACCCCTGGAGTTGCCTCTGTTCGCCATCGTCCTCGTCTCCGGCGACCACCGCTCTCTGTCTCCGCTTGCGAGGTCGATCCCGACGCCGTCCGACCACCCCTAGCCACGCTACGGGTACGGGCAGGTGCGCCTTCATCCCCTCTCTTGATCCCTCCCTTTCGTATTGGCTAATGAGCCCTCGTCGCCAGCGAGAGCTCCGGCAAGGTCGCGACCCCCTCTGTTTCCTCCTCCCTCTCCCCCTCGCCTGAATAGCGGGGCCCGCTAGTCAGCCACTCTATACGCGCGCGAATCAGTACTAGTGGTGGCGCCCCGAGGCTTTACGCCTTCGACATCACCCCCCCCCCCTCAGTTTGTTTTATTAAAATTCAAATTCATTTAATTTCCAGAGAGCTTCAAACAGCTATAACTCTTCAACCATAAGTCCAAATGAATTGATTCTTTTTGCATTGTGTTATTTGCAAAGAAATCTAGCAGCTCACCAAAGATGGGATTTTTCTGTGCTGTCTAGATTTTCTGGTGATTTTCAGAAGGGTTCTTGATATCTTCTTCTTGTGTTTAAAATTATTTTCAGAGGGTGAGGCTTGTCTTGAGGATCACCAGAAGGCTTGTGAACCTCATCTGCACTAAGGCAAGCCACGGCAACATTTTCATGGTGCCATTTCAATATTTATGATTTTCTTACTTGAATGAAAGATTTAATCCATGAATTTAAATAACTATTATGTTATTTATATTCTATTAAGTGCTTGTTTTAGTTAATATGCTTGAGTTGCAGGATGTTTGAAACTAACTTAGTTGGTAAAGAAACTAGGATTTATTTGTGGTGATGAAAGAATAATATTGTTATGCATATGAGTAATTACTTAAAGTTATTTTCTTGCATGAGTAAAATAATAAAAATTTGCTAGAAAATATTCTGTTTAAAGTAAGGTTTATCCTAACCAGAGAAGTGGCATAAGTTGTTGATGATTATGCTTAGTGTGAATATAGTTGACTCAGTCATTTCCGTTAATATGTGATGCATATGTTAGTGTTGCATTTCATGGCATACTATGACACCGGTTATTTTTACTTTAATTTGAACCTGAATATAACTCAACTTGAATATATCGTTGGCCGGGTCATGGTGCCACTGAATCGAGTTGTTCCCAGTGCAACCACATTTGCCTTATGGGAGGCCTTGATTCGGTCCGTTGTCATGCCTCTGGTCGGTGCCTCCAACTAGGGAAGGTTATGGGCTTGCTTACCCTGGCACGGTAAGCAGACATAACCTTGTGTGCCCGTTGTTGAGATTATGGTACTGGGTCCCCTTGTGGGATCATTTTGGCCACGACGGTGGTCGTTGTGTCTTTGGTAGACACGGGGCCACCCAGGACTAGCCCCGTGGGGATTGTGTCGGAGTGGCCGGGAGAGTGTCATGACAATGGAGGGGTTTCGTCGGAATGTCGTTGGTCCACCTGAATGGGAGTGCGAGGCCATGGGTTCCATGGTGTGGGTACAGTGTGCTACCTCTGCAGAGTGTAATAATCTATCGATAGCTGAGTCCACGGTTAAGGACACGCTCGTAGTAGGTCACACCATGGGTCAACGTTTAATAAATTCTGCACACTAGGTTATGAACTTTGCACTGTTGATGATGGTGGAAAGCCATCGAGATGTACAAGACCAAGTATTGGTCGTGGTTGTGACCGCCGTAATGATCACGAGATACTTCTACTCAAGACCACAATGGTGGTACGTTTGTGTTCCAAGAACGATCACGGTTGGTAAGCTAGTCCCGAGGGACTTTTCTCGCAAGGGCATGATCACAGCATTATTGTGTTATTAATTGGTTAATTATCATGATATTGATTGTCATTATGATTATGCCTATTGTGAGCTTGCAAGTACATTCCATGTACTAACCTGGCGTGTCATGCCAGATTTCAGGAAAGTCTTGTTGGAAAGGAGTGCTGCTCAAGTCTAGATCGTGTCCACATCGGTATCCCTGTGCTATGGAGTTGCCGCTACGACGTTGTTCCGCTGCCGCATAGTTATGATCGAGGCCCCTTTATGTTCACTAAATAATGTACATATTGTTCAGCCGCACCGTGTGTGCCGCTTGGCCTCGACACCTTTTGTAATGTAAACTATGATCTACTAGCATCAATAAAGCGGTTGTTTTCTGTACCAAGATGATGTGTGTTGCCAGAAGACATGGTCTCTGGGCTGGCAATACATGGTAAACCGGTCGCTCTGAGCCGGGGTGCCACACCTCTTTGGTGGCAGGGTGTGCGGCGGAAAATGGTGGTTGCATGGGTCCTCGGTGGTTGGGTTTTGGAGGCCCTCTTTGGTGGCAGGGTTTGGACGGTCCAGCGACCCTCGTCGGTGGACAGGTGGCCGCTGCTCTCCTGGAGCTGGCTGGAGGCCATGGCGGGGCGTCAGGGGTGAGGTCTGGGGAGGTCGCAGGAGGGATGGGTGGGCTCTCTGACAATCACCGGTGTAGGAGGCGCCGGTCCAGAGTCCAGACATGCTCCGTTCCTCTCCACCCCATTTCCCCTGCCTAGCGCTTCCGAGCTCCAGATCAAGGTGTTCGAGGCAGGCAGGTCACCAACGACTCTGTCCGTGCTAGGTATTTGTTGGTCGGTTCCAAGCTCGTAGCTTTGTTGGTCTTCAGAGTGTCAGGATGCAGGGCGGCGGCCCTGGTGGCGTGAGCGGCGTGCTAGTGGGCAGAGCTAGCAGCTTAGGTGCGGGCTAGTCTCCTTGGTCGTGTGGGCGACATGGCGGCAGATGCTTGTCGATCGGCGGTGGTGATGCGGTTTCTATCCCCAGGACTGGCCCCAACCTATTCGTAAGCAGAGTGTGTTTACCTGGGTGAAAACCCCGCCTGGCATGTCTAGGCGGATGAAGGCGCTCGTAGGCGTTG
Source organism: Aegilops tauschii subsp. strangulata (assembly GCF_002575655.3). Classification (NCBI taxonomy): domain Eukaryota; kingdom Viridiplantae; phylum Streptophyta; class Magnoliopsida; order Poales; family Poaceae; genus Aegilops; species Aegilops tauschii. The sequence continues at coordinate 526,957,535 of NC_053041.3, forward strand.
TCATCTTCTTGAAGACTCTGTTGTGGTTCCTCCAAGTCCTCCAAGGTACCCCGGATGAAGATCTTGATCCTCTGGATCAGGTGGTGGCGGCATTCCGGTGGCGTATCTTTGTGGAAGGCACCGCCTTGGGGTTGATCGATGGCTTGCGGCTTGGTCTCTTCTTGGTGGCTCGTTCCCGGATGAGTGCTCCCTCGACTTCCTAGTGAGGCCTAGTGTGTATCTTCTTGGAGTTGCTTTGGGGGTATTTTCTGCTTCTTAGCACCTTTTGTATCTTGCCTTGGGTGCGTGTGGTGTGGTGTGTTGTATCGCTTGTTGTAAGTGGTTGGTGCTTTATATATAAAGCGGAGCAAAAGCCTTTTTTGGTAATTCTTTCAATGACTTTATTAACCACTTTACTCTTTGTGAACTTAATTGATCCAGTCAGATGCATGTTGGATCGAGTATTTATGTGTAATGATTGGGATTGTTTGCTTCGCAGGGCTTCCTTGATTCCAGATGCTCATAGTTGGGTCTGATCATACCCTTCTTTTGCTTGATTATGGGGATCTTGCATAGAACTAAACCTAGGTTCCACTTTGACTCTTCTTGGATTCATATTAATGGTTTTTCTCTCTTATCTCTGAGAAAATTTCCTCTGTGCTCTCCTCTTGCTCTCATTCTTTTGGTCCCATTGATGATTGGCATTATGTTCGCAACATCTTCGCAAAATCATCAAACACTGGGGCCTAACCAGGCTAGGAAAGACAAATCTAATCTCACGGAGCAAATTAGGGCCTTTGGTATGACCGCGAGTACTGTGGGCCTATCTGATCTAGGCTGGTCTCAAAGATACTCTCTGGAGACTCTTCTGGCCTTCAATCGACGGGATGAACTGTATTGGTAGCAGCATGGCCATCTTACTTGGACCTTGTACGAAGATGCTTTTTTGACTGGAACGACAGGACCTCTGCCTTTTAATTATATTAGAGGGAAAGGCTGTACAAGACTGCTAGAAGCAGCAACCGGAAAAGATTACAGCAAGGAAGAAAAAGGGGGAAAAAGCTGAAGCCAAAGGCATCCAGCCATGCCACCCTCAGGCTACTACTCCCCTGCCACCTTAAGGAGGTTGATCGCATCTCTTGCAAGAAGCAGCACAGTAGAAGTAGAGCAGGACGAGGCCTTGAAAACTCTGTTGTTTCTCTCAATCCAAAGGTGCCAAGCAATATACACTGCCGCTGTGCATTCATCAGTAGCATTGCCTCTCTTCTTCAAGCTTCTCACTTTACTCCACCAGTCCAGGATGAATGTTGCACCCAAGGCTGTCTGAGCAGCCGCAGGGTAAGAGCCACTAACTTTAAGCCAAACCTCTTATGCAAAAGGGCAATGAAGGATCAGGTGCTTGGCAGATTCTAAGGTTTGGTCACAGTACGAGCAAGCATCATTGTGATCCCAATTACGTGCCCGAAGTCTGTCAGCCGTCCATAATCTGTTCTGAAGCAGTGTCCATGTAAAAAATTTGATCTTCCCCTCTGCTTTGATATTCCAAACTCACTGAAGATGAGGTTGTGGAATGCGAGTTAGGAACAGAAAGTGATAGGCCGACTTTGCAGAGTACAATTCATTTGCCGTTAGGTTCCAGCGAATTGAGTCAGGCCAAGGTTGCAACGCGGTTCCTTACAAAGTCGACCAAAGGTTAATGAAGGAGTCCATTAGCATCGGAGTGTTTATATTCCTCAACCCTCTCATCCAAGCGCCATTGGAGAAAGCTTCACAAATAGACAGCTTCTTAGATCTGGCCAGTGATACGTCTCCGTCGTATCTATAATTTTTTATTGTTCCATGCCAATATTATACAACTTTCATATACTTTTGGCAACTTTTTGTACTATTTTTGGGACTGACATATTGATCCAGTGCCCAGTGGCAGTTCCTGTTTGTTGCATGTTTTTGGTTTCGCAAAATATCCATATCAAACGGAATCCAAACGGGATAAAAACGGACGGAGCTTATTTTTGGAATATTTGGAAAAATCCAGACGAAGAATCAACGCGAGACGGTGCCCGAGGTGGCCACGAGGCAGGGGGGCGCGCCCCTAACCCTCGTGGGCCACCCGTAAGGCGGTTGATGCCCTTCTTCGGCAGCAAGAAAGCTAATTTTTGGTTAAAAAAAATCACGGCGAAGGTTTCAGTCCAATTGGAGTTACGGATCTCCATATATACACGAAACGGTGAAAGGGCAGCAGACGAGAACGCAGAAACAGAGAGAGACAGATCCAATCTCGGAGGGGCTCTCGCCCCTCCCACGCCATGGAGGCCAAGGACCAGAGGGGAAACCCTTCTCCCATCTAGGGGGGAGGTCAAGGAAGAAGAAAACGAAGGGCCCCCCTCTCCCCTTCTCTTCCGGTGGCGCTGGAACGCTGTCGTGGCCATCATCATCACCGCAATCTTCACCAACAACTTCACCGCCATCATCACCAACTCTTCCCCCCTCTATGCAGCGGTGTAACCTCTCTCTTACCCGCTGTAATCTCTACTTAAACATGGTGCTTAACGCTATATATTATTTCCCAATGATGTATGGCTATCCTATGATGTTTGAGTAGATCCGTTTTGTCCTATGGGTTATTTGATGATCAAGATTGGTTTGAGTTGCATGTTTTATTATTGATGCTGTCCTATGGTGCTCTCCGTGTCGCGCAAGCGTGAGGGATTCCCGCTGTAGGGTTTGCATATGTTCATGATTTGCTTATGGTGGGTGGCGTGAGTGACAGAAGCACAGACCCGAGTAAGTAGGTTGTTTGCGTATGGGATAAAGAGGACTTGATGCTTTAATGCTATGGTTGGGTTTTACCTTAATGATCTTTAGTAGTTGCGGATGCTTGCTAGAGTTCCAATCATAAGTGCATATGATCCAAGTAGAGAATGTATGTTAGCTTATGCCTCTCCCTCAAATAAAATTGCAATAATGATTACCGGTCTAGTTATCGATTGCCTAGGGACAAATAACTTTCTCGTAACAAAAAGCTCTCTACTAAAACTAATTTAGTTGTGTCTTTATCTAAACAGCCCCTACTTTTTATTTACGCTCTCTTTATTATCTTGCAAACCTATCCAACAACACCTACAAAGTACTTCTAGATTCATACTTGTTTCCGGTAAAGCGAACGTCAAGCGTGTGTAGAGTTGTATCAGTGGTCGATAGAACTTGAGGGAATATTTGTTCTACCTTTAGCTCTCGTTGGGTTCGACACTCTTACCTATCGAAAGAGGCTACAATTGATCCCCTATACTTGTGGGTTATCAAGACCTTTTTCTGGCGCCGTTGCCGGGGAGCAATAGCGTGGGGTGAATATTCTCGTGTGTGCTTGTTTGCTTTATCACTAAGTAATTTTTATTTGCTGTTCTTAGTTGTTCTCTATCTTTAGTTATGGATATGGAACACGAAATACAAAAAAATTTAGGTGTACTTGCTACTCGTGGAGATGAGGAACCTCCTAAAACCCTCGATGCTCGTTATGTGACAGATATTATGTACTACTTTAATAATCCTGAGAAAACCCCATTCAATTATGTAATGGGAGTAACATTGGATCAACGTGAATACTTTATGGATTATCGCTTGACACAAAAAGGGAGCTATTATGGGATCAAATTCATATATTGAAGTGGTATGCTCGGCAAGTATGCCTGAGTTATGATTATACTTGTTGCTCTAGGATGAAGGCTCCACACCTTCCCTTTTCATGCAAATTTAATGATAATAAAACCTTAGCTTCTTATGCTACTGGTATATATGATTACTATGATGTGGAACAAATAGAAGAATTTGTTTGCTTTTATGGGTGCTTATGAAATTGAATCTATGTTTAAAGAGTTTGAAGATTTTGATGATGCTGCTTATAGACCTGAAAATTTAGCTATCCTCAAATATTGCTATGAGAATTATGAATACAATTCCGATATTAATGCACTTATTGAGAAAGTCTCCGCTGTCCAAGAAGAGACTAATATTTTGCAGGAATCTATGGAAGAAGAAGTTGATGAAACTGTGAGCTCATTGGATGAAAAATATGAGGAGGAGAGCGAAGAACAAAAGGAGGAAGAGCGGATTGATCACCCGTGCCCACCTTCTAATGAGAGTAACTCTTGAACTCATACATTGTTTAATTCCCCTTCGTGCTTACCGAAGGATGATTGCTATGATGACTATTATGATCCCTTTGATTCTCTTGAAATATCCCTTTTTGATGATGCTTGCTATGCTTGTGGCCAAGATGCCAATATGAATTATGCTTATCGAGATGAACTTGCTATAGTTCCTTATGTTATGAATGAAATTGTTGCTATTGCACTCACGCATGATAGTCCTGTTATCTTTTTGAATTCTCCCGATTATACTATATCGGAGAAGTTTACCCTTATTAAGGATTATATTGATGGGTTGCCTTTTACCGTTGCACATGATGATTTTGATGAATATAATATGCATGTGCTTGCTGCTCCTACTTGCAATTATTATGAGAGAGGAACTATACCTCCACCTCTCTATGTTTCCCACACGATAAAATTGCAAGAAACTGCTTATACTATGCATTGGCCTTTACTATGTGTGCATGAATTGTTCTTTTATGACATGCCGATGCATAGGAAGAGAGTTAGACTTCGTCATTACATGATATATGTTACTTTGTGCTCACTACTAAATTACAAATCATTGTTAATTAAAATTGGCTTTGATATACCTTGGGATCCGGGTGGATACCCTACTTGAGCACTATATGCCTAGATTAATGGCTTTAAAGAAAGCGCTGCCAGGGAGACAACCCGGAAGTTTTAGAGATTCATTTATTTCTGTTGATTGCTTTCATATATTTTAAAAACAACAAAAATAAAGAGGGGAACCCAAAACTTTTTCAAAAAGAAAAGCGAAAGTGAGAAAGACAAGCATTGTTGAAGTGGGAGCTAGCCTTGAACTTTGTTCATGCTCACGGAAACTTTGTGAATCTTGATTACAGAAACTTTTCAACAAAAATAATTATCCCCTTGTACAATTCTATTTTATTATAAAAATAATGTGCCAAGGTTTGCCTTTAGGATGTTTACAATGCTTGTTGGTTTGTGCGGTGCAGTACAGAAACTTTGGCTGTAGTGCGCGATTTTCAATTTTTTACTGGAATGTCAAATGGTTCTGATTATTTTTGCACTGTCTTTCTATACAAATTTTTTATTTTTCCTAATTTTTGCAGAACTTTTTAAGTATCATAAGTATGGTGAATGTTCAGATTATTACAGACTGTTCTGTTTTAGACAGATTCTGTTTTTGATGCATAGTTTGCTTGTTTTGATGAAACTATCGATTTATATCAGTGGATTAAGCCATGAAAAAGTTAGATTACAGTATACACAATGCAAAAACAAAATATGAATTGGTTTGCAACAGTACTTAGAGTAGTGATTTGCTTTATTATAGTAACGGATCTTACCGAGTTTTCTGTTGAAGTTTTGTGTGGATGAAGTGTTCGATGATCGAGAAGGTCTCGATGTGAGAAGAAGGAAGAGAGGCAAGAGCTCAAGCTTGGGGATTCCTGAGGCACCCCAAGTAAATATTCAAGGAGACTCAAGCGTCTAAGCTTGGGGATGCCCCGGAAGGCAATCATTCTTCAACAAGTATCGGTATGTTTTCGGATTCGTTTCGTTCATGCGATATGTGCAAATCTTGGAGCGTCTTCTGCATTTAGTTTTCACTTTTATTTTATGCACCATGCTGGTATGAGATGGTCCTTGGTTGATTTATAGAATGCTCTTTGCACTTCACTTATATCTTTTGAGTATGGCTTTATAGAATGCTTCATGTGCTTCACTTATATCATTTGAAGTTTGGATCGCATGTTTCTCTTTACATAGACAACCGCCATTTGTAGAATGCTCTTTTTCTTCACTTATATTTGTTAGAGCACGGGCATATCTTTTGTAGAAAGAATTAAAAACTCTCTTGCTTCACTTATATCTATTTAGAGATATGACAGGAACTAGTCATTCACATGGTTAGTCATAAAGTCCTACATAAAACTTGTAGATCACTAAATATGATATGTTTGATTCCTTGCAATAGTTTTGCGATATAAAGATGGTGATATTAGAGTCATGCTAGTGGGTAGTTGTGGATTGTAGAAATACTTGTGTTGAGGTTTGTGATTCCCGTAGCATGCATGTATGGTGAACCGTTATGTAACGAAGTTGGAGCATGAGGTATTTATTGATTGTCTTCCTTATGAGTGGCGGTCGGGGACGAGCGATGGTCTTTTCCTACCAATATATCCCCCTAGGAGCATGCACGTAGTACTTTGTTTTGATGACTAATAGATTTTTGCAATAAGTATGTGAGTTCTTTATGACTAATGTTGAGTCCATGGATTATACGCACTCTCACCCTTCCATCATTGCTAGCCTCTTCGGTACCGTGCATTGCCCTTTCTCACCTCGAGAGTTGGTGCAAACTTCGCCGGTGCATCCAAACCCCGTGATACGATACACTCTATCACACATAAGCCTCATTATATCTTCCTCAAAACAGCCACCATACCTACCTATTATGGCATTTCCATAGCCATTCCGAGATATATTGCCATGCAACTTCCATCATCATCATATACATGACTTGAGCATTTATTGTCATATTGCTTTGCATGATCGTAAGATAGCTAGCATGATGTTTCCATGGCTTTTCCATTTTTTGATGTCATTGCTACGCTAGATCGTTGCACATCCCGGTACACCGCCGGAGGCATTCATATAGTCATATCTATGTTCTAGATATCGAGTTGTAATATTGAGTTGTAAGTAAATAAAAGTGTGATGATCATCATTATTAGAGCATTGCCCCAGTGAGGAAAGAATGATGGAGACTATGATTCCCCCACAAGTCGGGATGAGACTCCGGACGAAAAAAAAGAGAAAGGCCAAAAAAAGAGAAGGCCCAAGAAAAGAAAAAAAAAGAAAAAAATGAGAGAAAAAGAGAGAAGGGGCAATGTTACTATCCTTTTACCACACTTGTGCTTCAAAGTAGCACCATGTTCTTCATATAGAGAGTCTCTTGAGTTATCACTTTCATATACTAGTGGGAATTTTCATTATAGAACTTGGCTTGTATATTCCAACGATGGGCTTCCCCAAATGCCCTAGGTCTTCATGAGCAAGCAAGTTGGATGCACACCCACTTAGTTTCAGTTTGAGCTTTCATATACTTATAGCTCTAGTGCATCCGTTGCATGGCAATCCCTACTCCTCACATTGATATCTATTCATGGGCATCTCCATAGCCCGTTGATACGCCTAGTTGATGTGAGACTTTCTCCTTTTTGTCTTCTCCACATAACCCCCACCATCATATTCTATTCCACCTATAGTTCTATATCCATGGCTCACGCTCATGTATTGCGTGAAAGTTGAAAAGGTTTGAGAACATCAAAAGTATGAAATAATTGCTTGGCTTGTCATTGGGGTTGTGCATGATGTGAGTAATTTGTGTGGTGAAGATGGAGCATAGCCAGACTATACGATTTTGTAGGGATAACTTTGTTTGGCCTTGTTATTTTGAAGAGACATGATTGCTTTATTAGTAGGCTTGAAGTATCATTGTTTTTATGTCAAATGATAGACTATTGATTTGAATCACTCGTGTCTTAGTATTCATGCCGTGATTAGATACATGATCAAGATTATGCTAGGTAGCATTCCACATCAAAAATTATCTTTTTTATCATTTACCTACTCGAGGATGAGCAGGAATTAAGCTTGGGGATACTGATACGTCTTCGTCGTATCTATAATTTTTGATTGTTCCATGCCAATATTATACAACTTTCATATACTTTTGGCAACTTTTTGTACTATTTTTGGGACTAACATAATGATCCAGTGCCTAGCGCCAGTTCCTGTTTGTTGCATGTTTTTGGTTTCGCAGAATATCCATATCAAACGGAATCCAAACGGGATAAAAATGGACAGAGCTTATTTTTGGAATATTTGGAAAAATCCGGAAGAAGAATCAACGCGAGACGGTGCCCGAGGTGGCCACGAGGAGGGGGGCGCGCCTGCCCCCCTGGGCGCGGCCCTGACCCTCGTGGGCCACCCGTAAGGCGGTTGATGCCCTTCTTCAGCCGCAAGAAAGCTAATTTTTGGTTAAAAAAAATCACGGCGAAGGTTTCAGTCCAGTTGGAGTTACGGATCACCATATATACACGAAACGGTGAAAGGGCAGCAGACGAGAACGCAGAAACAGAGAGAGACAGATCCAATCTCGGAGGGGCTCTCGCCCCTCCCACGCCATGGAGGCCAAGGACCAGAGGGGAAACCCTTCTCCCATCTAGGGAGGAGGTCAAGGAAGAAGAAGACGAAGGGGCCCCCTCTCCCCTTCTCTTCCGGTGGCGCCGGAACGCTGCCGTGGCCATCATCATCACCGCAATCTTCACCAACAACTTCACCGCCATCATCACCAACTCTTCCCCCCTCTATGCAGCGGTGTAACCTCTCTCTTACCCGCTGTAATCTCTACTTAAACATGGTGCTTAACGCTATATATTATTTCCCAATGATGTATGGCTATCCTATGATGTTTGAGTAGATCCGTTTTGTCCTATGGGTTATTTGATGATCAAGATTGGTTTGAGTTGCATGTTTTATTATTGGTGCTGTCCTATGGTGCTCTCTGTGTCGCGCAAGCGTGAGGGATTCCCGCTGTATGGTTTGCAATATGTTCATGATTTGCTTATGGTGGGTGGCGTGAGTGACAGAAGCACAGACCCGAGTAAGTAGGTTGTTTGCGTATGGGATAAAGAGGACTTGATGCTTTAATGCTATGGTTGGGTTTTACCTTAATGATCTTTAGTAGTTGCGGATGCTTGCTAGAGTTCCAATCATAAGTGCATATGATCCAAGTAGAGAAAGTATGTTAGCTTATGCCTCTCCCTCAAATAAAATTGCAATAATGATTACCGGTCTAGTTATCGATTGCCTAGGGAAAAATAACTTTCTCGTAACAAAAAGCTCTCTACTAAAACTAATTTAGTTGTGTCTTTATCTAAACAGCCCCTACTTTTTATTTACGCTCTCTTTATTATCTTGCAAACCTATCCAACAACACCTACAAAGTACTTCTAGTTTCATATTTGTTTCCGGTAAAGCGAACGTCAAGCGTGCGTAGAGTTGTATCGGTGGTCGATAGAACTTGAGGGAATATTTGTTCTACCTTTAGCTCCTCGTTGGGTTCGACACTCTTACTTATCGAAAGAGGCTACAATTGATCCCCTATACTTGTGGGTTATCAGCCAGCTTGAACAAATCAGGAGCAATCTCCTTGGGAGCCTGTCCCTTGTACGAAGATGCTTTAACTGTGTATTTCTTTGCTATTGTCAATGGCCGGCATCGCCAGTGCTCCATCTTTTGTTTGTTCTTGTTTTCTGTTTGAAAAATCCATCTTTCGTTTGTTGACTAATGACGCCATGGTTTTGGACCCTATAGTTATTATGGACCATCTTTGTGCTTTCTACTCTTCACTTTTGGCGACCCAACCTCCCTCGGGCTTTTCCATCTCTCTGAATCTATGGCCAGTGACGTCTTTGGCGTCTGACGTCAATAACTTCAAGCTGATGGTTGCATTGTCCGAGAAAGAATTTGACGAGGATGTGGCCTCTTCAAACTCCAATTCGGCGCCTGGTCCAGATGGTTTTTCTATCACTTTCTTCAAGAAGTTCTGGCCGGTGCTTAAATCATTAGTCTATGCCATTATTCAAGGCTTCTGTCTAGGCACCATGAATGTTTGTAGGCTTAATTAATTATGCTATTCTACCCCTCATTCCTAAGGTTAAGGGTGTTGATTCTATCTGTCAGTCCCGACCTATCGCCTTGATTAATAACCTTGCCAAATTTCCTTCAAAAGCCTCTCCAATGTTGCTCACCAAGTGATTGGTCCCTCCCAGACGACATTCACTAAATGTCGTTTTATCTTATCTTAGATGGCATCCTTAGCTTACATGAGATTGTCCATAGCCTTTGTTCTAGTGGTAACCTGAGAAGAGAACCGGTGTACTATAAACTTCATACTCTCAATTGTGATGAGCAATGTAGCTTATGCTCCAGCGAAGATCTTGGATGAGTACATATTTACCCCCAAACCAACTACCTTTCTAACATTTTGGGTTTGAGTGTACTTGTCGCCCCAAAATAAAATCGTTTGTGTGCTTGTTCTCAGAGAACGACATGGGACGAGCATAATAAGCTGCTTCCTAATAGCAGTTGCACTACCACAGAGATGTCTGCTGATCGAGTGAATCAGTGCTTTTAATCTACAGATCATGAAAACCACTCTTGTCACACCGCAACTATATGCTATAGCACGACCAGGAAAAACAGATGGCCGATTCCGTTGACAATCCACAAGCCAGCTTATAGGACATGGGTACCTAAGAATTGATATGCAATACCAACCATGGTTGTTGCAGACTTAATAGTATATGTACATTGTTCCTAAAATTTTATCAAATATGGACTTGCATATATATCCAGAGAGAGCACACCATGTAAGAGTATATACAGTAGAAGTTTTGTGTATGGTCCGAGCAAGACGAATTTCTCGGACAAGATCAGAGGTCATACCCGATGTAATCTGCTGGCCATTTCATCTGCGTTGATGTTAGGCTGCATAGGGATGGGATGCATGAGGAAATTTGAAATATCTTAGTTATTGAAACTCCTAGCATTGGATCTCCGAAGAACCAACTATACTAGTTCAAAGCCAGGATCTAGTACTTCTAGTTTCACGAGGTATTAGGCTTCGACTATGTTACGCATTAAAGTAAGTGGGAGGAGCAAGAAATCATGCAGCACGACACATTTGAAAACATGCAGTGCAATGTACACATGTCGTGGCTAGGATGGATAATATGGCTGTGAGTTGTAAAAGCAAGGATATGAGAGAGCCAATAGTGTTTGACCCTTTTATAAAAGCAAAAGATGACTTGTATGTATTCTTGTTCTTGATGGCCTGGCAATTAATTGTTACGTTGTGTAGCTCAAGCCTCAAAGTTCAGATTTGCAGATACAATTGTGTCTGGCTTGGTAACCTTGCTTATTAGCTCAGTTCTCTTCTCGAAATGAGTACTTTTCAAGAATGTTGAATTATGGATCAACTAAATTGTCAATTTTGTATCCTAAAACAAAAGATTGTCAATTTTTTTGGTTTTCTTCTTTTCTTTGTGAAAAATATCAATTTTGTTGGTTGATGACATCCCTTCGCTAGTCCCTCTCCCTGCCCGTTTTTTTTTCTCTTTAGCGACCTCGCCCGGTTTTCTCAAACTGACTTGGCCCTATGTGGTGTAGGCCAAGAGAATTTTTGTGTATGAATGGGTTTTTTTTACATGCCTATATCATTGTCTTTCCGTTGTAAATTGAGTCCCCACAAGACATGCTCGGAAGGTCCGGTGCAGGCATCCTGATGTACACTTTCTCATGACTGCACCTGCCCGCGCGTGAGCAATGCAAGACTGGATGGATGCATGTTGCATTAGAGCATGTTTTGGTGCAGTGGCTAGCTCAATGCACATTCCCGTGAAAACTTTGGAAGCAGCAAATAATATCTGCAGAGGGTTTTTTGTGGAAAGGAAGACGGGACGTTCATGATGGACACTGCCTCGTGGCATGGATCCAGGTTTGCTCGCCTAAAGAGTACGGTGGACTCGACGTGCCCAATCTACGCCTCCTCAACATATCCACTCAGGGCGTGATGGTCGTGGCTTGCTAGGACGAATCCGGGTAGGCCGTGGAGTGAATTTAACATGCAGGTCGCCCCGGAGTCCTTGGCCATCTACAAGGCCGCCACGAGAAGCACTCTTGTGGTGATGGTTCATCCACCTTATTCTGGACCGACCGGTGGATGGAAGAAGGACGCATACAAGACATGATGCCAAATTTGTTCAACGTAGTGAAAATGATGGCAATCAAGCATACGACGGTGCGCCAAGCTGTCTCGGGTGATTGGTGGCGAGACGTATCGCCAACCATGTCCGCTCCAGCGATCCAGGAGTTCCTGCTGTTGTCGGATCAAGTCAGCCTCGTCGAGTTATCTGAGGGCATTGATGACAAGATTTCTTGGTCTTGGGAAGGGGACGGGCGCTTCTCATCCCTCAAAATCCTCAAAGGCTGGGGGGCTAATCAGGCGGCTTGGGCTAGAAAAGACAAATCTAATCTCACTGAGCAAATTAGGGCCTCTGGTGGGACCGTGAGTACTATTGGCCTATCTGATCTAGGTTGGCCTCAGAGATGCTCTTTGTAGACTCTTTTGGCCTTCAATCGACGGGATGAACTATATTAGTAGCAGCGTGGCCGTGGACCTTGTACCAAGATGCTTTAATTAACTGTGTATTTCTTTGCTATTGTCAATGGCTGGCATTGCGAGTGCTCCATCTTCCATATGTTTTTTTTTTTGAAAAAACCATCTTTCGTTTATTGACTAATGACGCCATGGTTTTGGACCCTATAATTATTACAGACCATGTTTGTGCATTCTTCTATTCACTTTTGGCGGCCCAACCTCCCTCAGATTTTTCCATCTCTCTGAATCTATGGCCAGTGATGTCTTTGGTGTCTGACGTCGAGAATTTCAGGCTGATGGTTGCGTTGTCCGAGAAAGAAATTGACGAGGATGTGGCCTCTTCAAACTCCAATTCAGCGTCTGATGGTTTTTCTATCACTTTCTTCAAGAAGTTCTGGCGGAGGTTAAATCCTTGGTCTACGCCATTATTCAAGGCTTCTGTCTAGGTACCGTGAATGTTTGTAGGCTTAATTATGCTATTCTACCCCTCATTCCTAAGGTTAAGGGTGTTGATTTATTCATCACTCCAGTCCTATCACCTTGATTAACAACCTTGCCACATTTCCTTCAAAAGCCTTTTCTACTCGCCTCTCCAATGTTGCTCACCAAGTGATTGTCCCCTCCCAGACGACATTTACTAAAGGTCATTTTATCTTATCTTAGATGGTATCCTTAGCTTACACGAGATTGTCCATAGCCTTCGTTCTAGTGGTAACCTGAGAAGAGAACTGGTGTACTATAAACTTCACACTCTCAATTGTGATGAGCAAGTATATCATGAGCAATGCGGCTTGTGCTCCAGCGAAGATCTTGGATGAGTACATTTTTGCCCCCAAACCAACTATCTTTCTAACATTTGGGTTTGAGAGTCCTTGTCACCCCAAAATAAAATCGTTTGTGTGTTTGTTCTCAGAGAGCGACATGGGACGAGGCATAATAAGCTGCTTCCTAATAGCAGCTGCACTGCAACAGTGATGGCTGTCGATCGGGTGAATTGGTGCTTTTAATCTGCAGATCATGAAAACCGCTCTTGTCAGACCGCAAACATATGCTATAGCACGACCAGGAAAAACATATGGCCGATTCCGTCGACAATACACAAGCCAGGTACCTAAGAATTGATATGCAATACCAACCATGGTTGTTGCAGATCCTAGGACATGGGTACATGTACATTGTTCCTGAATTTTTATCAAATATGAACTCGCATATATATCCAGAGAGAGCACACCATCTATGAGTATATACACTGCATGTTTTGTGTATGTTCTGGGCAGGACGAATTCCTCGGACAAGATCGGAGGTCATACCCAATGCAATCTGCTGGCCATTTCATCTGCGTTGATGTTAGGCTGCATAAGCATGGGATGCATGAGGGAATTTGAAATATCTTAGTTGTTGAAACTCCTAGCGTTGGATCTCCGTGGAACCAACTATACTAGTTCAAAGCCAGAATCAACTACTTCTAGTTTCACGGGGAATCGGGCTCTGAGTATGATACACATTAAAGTAAGTGGAAGGAGCAAGAAACCTCGTAGCACGACACATTTGAAGACATGCAATACAATGTCGTGGCTAGGATGGATAACATGGCTGAGTTGTAAAAGCAAGGATATGAGAGCCAATAGTGTTTAACCCTTTTATAAAAGGCAAAAGATGACTTGTGTGTATTCTTGTTATTGATGGCCTTGTAATTAATTGTTACGTTGTGTAGCTCAAACCTCAAAGTTCAGATTTGCAGGTACAATTGTGTCTGGCTTGGTAACCTCGCTTATTAGCTCAGTTCTCTTCTCGAAATGAGTACTTTTCAAGAATGTTGAATTATGGATAAACTAGATTGTCAATTTTGTATCCTCAAAAAGAAAAAAGATTGTCAATTTTTTGGTTTTCGTCTTTTCTTTGTGAAAATATCAATTTTGTTGGTTGATGACATCCCTCCGCTAGTCCCTCTCCCTGCCCGTTGTTTCTTCTCTTTAGCGACCTCACCCGGTTTTCTCAAACTGACTTGGCCCTATGTGGTGTAGGCCAAGAGAATTTTTGTGTATGAATGGTTTTTTTTACAGGCATGCATCATTGTCTTTCCGTTGTGCATTGAGTCCTCACAAGTCATGCTCGGAAGGGCCGGTGCAGGCATCCTGATGTACACTTTCTCATGACTGCACCTGCGCGCACATGAGCAATGCAAGACTGGATGGATGCATGTTGCATTAGAGCATGTTTTGGTGCAGTGGCTAGCTCAATGCTCATTCCCGTGAAAACTTTGGAAGCGGCAAATAAGACCTGCAGAGCGTTTTTGTGGAAAAGGAGACAGGACGTTCATGGTGGACACTGCCTCGTGGCATGGAGCCAGCAGATATTTCATAAAACTGACTATCTATGGATCCCCACAAGTGATCAATTCTCGCATGAACTGCTAAGGGTCCAGTAAGTCCAACATTGATTCCTTCAGACGTGTCAATTGAACAAATACGCCCATAGTGACAGGTTTGCTCGCCCAAAGAGTATGTTGGACTCAGGCGTGCCCACGCCTCCTCAACATATCACTCATGGCGCGATGGCCGATGGCCGTGGCTTGCTAGGATGGATCCGGGCAGGCCGTGGAGTGAATTTTACCTGCAGGTTACCCCGGAGTCCTTGGCCATCTACAAGGTCGCCACGAGAAGCACTCTTGGTGATGGTGCATTCACCTTATTCTGGACCGACCAGTGGATGGAGGAAGGATGCATATACTTCCTCCGTCCCAAAATAAGTGTCTTCAAAATAACTGTCTCAACTTTGTACTAACTCTAGTACAAATTTGTATTAAGTTTGAGGCACTTATTTTGGGACGGAGGGAGTACAAGACATGATGCCGAATTTGCTCAACGCAGTGAAAAAGAGGGCAATCAAGCATACGACGGTGTGACAAGGTGTCTCGGGTGATTGGTGGCGAGACGTATCACCATCAACTAGTGATTTCGCAAACATGTCCGCTCCAGCAATCCATGAGTTCCTACTGTTGGTGGATCAAGCTGGCCTCGTCAGGTTATCTGAGGGCATTGATGACAAGATTTCTTGGTCTTGGGAAGGGGACGGGTAATTCTCAGTCCCGATCGGCCTACCGAGCCTTCTTCATTGGGAGGATTGAGGCACCGGTTGCGACTCAAATATGGAAATCACGGGCACCGGCATCCTCAAAAAAAAATTGTTTGGCTTGTGGCGAGAGACCGATGTTGGACAGCGGACAGACTCCAAAGATGACTACTGCCCCACCAGGTAACATGCCCCTTCTGTGATTAAGAGCCTGAGACCATCAGCCACATAACCCTAGGGCGTGTCCTCGCCAAGCAAGTTTGGGCAATCATCACCGACAACTGGGGCAAGCTAGATTGGATGTCGCATCGAGATGCAAGACTAGTGGACTGGTGGACCACGCTCAACCCTCCAAGGCAGTCCAGAAAGGAAATCTGGACCATGATCATCTTGGTGGCTTGGATGCTGTGGAAGCATAGGAACGATATCGTGTTCAACGGAGCTCTACCCTCAGTAGACGGCGTGCTCAAACAGACTGATGTTAAGGGCCAAAACTGGAGGGCGGCACAACTACTACAGATAACAGGATCGCTTCCAAGTAGGGTTGATAGGGTGGATAGTAGCAAGTAGTCCGCATGTGGTGTGTTGGCATTCTATGATGTGGTTGAGTTGTAACTAAATTATGCCTTGGCGTATCCTTGAAAAAATGTCTAAGGCCAACTTCAACCGGCCGACCCATACCGCCATACGGACATGGATTTGATCCGTATTTTGTTCGTTTGGGTCGGCTAGAGGTGCAGCGTCCGGCCTCGTCCGCCCAAATCAACCCGATGCACCCAATCGACCGACCTAGTTTGTCCACCTAGCCGAATTTTATCCAATAAACATATTTTGCCCAAATAAATTTAGAATTCATGGCGAGCGGCCGTAGTTCATGCTGGCATACGTGCCAACGGGCGGCATACATGTCAGCACATAAAACATTCGTCTCTCCCGGCCATAGTTCATGTCGGCATATGTGCCAGTGGCCATCATACATGTCAGCACATAAAAAATCGCCTCTCTCGGCCATAGTCCATGTCAGCATAAGTGCCAGCTATCGGCATACATGCCAACACACACAAAAATCGCCTCTCTAGGCCATGGTTCATGCATCCTGGCTGTAGTTCATGCTGGCATTCAAAATAATCACTCCTCGACCATAGTTCATTCATCTATCTCGAGCACCTCCTTGTGCTTCTTCTCGAACCAAGCCCTTTTCCTTGGGGACACCTTGCTCAAGTCGACCGTCATGATCTCCACTTCCTTCGAGATCCGCATGAGCTTCACTTTGTTTGCTTTTGTCCAGGCATAGCTCTCCTCGATCTTGTGAAAGAAGGTCTTCATCTGCTCATCTTTCTCTTGGCGCTTTCTCTCCTCTGTCGCTTCCTTTTGGGTCATGTACCCCTTCAAAATTTCTTCCAAAACGAGCGTCAAAGCATCGCGCTTGTCACCTAACTTGGAGTTTGTCTTCCTCTCGGCTACTTCTCACCTTCACTTGGCTCAATGACCGCCGACGACCCCCCACCTTTCTATTGTGTAACATATTGCTCCTGAAACTTTGGGCACTCACAAATCATTGGCCAACAATGGGTCAAGGTGAATGGCTTGTTGCCATGGTGGGCCTTGAAGGTCTCCAAAGATTGGAATTGAAGGAAATATGCCCTAGAGGCAATAATAAAGTTGTTATTTATATTTGCTTATATCATGATAAATGTTTATTATTCATGCTAGAATTGTATTAACCGGAAACTTGATACATGTGTGAATACAAAGACAAAACAGAGTGTCCCTAGTATGCCTCTACTTGACTAGCTTATTAATCAAACATGGTTAAGTTTCCTAGCCATAGACATGTGTTATCATTTGATGAAAGGGATCACATCATTAGAGAATGATGTGATGGACAAGACCCATCCATTAGCTTAGCATAATGATCATTTAGTTTTATTGCTATTGCTTTCTTCATGACTTATACATGTTCCTCTGACTATGAGATTATGCACCTCCCGAATACCGAAGGAACACCTTGTGTGCTATCAAACGTCACAACGTAACTGGGTGATTATAAAGATGCTCTACAGGTGTCTCCGATGGTGTTTGTTGAGTTGGCATAGATCGAGATTAGGATTTGTCACTCCGTGTATCGGAGAGGTATCTCTGGGCCCTCTCGGTAATGATCATCACAATAAGCCTTGCAAGCAATGTGACTAATGAGTTATTTGCGGGATGATGCATTACGGAACGAGTAAAGAGACTTTCCGGTAAAGAGATTGAACTAGGTATGATGATACCGACGATCGAATCTCGGGCAAGTAACATACCGATGACAAAGGGAACAACGTATGTTGTTATGCGGTTTGACCGATAAAGATCTTCGTAGAATATGTAGGAGCCAATATGAGCATCCAGGTTCCGCTATTGGTTATTTGACCGGAGGTGTGTCTCGGTCATGTCTACATAGTTCTCGAACCCATAGGGTCCGCACGCTTAACGTTCGATGACTATTGGTATTATGAGTTTATGTGTTTTGATGTACCGAAGGTTGTTCCGAGTCCCGGATGTGATCACGGACATGACGAGGAGTGTCGAAATGGTCAAGACATAAAGATCGATATATTGGAAGGCTATGTTTGGACACTAGAAAGGTTTCGGATGAATTCGGGCATTTTCTGGAGTACCGGGGGGTTAACCGGAATCCCCCGGGGGCGTAATGGGCCTACATGGGCTTTAGTGGAAGAGAGAGGAGAAGGCCAAGAGGAGGGCCCCCCCAAGCCCAATCCGAATTGGGAGGGGGGCTGGCCCCCCTTTCCTTCCTCTCCTCTTCCCCTTCCTTCCCCCTCCTAGTAGGACTAGGAAAGGGGGAACCTACTCCTAGTAGGAGTAGGATTCCCCCCCTTGGGGGCGCACCATGAGGCCGCCCAGCCCCCTCCTCCCCTCCTTCATATACGGGGGAGGGGGCACCCCATAGACACACAAGTTGATTGTTTGGCCGTGTGGGGTGCCCCCCTCCACATATTTCCACCTCGGTCATATTGTTGTAGTGCTTAGGCGAAGCCCTGCGTCGGTAACTTCATCATCACCGTCATCACGCTGTCATGCTGACGAAACTCTCCCTCGGCCTCAGCTGGATCAAGAGTTCGAGGGACATCACCGAGCTGAACATGTGCAGATCGCGGAGGTGTCGTGCGTTTGGTACTTGATCGGTTGGATCGCGAAGTCGTTCGACTACATCAACCGCGTTACTTAACGCTTCCGCTTTCGGTCTACGAGGGTACATGGACACACTCTCCTGCTCGTTGCTATGCATCACATAGATAGATCTTGCGTCATTGTACGTAATATTTTTTTTGAAATACCGCGTTCCCCAACAGTGGCATCCAAGCCAGGTTTATGCGTAGATGTTATATGCACGAGTAGAACACAAAGAGTTGTGGGCGATAATAGTCATACTGCTTACCAGCATGTCATACTTTGATTCGGCGGTATTGTTGGATGAAGCGGCCCAGACCGACATTACATGACCGCGTTCATGAGACTGGTTCTACCGCCGTGCTTCGCACACAGGTGGCTAGTGGGTGTCTGTTTTTTCAACTTTAGTTGAATCGAGTGTGACTACGCCCGGTCCTTGTTGAAGGTTAAAACAGCACACTTGACGAAAAATCGTTGTGGTTTTTTATGCGTAGGTAAGAACGGTTCTTGCTAAACCCGTAGCAGCCACGTAAAATTTGCAACAACAAGTAGAGGACGTCTAGCTTGTTTTTGTAGGGTATGTTGTGATGTGATATGGTCAAGACGTGATGATATATAAATTGTTGTATGAGATGTTCATGTTTTGTAAAAGTTATCGGCAACTGGCAGGAGCCTTATGGTTGTCGCTTTATTGTATGAAATACAATCGCCATGTAATTGCTTTACTTTATCACTAAGCGGTAGGGATAGTCGTAGAAGCAATAGTTGGCGAGACAACAACGATGCTTCGATGGAGATAAAGGTGTCAAGCCAGTGACGATGGTGATCATGACGGTGCTTTGGAGATGGAGATCAAAGGCACTAGATGATGGTGGCCATATCATATCACTTATATTGATTGTATGTGATGTTTACCGTTTATGCATCTTATTTTTCTTAGTACGTCGGTAGCATTATAAGATGATCTCTCACTAAATTTCAAGGTATAAGTGATCTCCCTGAGTATGCAACGTTGCTATAGTTCGTCGTGCCGAGACACCACGTGATGATCGGGTGTGATAAGCTCTACGTTCACATACAACGGGTGCAAGCCAGTTTTGCACACGCAGAATACTCGGGTTAAACTTGACGAGCCTAGCATATGCAGATATGGCCTCGGAACACTGGAGACCGAAAGGTCGAGTGTAGATCAATAGCATATGCATATGCAGATATGGCCTCGGAACGATGCTTCTGTGCAGCAATGAGTCATATAGAAGATATGATCAACATAGAGATGTTCACCATTGAAAACTACTCCATCTCACGTGATGATCGGACATGGTTTAGTTGATTTGGATCACGTGATCATTTAGATGACTCGAGGGATGTCTATCTAAGTGGGAGTTCTTAAGTAATATGATTAATTGAACTTTAATTTATCATGAACTTAGTCTTGATAGTATTTGCAAATTATGTTGTAGATCAATAGCTCCCGATGTAGTTCCCCGTTTTATTTTTGATATGTTCCTAGAGAAAAAATAAGTTGAAAGATGATAGTAGCAATGATACGGACTTGGTCCATGATCTGAGGATTATCCTCATTGCTGCACAGAAGAAATATGTCCTTGATGCACCGCTAGGTGACAGACCTATTGCAGGAGCAGATGCAGACGTTATGAACGTTTGACAAAGCTCGGTATGATGACTACTTGATAGTTTAGTGCACCATGCTTTACGGCTTAGAACCGGGACTTGAAAAATGTTTTGAACACCACGAGCATATGAGATGTTCCAAGAGATTAAATTGATATTTCAATCTCATGCCCATGTTGAGAGGTATGAGGCCTCTGACAAGTACTTTGCCTACAAGATGGAGGAGAATAGCTCAACGAGTGAGCATGTGCTCAGAATGTCTAAGTACTACAATCACTTGAATCAAGTGGGAGTTAATCTTCTCAATAAGATAGTGATTGACAGAGTTCTCTAGTCACTATCACCAAGTCTAGAACTTCGTGATGAACTATAATATGCAAGGGATAACGGAAACGATTCCCAAGCTCTTCGCGATGCTGAAATCGGCGAAGGTAGAAATCAAGAAAAAGCATCAAGTGTTGATGGTTTACAAGATCACTAGTTCAAGATAAAGGGCAAGGGAAAGAAAGGTCAACTTCAAAAGGAATGACAAGAAAGTTGCCACTCCCATGAAGAAGCCCAAAGCTAGACCCAAGCGTGAAACTGAGTGCTTCTACTGCAAAGGAAATGGTCACTGGAAGTGGAACTGCCCTAGATACTTGGCAGATAAGAAGGATGGCAAAGTGAACAAAGGTATATTGGATATACATGTTATTGATGTGTGTTTTACTAGTGTTTATAGCAACCACTAGTACAAAACAGGGCTTTCGTCACAGGGCAATATTCACATTAGTCCCGGTTCAGTCATGAACCGGGACTAATGTGAGCATTGGTCCCGGTTTGTGCGGCTAAGGCATTAGTCCCGGTTCACCTGGGCCCTTTAGTCCCGGTTGGTGCCACGAACCGGGACTAAAGGGTGCGATGCACATTAGTACCGGTTGGTGGCACCAACCGGGACTAAAGGTTAGTCCTTTAGTCCCAGTTGGTGCCACCAACCGGTACTAATGGGCTTTGAGGCATCAGTACCGGTTCATGGCACGAACCGGTACTAAAGGGCTAAAGGGCCCATCAAACTCTACCCCCCCACCCACCCACCCACCCCCCCCCCCCCGTGGACCGCCTTTTCAGTTTTAGAAAAAACAAAAGAAAATGATGGAAATGTCAAAAAAATAAAATAAAATAAGTTTCCCATGTGATATGTGGTATAGTTGTTGGGAAAATTAACAAATATGAATTTCGACTTTATTTGCAAAATCTCTCTGGAATTTCTTAAAATGGGCATAACTTTTGCATACGAACTCGGATGAAAAAGTTTTTTATATGAAAAATCATCTACTTGAAAAGTTACATCTGAATTTAACCGGGGGAACCTTGTTAAACATTTTCAAAATCCTCAAAAATCTAACCGAAAAAAAGATACGGGGCTTTTAAGATCTGAAGAGGCAAAAAAATTCAAAAAAATTCAAATTGTGGTCAAACTGTGGTCAAACAATGGTCAAACTAATTATTCTAGAATATTAGTGTTACTAAATAATTATTTCAGTTTTTTTTGAATTTTGGTCAAATCTGGTTAAACAGTGGTCAAACAATGGTCAAACTAATTATTCCAGAAATATTAGTGTTACTAAATAATTATTGTTTTTTAAAAACAATAGTTTCAAACTCAAACAGTGAAATGTGTCACTTCATGCTCAAGCTAAATTACTGAGGGTTAATAGAATTGACATCTTACTATTGTCAGGAAAACAACAAGTGCAGACTTGGAAACGAGGGAGAATAGAACCCGGAAGTTAAGCGTGCTCAGGCTGGAGTAGTGAGAGGATGGGTGACCGTCCGGGAAGTTAGATGATTTGGAATGATGAGGGGTGATTAGAGATTAGAGGATAAATTGAGCAGTGATGAGGGGTGGTGATTAGAGATTAGAGGTTAAAATAATTCAGAAATTTGAAAATCAAAAAAAATTCGGAAAAAAAATTTTCAAAAAAAAATATCATAAAATTTCCTTTAGTCCCGGTTGGTAACACCAACCGGGACTAAAGGTGGAGCTCCAGGCTGCGTCCACGTGGACGGCCTTTAGTCCCGGTTCGTGTAAGAACCGGGACTAAAGGGGGGAGGCATTAGTAACGACCCTTTAGTCCCGGTTCAAAAACCGGGACTAAAGGCCCTTACCAACCGAGACAAAAGCCCCCTTTTCTACTAGTGAACCCCTCCGTATGTGGTTCAGTTACTAAGAGTAGTAACTCGAAACGGGAGTCAAAAAATAAACAGAGACTAGTCAAGGGCGAGGTGATGATGTGTGTTGGAAGTGATTCCAAGGTTGATAAGATCACCATCGCACACTCCCTTTACCTTCGGGATTAGTGTTGAACCTAAAATAAATGTTATTTGGTGTTTGCGTTGAGCATGAATATGATTGGATCATGTTTATTGCAATATGGTAATTCATTTAAGTCAAAGAATAATTGTTGTTCAATTTACATGAATAAAACCTTCTATGTTCATACACTCAATATAAATGGTTTATTGAATCTCGATCGTAGTAATACACGTATACATAATATTGAAACCAAAAGATGCGAAGTTAATGATGATAGTGTAACTTATTTGTGGCACTGCCGTTTAGGTCATATTGGTGTAAAGTGCATGAAGAAACTCCATGATGATGGACTTTTGGAATCACTTGATTATGAATCATTTGATGCTTGCGAACCATGCCTCATGGGCAAGATGACTGAGACTCCATTCTCCGAAACAATGGAGCGAGCAACTGACTTATTGGAAATAATACATACTGATGTATGCGGTCCGATGAGTGTTGAGGCTCGCGGCGGGTATCGTTATTTTCTGACCTTCACAGATGATTTGAGCAGATATGAGTATATCTACTTGATGAAACATAAGTCTGAAACATTTGAAAAGTTCAAAGAATTTCAGAGTGAAGTGAAAATCATCGTAACAAGAAAATAAAATTTCTACGATCTGATCGGGGAGACGAATATTTGAGCTACGAGTTTGGTATTCATTTGAAACAATGTGGAATAGTTTCGCAACTCACGCCACCTGGAACACCACAGTGTAATGGTGTGTCTGAACGTCATAACCGTACTTTATTAGATATGGTGCGATCTATGATGTCTCTTACCGATTTACCACTATCATTTTGGGGTTATGCATTAGAGACAGTTGCATTCACGTTAAATAGGGCACCATCTAAATCCGTTGAGACGACACAGTATGAATTGTGGTTTAGCAAGAAACCTAAGATGCCGTTTCTTAAAGTTTGGGGTTGCGATGTTTATGTGAAAAAGTTTCAGCCTGATAAGATCAAAACCAAATCGGAGACGTGCGTCTTCATAGGATACCCAAAAGTAACTATTGGGTGCACCTTCTATCATAGATCTGAAGGCAAGATATTTGTTGCTAAGAATGGATCCTTTCTAGAGAAGGAGTTTCTCTCGAAAGAAGTGAGTGGGTGGAAAGTAGAACTTGAAGAGGTAATTGTACCTTCTCCGAATTGGAAAGTAGTTCATCACAGAAATCAATTCCAGTGATTCCTACACCAATTAGTGAAGAAGCTAATGATGATGATCATGAAACTTCAGATCAAGTTACTACTGAACCTCGTAGGTCAACCAGAGTACGTTCCGCACCAGAGTGGTACGGTAATCCTGTTCTGGAAGTCATGTTACTAGACCATGACGAACCTACGAACTATGAGGAAGCGATGATGAGCCCAGATTCCGCGAAATGGCTTGAGGCCATGAAATCTGAGATAGGATCCATGTATGAGAACAAAGTGTGAACTTTGGTGGACTTGCCCGATGATCGGTAAGCCATTAAGAATAAATGGATCTTCAAGAGGAAGACGGACGCTGATGGTAGTGATACTATCTACAAAGCTCGAATTATCGAAAAAAGGTTTTTCGACAAGTTCAAGGTGTTGACTACGATGAGGGTTTCTCACTCGTATCGATGCTTAAAGTCTGTCCGAATCATGTTAGCAATTGCCGCATTTTATGAAATTTGGCAAATGGATGTCAAACCTGCATTCCTTAATGGATTTCTTAAAGAAGAGTTGTATATGATGCAACCAGAAGGTTTTGTTGATCCTAAAGGTGCTAACAAAGTGTGCAAAGCTCCAGCGATCCATCTATGGACTGGTGCAAGCATCTCGGAGTTGAAATATATGCTTTGATGAGTCAATCAAAGCTTATAGTTTTATACAGACTTGCCGTGAAGCCTGTATTTACAAGAAAGAGTGGGAGCACTACAGCCTTTCTGATAAGTATATGTGAATGACATATTGTTGATCGGAAATGATGTAGAATTTTATGGAAAGCGTAAAGGAGTGTTTGAAAGGAGTGTTTGAAAGGAGTTTTTCAAAGAAAGACCTCGGTGAAGCTGCTTACATATTGAGCATCAAGATCTATAGAGAAAGATCAAGACGCTTGATAAGTTTTTTCAATGAGTACTGATATGTCCATTTTGCATCATGCTTTTATATCGATATTTATTGCATTATGGGCTGTTATTACACATTATGTCACAATACTTATGCCTATTCTCTCTTATTTTACAAGGTTTACATAAGGAGGGAGAATGCCGGTAGCTGGAATTCTGGGCTGGAAAAGGAGCAAATATTATAGACCTATTCTGCACAACTCCAAAAGTCCTGAAACTCCACGAAAGTTATTTTGGAAATAATAAAAAATATTGAGCGGAAGAAGTACGTCAGAGGGGGGGCCCACCTGGCCATGAGGGTGGGGGGCCCGCCCTACCCCCTGCCTCGTGGGCCCCCTGTTGGCCCTCCGGTGGCCATCTTCTGCTATATGAAGTATTTCATCCGAAGAAAAATCATAAGCAACCTTTCAGAACGAGACTCCGCCGCCACGAGGCGGAACCCTGGCGGAACCAATCTAGGGCTCCGGCGGAGCTGTTCTGCCGGGGACACTCCCCTCCGGGAGGGGGAAATCATCGCCATCGTCATCACCAACGCTCCTCTCATCGGGAGAGGGCAATCTCCATCAACATCTTCACCAGCACCATCTCCTCTCAAAACCCTAGTTCATCTCTTGTATCCAATTCTTGTCTCTAAGTCTGGGATTGGTACCTATAGGTTGCTAGTAGTGTTGATTACTCCTTGTAGTTGATGCTAGTTGGTTTATTTAGTATGGGCACTCCCCTTGGCAAGTGCCAAGCTTGGGGGAGATGCCCCGGTATCGTATCACAACCATATCTCCTTTCTTTACCGTTTTTCTTAGTTCGATCCTATTTAGTAGTATCTTGATCTAGTAGAATTAAGTTTTGGCATGATCTAGTTTTGAGTTTTGCTTTATGATCCTTCTTTGTAATCGAGTCCGTGAGCTATATAATAAAGATTAGTGTTGAGTCAAGGGCCTGATTATTTTGCCATGATCTTGAGTGAATAAAAGAATAGAGAAAAGAATAAAAAAGGGAAACAAAAATATCATATTGATCTTATTGAGAGTAATGACTTCACATAGAAAGAGTATGATGATTAAAAATTGTTGAGAGTTGACAGCATAGCTTTGGTCATCGTTGCAATTAATAGAAAGTAATAAAGAAAGAGAGGTTTTACATATAAATATATTATCATGGACATCTTTTATGATTGGGAGCACTCATTAAAATATGACATGCTAAAGAGTTGACGTTGGACAAGGAAGACAACGTAATGGGTTATGTTTTCTTATATCTGAGATAAAGTATATTGTCATGGATCATCCAACATGTTGAGCTTGCCTTTCCCACTCATGCTAGCCAAATTCTTTGCACCAAGTAGAGATACTACTTGTGCTTCCAAAACCCTTAAACCAGTTTTGCCATGAGAGTCCACCATATCTACCTATGGATTGAGTAAGATCCTTCAAGTAAGTTGTCATCGGTGCAAGCAATAAAAATTGCTCTCTAAATATGTATGATTGATTGGTGTGGAGGAAATAAGCTTTGTACGATCTTGTGATGTGGAAGAAATAAAAGCGACGGACTGCATAATAAAGGTTCATATCACAAGTGGCAATATAAAGTGACGTTCTTTCGCATTAAGATTTTGTGCATCAAACCCTGAAAGCGCATGGCAACCTCTGCTTCCCTCTGCGAAGGGCCTATCTTTTACTATTATCTTCTACATTACGCAAGAGTCATGGTGATCTTCACCTTTCCTTTTTATATTTTATCCTTTGGCAAGCACATGATGTTGGAAATATCCTGATATATATATCTAATTAGATGTGGGTTAGCATGAGTTATTATTGTTGACATTACCCTTGAGGTAAAAGGTTGGGAGGCGAAACTATAAGCCCCTATCTTTCTCTATGTCCGATTAAAACTCCGTAACCACAAGTATTGTGTGAGTGTTAGCAATTATGAAAGACTAAATGATAGTTGAGTATGTGAACTTGCTAGAAAGCTCTGACATAGACTCTTTCTGATGTTATGATAAATTGCAATTGCTTCAATGACTGAGATTATAGTTTGTTAGTTCTCAATAAAGTTTCCGATTCATACTTTGCATTGTGAATAGATTATTACTTGAGCATAAGAAGTCATATGACAATATTCATATATGTTGCTCCTATGAGAATAATCATGATGCCCTCATGTCCGTATTTTATTTTATCGACACCTCTACCTCTAAACATGTGGACATATTTATCGTTATCGGCTTTCGCTTGAGGACAAGCGAGGTCTAAGCTTGGGGGAGTTGATACGTCCATTTTGCATCATGCTTTTATATCGATATTTATTGCATTATGGGCTGTTATTACACATTATGTCACAATACTTATGCCTATTCTCTCTTATTTTACAAGGTTTACATAAGGAGGGAGAATACCGGCAGTTGGAATTCTGGGCTGGAAAAGGAGCAAATATTAGAGACCTATTCTGCACAACTCCAAAAGACCTGAAACTCCACGAAAGTTATTTTTGGAAATAATAAAAAATATTGAGAGGAAGAAGTACGTCAGAGGGGGGCCCCACCTGGCCATGAGGGTGGGGGCGCGCCCTACCCCCCTGGGCGCGCCCCCTGCCTCGTGGTCCCCCTGTTGGCCCTCCGGTGGCCATCTTCTGCTATATGAAGTCTTTCGTCCGAAGAAAAATCATAAGCAACCTTTCAGGACGAGACTCCGCCGCCACGAGGCGGAACCCTGGCAGAACCAATCTAGGGCTCCGGCAGAGCTGTTCTGCCGGGGACACTCTCCTCCGGGAGGGGGAAATCATCGCCCATCGTCATCACCAACGCTTCTCTCATCGGGAGAGGGCAATCTCCATCAACATCTTCACCAGCACCATCTCCTCTCAAAACCCTAGTTCATCTCTTGTATCCAATTCTTGTCTCTAAGTCCGGGATTGGTACCTGTAGGTTGCTAGTATTGTTGATTACTCCTTGTAGTTGATGGTAGTTGGTTTATTTGGTGGAAGATCATATGTTCAGATCCTCTATATGCATATTAATACCCCTCTGATTATGAACATGAATATGCTTTGTGAGTAGTTACGTTTGTTCCTGAGGACATGGGAGAAGTCTTGCTATTAGTAGTCATGTGAATTTGGTATTCGTTCGATATTTTGATGAGATGTATGTTGTCTATCCTCTAGTGGTGTTATCTGAACGTCGACTACATAACACTTCACCATTATTTGGGACTAGAGGAAGGCATTGGGAAGTAATAAGTAGATGATGGGTTGCTAGAGTGACAGAAGCTTAAACCCTAGTTTATGCGTTGCTTCGTAAGGGGCTGATTTGGATCTATATGTTTCATGCTATGGTTAGGTTTACCTTAATACTTTTGTTGTAGTTGCGGATGCTTGCAATAGAGGTTAATCATAAGTGGGATGCTTGTTCAAGTAAGAACAGCACCCAAGCACCGGTCCACCCACATATCAAATTATCAAAGTACCGAACGCGAATCATATGAACATGATGAAAACTAGCTTGACGAAATTCCCATGTGTCCTCGGGAGCGCTTTTCTCTATATAAGAGTTTGTCCAGGCTTGTCCTTTGCTACAAAAAGGATTGGGCCACCTTGCTGCACTTTATTTACTTTTGTTACTCATTGCTCGTTACAAATTATCCTATCACAAAACTATCTGGTATCTATAATTTCAGTGCTTGCAGAGAATACCTTGCTGAAAACCGCTTATCATTTCCTTTTGCTCCTCGTTGGGTTCGACACTATTACTTATCGAAAGGACTACGATAGATCCCCTATACTTGTGGGTCATCAAGACTCTTTTCTGGCACTGTTGCCGGGGAGTGAAGCGCCTTTGGTAGGTGGAATTTGGTAAGGAAAAATTTATATAGTGTGCTGAAATTTACTGTCACTTGTTACTATGGAAAGTAATCCTCTGAGGGGCTTGTTCGCTGTATCTTCACCCCGACCAGTAGAGCAAAGAGTTGCTCCTCAACCTACTGAACCTACTAAAAATGAAAATTTCCACTTTGAGATTCCTTCGGGTATGTTAGAAAAACTGCTAGCTAATCCTTTTGCAGGAGATGGAACAAAGCATCCTGATGAGCACCTAATATATGTGGATGAAGTTTGTGGATTATTTCAGCTTGCAAGTATACCCGGTGATTTTATTAAGAAGAAGTTCTTCCCTTTATCTTTGAAGGGAGATGCATCGACATGGTGTTGGGGATCGTTGCAGAATTTTAAAATTTTCTATGCATCACCAAGATCCATCTATGGAGTTTACTAGCAACGAGAGGGAAGGAGTGCATCTACATACCCTTGTAGATCGCGAGCGGAAGCGTTCAAGTGAACGGGGTTGATGAAGTCGTACTCGTCGTGATCCAAATCACCGATGACCGAGTGCCGAACGGACGGCACCTCCGCGTTCAACACACGTACGGAGCAGCGACGTCTCCTCCTTCTTGATCCAGCAAGGAGGAAGGAGAGGTTGATGGAGATCCAGCAGCACGACGGCGTGGTGGTGGAAGTAGCGGGGATCCCGGCAGGGCTTCGCCAAGCGCAAGCGGGAGGGAGAGGTGTCACGGGAGGGAGAGGGAGGCGCCAGGGGCTGTGGTGCGGCTGCCCTCCCTCCCCCCCACTATTTATAGGAGCCCTGGGGGGGCGCCGGCCCCCTGGAGATCCCATCTGAGGGGGGGCGGCGGCCAAGGGGGTGGCTTGCCCCCCAAGCCAAGTGGGGCGCCCCCCGCACCACCAGGGTTTCCAACCCTAGGCGCAGGGGAGACCCATGGGGGCCGCACCAGCCCACCAGTGGCTGGTTCCCCTCCCCACTTCAGCCCATGGGGCCCTCCGGGATAGGTGGCCCCACCCAGTGGACGCCCGGGACCCTTCCGGTGGTCCCGGTACAATACCGATAACCCCCGAAACTTTCCCGGTGGCTGAAACTGGACTTCCTATATATAATTCTTCACCTCTGGACCATTCCGGAACTCTTCGTGACGTCCCGGATCTCATCCGGGACTCCGAACAACTTTCGGGTTTCCGCATACTAATATCTCTACAACCCTAGCGTCACCGAACCTTAAGTGTGTAGACCCTACGGGTTCGGGAGACATGCAGACATGGCCGAGACGCCTCTCCGGTCAATAACCAACAGCGGGATCTGGATACCCATGTTGGCTCCCACATGTTCCACGATGATCTCATCGGATGAACCACGATGTCGAGGATTCAATCAATCCCATATACAATTCCCGTTGTCAATCGGTACGTTACTTGCCCGAGATTCGATCGTCGGTATCCCAATACCTCGTTACCGGCAAGTCACTTTACTCGTACCGTAATGCATGATCCCGTGACCAGACACTTGGTCACATTGAGCTCATTATGATGATGCATTACCGAGTGGGCCCAGAGATACCTCTCCGTCATATGGAGTGACGAATCCCAGTCTCGATCCGTGCCAACCCAACAGACACTTTCGGAGATACCCGTAGTGCACCTTTATAGTCACCCAGTTACGTTGTGACGTTTGGTACACCCAAAGCACTCCTACGGCATCCGGGAGTTGCACGATCTCATGGTCTAAGGAAATGATACTTGACATTGGAAAAGCTCTAGCAAACGAACTACACGATCTTTGTGCTATGCTTAGGATTGGGTCTTGTCCATCACATCATTCTCCTAATGATGTGATCCCGTTATCAATGACATCCAATGTCCATCGTCAGGAAACCATGACTATATGTTGATCAACGAGCTAGTCAACTAGAGGCTTACTAGGGACACGTTGTGGTCTATGTATTCACACATGTATTACGATTTCCGGATAACACAATTATAGCATGAACAATAGACAATTATCATGAACAAAGAAATATAATAATAACCATTTTATTATTTCCTCTAGGGCATATTTCCAACACATGGTATAGGCTATGTGATGATACGGGATCATGGAACTACAAACGATTGAAATTGGAATTTCATCAGAAATTTTATCCTATGCATCTTGTTCATCGTGATCACAATTATATATATAATTTTTGGCCTCGCGAAGGAGAAAGCATCGCTCAAGCTTGGGGGAGGCTTAAATCAATGTTATATTCATGCCCCAATCATGAGCTCTCAAGAGAAATGATTATTCAAAAATTTTATGCTCGGCTTTCTGATAACAATCGCACCATGCTCGATACTTCTTGTGCTGGCTCTTTTATGATGAAGACTATTGAATTCAAATGGGATTTATTGGATAGAATTAAACGCAACTCCGAAGATTGGGATCTCGACGAAGGTAAGGAGTCAGGTATGACACCTAAGTTTGATTGTGTTAAATCTTTTATGGATACCGATGTTTTCCGTAAGTTTAGCACTAAATATGGACTTGACTCTGAGATAGTAGCTTCTTTCTGTGAATCTTTTGCTGCTCATATTGATCTCCCTAAGTAGAAGTGGTTTAAATATCATCCTCCCATAGAAGTAAAAGTAGCTGCACCTATTGAAGTTGAAGAAAATATTATCACTTATAATGATCCTATTGTTCCTACTTCTTATGTTGAGAAACCACCTTTTCCTGTTAGAATAAAGGATCATGCTAAAACTTCAACTGTGGTCCGTAAAAGCAATATTAGAACTTATACACCTCCTGAGCAAATTAAAGTTGAACCTAATATTGCTATTGTTAAAGATCTCTTGTCTGATAATATTGATGGGCATGTTATTCATTTCTGTGATGAAACTGCTAGAATTGCCAAGCCTTGTGCTAAAGATAAACATAGACCTGTGGTAGGCATGCCTGTTATTTCTGTTAAAATAGGAGATCATTGTTATCATGGCTTATGTGACATGGGTGCTAGTGCTAGTGCAATACCTATTGGCCTATACAATGAAATTAAGCATGATATTGCATCTGCTGAGTTAGAAGATATTGATGTCACAATTAAACTTGCCAATAGAGATACTATTTCACCCATGGGAATTGTTAGAGATGTTGAAGTCTTGTGTGGGAAAACTAAATATCCTTCTGATTTTCTTGTTCTTGGTTCCCCACGAGATAGCTTTTGTCCCATTATATTTGGTAGACCCTTCTTGAACACTGTTAATGCTAAGATAGATTGCAATAAGGATGTCGTTACTATTGGTCTTGGTGATATGTCTCATGAGTTTAACTTTTCTAAATTTAGTAGACAACACCGTGAAGAGGAATTGCCTAGTAAGGATGAAATAATTGGTCTTGCTTCTATTGCCGTACCTCCTAGTGATCCTTTAGAACAATATTTGCTAGACCATGAAAATGATATGTTTATGAATGAAAGAAGGGAAATAGATGAAGTATTCTTTAAACAGGAACCTATCCTGAAACACAATTTGCCTGTTGAAATCCTAAGGGATCCTCCTCCACCCAAGGGTGATCCCGTGTTCGAGCTTAAACCGTTGCCTGATACTCTTAAATATGCTTATCTTGATGAGCAAAAGATATATCCTGTTATTATTAGTGCTAACCTCTCAGAGCAGGAAGAAGAAAGATTACTGAAAACTCTGAAGAAGCACCGTGCTGCTATTGGATATACTCTTGATGATCTTAAGGGCATTAGTCCCACTCTATGTCAACACAAAATAAATTTGGAGGAAGATGCCAAACCAGTTCGTGATCATCAACGACGGCTGAATCCTAAAATGAAAGAAGTGGTAAGAAAGGAAATACTAAAGCTTATAGAGGCATGTATAATTTATCCCGTTGCTGATAGTCGGTGGGTAAGTCCTGTCCATTGTGTCCCTAAGAAGGGAGGTATTACTGTCGTTCCTAATGATAAAGATGAATTGATCCCGCAAAGAATTAGTACAGGTTATAGGATGGTAATTGATTTCTGCAAATTAAATAAGGCTACTAAGAAAGATCATTACCCCTTACCTTTTATTGATCAAATGCTAGAAAGATTATCCAAACATGCACATTTTTGCTTTCTATATGGTTATTCTGGTTTCTCTCAAATACCTGTGTCAGCCAATGATCAATCAAAGACTACTTTTACTTGCCCTTTTGGTACTTTTGCTTATAGACGTATGCCTTTTGGTTTATGTAATGCACCTGCTACCTTTCAAAGATGCATGATGGCTATATTCTCTGACTTTTGTGAAAAGATTTGTGAGGTTTTCATGGACGATTTTTCCGTTTATGGATCCTCTTTTGATGATTGCTTGAGCAACCTTGATCGAGTCTTACAGAGATGTGAAGAAACTAATCTTGTCTTGAATTGGGAAAAGTGCCACTTTATGGTTAATGAAGGTATTGTCTTGGGGCATAAAGTTTCTGAAAGAGGTATTGAAGTTGATAAAGCCAAGGTTGATGCTATTGAAAAGATGCCATGTCCCAAGGACATCAAAGGTATAAGAAGTTTCCTTGGTCACGCCGGTTTTTATAGGAGGTTCATTAAGGACTTCTCAAAAATTTCTCGGCCTCTGACTAATTTATTACAAAAAGATATACCATTTGTCTTTGATGATGATTGTGTAGAAGCATTTGAAATACTTAAGAAAGCATTGATCTCTGCACCTATTGTTCAGCCACCTGACTGGAATTTACCCTTTGAAATTATGTGTGATGCTAGTGATTATGCTGTAGGTGCTGTTCTAGGGCAAAGAGTTGATAAGAAATTAAATGTTATCCAATATGCTAGCAAAACTCTAGACAATGCTCAAAGAAATTATGCTACTACTGAAAAAGAATCCTTAGCAGTTGTATTTGCTTGTGATAAGTTCAGACCTTATATTGTTGATTCTAAAGTAACTATTCACACTGATCATGCTGCTATTAAATATCTTATGGAAAAGAAAGATGCTAAACCTAGACTTATTAGATGGGTTCTCTTGCTACAAGAATTTGATTTGCATATTATTGATAGAAAGGGAGCTGAGAACCCCGTTGCGGACAACTTGTCTAGGTTAGAAAATGTTCTTGATGACCCACTACCTATTGATGATAGCTTTCCTGATGAGCAATTAAATGTCATAAATACTTCTTGTACTGCTCCATGGTATGCTGATTATGCTAATTACATCGTTGCTAAATTTATACCACCTAGTTTCACATACCAGCAAAAGAAAAAGTTTTTCTATGATTTGAGACATTACTTTTGGGATGACCCACATCTTTATAAAGAAGGAGTAGATGGTGTTATTAGACGTTGTGTACCTGAGCATGAACATGAACAGATCCTACGCAAGTGCCACTCCGAGGCTTATGGAGGACACTGTTGGAAATATGCCCTAGAGGCAATAATAAAATGGTTATTATTGTATTTCCTTGTTCATGATAATTGTCTGTTGTTCATGCTATAATTGTATTAACTGGAAACCGTAATACATGTGTGAATACATAGACCACAACATGTCCCTAGTAAGCCTCTAGTTGACTAGCTCGTTGATCAATAGATGGTTATGGTTTCCTGACCATGGACATTGGATGTCATTGATAACGGGATCACATCATTAGGAGAATGATGTGATGGACAAGACCCAATCCTAAGCATAGCACAAGATCGTGTAGTTCGTTTGCTAGAGCTTTTCTAATGTCAAGTATCATTTCCTTAGACCATGAGATTGTGCAACTCCCGGATACCATAGGAATGCTTTGGGTGTACCAAACGTCACAACGTAACTGGGTGGCTATAAAGGTGCACTACAGGTATCTCCGAAAGTGTTTGTTGGGTTGGCACGAATCGAGACTGGGATTTGTCACTCCGTATGACGGAGAGGTATCTCTGGGCCCACTCGGTAATGCATCATCATAATGAGCTCAATGTGACCAAGTGTTTGGTCATGGGATCATGCATTACGGTACGAGTAAAGTGACTTGCCGATAACGAGATTGAACAAGGTATTGGGATACCGACGATCGAATCTCGGGCAAGTAACGTACCGATTGACAAAGGGAATTGTATACGGGATTGATTGAATCCTCAACATCGTGGTTCATCCGATGAGATCATCGTGGAACATGTG
Source organism: Aegilops tauschii subsp. strangulata (assembly GCF_002575655.3). Taxonomy (NCBI): domain Eukaryota; kingdom Viridiplantae; phylum Streptophyta; class Magnoliopsida; order Poales; family Poaceae; genus Aegilops; species Aegilops tauschii. The sequence continues at coordinate 526,992,173 of NC_053041.3, forward strand.
GGAGACAACATGGGTATCCAGATCCCGCTGTTGGTTACTGACCGGAGAGTCGTCTCGGTCATGTCTGCATGTCTCCCGAACCCGTAGGGTCTACACACTTAAGGTTCGGTGACGCTAGAGTTGTAGAGATATTAGTATGCGGTTAACCGAAAGTTGTTCGGAGTCCCGGATGAGATCCCGGACGTCACGAGGAGTTCCAGAATGGTCCGGAGGTAAAGATTTATATATGGGAAGTCCTATTTTGGCCACCGGAAAATGTTCGGGATTTTTCGGTATTGTACCGGGAAGGTTCTAGAAGGGTCCGAAGTGGGGCCCACCTGCATGGGGGGACCCACATGAACGTGGGTAGTGGGGGCAAGGCCCCACACCCCTGGTCAAGGCGCACCAAGATTCCACCTTAGAAGGAATAAGATCATATCCCGAAGGGATAAGATCAAGATCCCTAAAAAAGGAGGATAACAATCGGTGGGGAAGGGAAATGATGGGATTTCTTTCCCCCACCTTTGCCAACGCCCCAATGGACTTGGAGGGCAAGAAACCAGCCCCCTCCACCCCTATATATTATGGGGAGGCGCATGGGAGCAGTGCCCCAAGCCTTGGCGCCTCCCTCCCTCCCGTGACACCTCTTCCTCCCCGCTTGCGCTTGGCGAAGCCCTGCCGGGATCCCGCTACTTCCACCACCACGCCGTCGTGCTGCCGGATCTCCATCAACTTCTCCTCCCCCCTTGCTGGATCAAGAAGGAGGAGACGTCCCCGCTCCGTACGTGTGTTGAACGCGGAGGTGCCGTCCGTTCGGCGCTAGGATCATCGGTGATTTGGATCACGACGAGTACGATGTTGGGGAACGTAGTAATTTCAAAAATTTCCTACGCACACGCAAGATCATGGTGATGCATAGCAATGATCGGGGAGAGTGTTGTCCACGTACCCTCGTAGACCGATAGCGGAAGCGTTAACACAACGCGGTTGATGTAGTCGTACGTCTTCACGATCCAACCAATCAAGTACCGAACGCACGGCACCTCCGAGTTCAGCACACGTTCAGCTCGACGACGTCCCTCGAACTCCGATCCAGCCGAGTGTTGAGGGGGAATTTCGTCAGCACGACGGCGTGGTGACGATGATGATGTTCTACCGACGCAGGGCTTCGCCTAAGCTCCGCAACGATATTATCGAGGTGTAATATGGTGGAGGTTGGCACCGCACACGGCTAAAATATCGTATATCAATTGTGTGTCCATGGGGTGCCCCCTGCCCCCGTATATAAAGGAGCAAGGGGGAGGCCGCCGGCCTAGGGAGGAGAGGCGCGCCAGGAGGGGGAGTCCTACTCCCACCGGGAGTAGGACTTCGCCTTTCCTTGTTGGAATAGGAGAAGGGAAGGGAGAAGGAGAAAGAAGGAAGGGGGCGCCCCCCCTCCCTAGTCCAATTCGGACTAGTCCATGGGGAGGGGTGCGGCCACCCTTTGGGGTCTTTCTCTCCTTTCCCGTATGGCCCATTAAGGCCCAATACGAATTCCCGTAACTCTCCGGTACTCCGAAAAATACCCGAATCACTCGGAACTTTTCCGAAGTCCGAATATAGTCGTCCAATATATCGATCTTTACGTCTCGGCCATTTCGAGACTCCTCGTCATGTCCCCGATCTCATCCGGGACCCCGAACTCTCTCGGTACATCAACATACATAAACTCATAATAAAACTATCATCGTAACGTTAAGCGTGCGGACCCTACGGGTTCGAGAACTATGTAGACATGACCGAGACACGTCTCCGGTCAATAACCAATGGCGGGACCTGGATGCCCATATTGGCTCCCACATATTCTACGAAGATCTTTATCGGTCAGACCGCATAACAACATACGTTGTTCCCTTTGTCACCGGTATGTTACTTGCCCGAGATTTGATCGTCGGTATCTCGGTACCTAGTTCAATCTCGTTACTGGCAAGTCTCTTTACTCGTTCCGTAATACATCATCCCGCAACTAACTCATTAGTCACAATGCTTGCAAAGGCTTATAGTGATGTGCATTACCGAGTGGGCCCAGAGATACCTCTTCGACAATCGGAGTGACAAATCATAATCTCGAAATACGTCAACCCAACAAGTACCTTTGGAGACACCTGTAGAGCACCTTTATAATCACCCAGTTACGTTGTGACGTTTGGTAGCACACAAAGTGTTCCTCCGGTAAACGGGAGTTGCATAATCTCATAGTCATAGGAACATGTATAAGTCATGAAGAAAGCAATAGCAACATACTAAACGATCGAGTGCTAAGCTAACAGAATGGGTCAAGTCAATCACGTCATTCTCCTAATGAGGTGGTCCCGTTAATCAAATGACAACTCATGTCTATGGCTAGGAAACATAACCATCTTTGATTAACGAGCTAGTCAAGTAGAGGCATACTAGTGACACTCTGTTTGTCTATGTATTCACACATGTATTATGTTTCCGGTTAATACAATTCTAGCATGAATAATAAACATTTATCATGATATAAGGAAATAAATAATAACTTTATTATTGCCTCTAGGGCATATTTCCTTCAGTCTCCCATTTGCACTAGAGTCAATAATCTAGTTCACATCGCCATGTGATTTAACATCAATAATTCACATCACCATGTGATTAATAGTTCACATCACCATGTGATTAACACCCATAGTTCACATCATCATGTGACCATCACCCAAAGGGTTAACTAGAGTCAGTAATCTAGTTCACATCGCTATGTGATTAACACCCAAAGAGTACTATGGCGTGATCACGTTTTGCTTGTGAGATAATTTTAGTCAACGGGTCTGTCACATTCAGATCCGTAAGTATTTTGCAAATTTCTATGTCTACAATGCTCTGCACGGAGCTACTCTAGCTAATTGCTCCCACTTTCAATATGTATCTAGACCGAGACTTAGAGTCATCTAGATTAGTGTCAAAACTTGCATCGACGTAACCCTTTACGATGAACCTTTTGTCACTTCCATAATCGAGAAACATATCCTTATTCACTAAGGATAATTTTGACCGCTGTCCAGTGATCTACTCCTAGATCACTATTGTACTCCCTTGCCAAAATCAGTGTAGGGTATACAATAGATCTGGTACACATCTTGGCATACTTTATAGAACCTATGGCCAAGGCATAGGGAATGACTTTCATTCTTTTTCTATCTTCTGCCGTGGTCGGGCTTTGAGTCTTACTCAATTTCACACCTTGTAACACAGGCAAGAAACTCTTTCTTTGACTGTTCCATTTTGAACCACTTCAAAATCTTGTTAAGGTATGTATTCATTGAAAAAACTTATCAAGCGTCTTGATCTATCTCTATAGATCTTGATGCTGAATATGTAAGCAGCTTCACCGAGGTCTATCTTTGAAAAAACTCCTTTCAAACACTCCTTTATGCTTTGTAGAATAATTCTACATTATTTCCGATCAACAATATGTCATTCACATATACTTATCAGAAATGTTGTAGTGCTCCCACTCACTTCCTTGTAAATACAGGCTTCACCGCAAGTCTGTATAAAACTATATCCTTTGATCAACTTATCAAAGCGTATATTCCAACTCCGAGATTCTTGCACCAGTCCATAGATGGATCGCTGGAGCTTGCATATTTTGTTAGCACCTTTAGGATTGACAAAACCTTCTGGTTGCATCATATACAACTCTTCTTTAATAAATCCATTAAGGAATTCAGTTTTGTTTATCCATTTGCCACATTTCATAAAATGCGGCAATCGCTAACATGATTCGGACAGACTTAAGCATAGATACGAGTGAGAAACTCTCATCGTAGTCAACACCTTAAACTTGTCGAAAACCTTTTTGCGACAATTCTAGCTTTGTAGATAGCAACACTACTATCAGCGTCCGTCTTCCTCTTGAAGATCCATTTAATCTTGGCTCGCCGATCATTGGGCAAGTCAATCAAAGTCCATACTTTGTTCTCATACATGGATCCCATCTCAGATTTCATGGCCTCAAGCCATTTTGCGGAATCTGGGCTCATCACTGCTTCCTCATAGTTCGTAGGTTCGTCATGGTCAAGTAACATGACCTCCAGAACTGAATTACTGTACCACTCTGGTGCGGATCTCACTCTGGTTGACCTACGAGGTTCGGTAATAACTTGATCTGAAGTTCCATGATCATCATCATTGACTTCCTCACTAATTGGTATAGGCGTCACAGAAACTGGTTTCTGCGATGAACTACTTTCCAATAAGGGAGTAGGTACAATTACCTCATCAAGTTCTACTTTCCTCCCACTCACTTCTTTTGAGAGAAACTCCTTCTCTAGAAAGGATCCATTCTTAGCAACGAATGTCTTGCCTTCGGATCTGTGATAGAAGGTGTACCCAACAGTCTCCTTTGGGTATCCTATGAAGACACATTTCTCCGATTTAGGTTCGAGCTTATCAGGTTGAAGTTTCTTCACATAAGCATCGCAACCCCAAACTTTAAGATACGACAACTTTGGTTTCTTGCCAAACCATAGTTCATAAGGCGTCGTCTCAACGGATTTCGATGGTGCCCTATTTAACGTGAATGCAGCTGTCTCTAATGCATAACCCCAGAACGATAGTGGTAGATCAGTAAGAGACATCATATATCGCACCATATCTAATAAAGTATGGTTACGACGTTCCAACACACCATAATACCGTGGTGTTCCAAGTGGCGTGAGTAGTGAAACTATTTCACATTGTTTTAACTGAAGGCCAAACTCGTAACTCAAATACTCTTCTCCACGATCAGATCGTAGAAACTTTATTTTTCTTGTTACGATGATTTTCCGCTTCACTCTAAAAATTATATGAACTTTTCAAATGTTTTAGACTTCTGTTTCATTAAGTAGAGATACCCATATCTGCTCAAATCATCTGTGAAGGTCAGAAAATAATGATACCTGCTACGAGCCTCAACACTCATCAGATCGCATACATCAGTATGTATTATTTCCAATAAGTCAGTTGCTCGCTCCATTGTTCCGGAGAACGGAGTCTTAGTCATCTTGCCCATAAGGCATGATTCACAAGCATCAAGTGATTCATAATCAAGCGATTCCAAAATCCCATCAGTATGGAGTTTCTTCATGGGCTTTACACCAATATGACCTAAACGGCAGTGCCACAAATAAGTTGCACTATCATTATTAACTTTGCATCTTTTGGCTTCAATATTATGAATATGTGTATCACTACGATCGAGATCCAACGAACCATTTTCATTGGGTGTCTAACCATATGAGGTTTTATTCATGTAAACAGAACAACAATTATTCTCTAACTTTAAATGAATAACCGTATTGCAATAAACATGAGCAAATCATATTCATGCTCAACGCAAACACCAAATAACACTTATTTAGGTTCAACACTAATCCCGAAAGTATAGGGAGTGTGCGATGATGATCATATCAATCTTGGAACCACTTCCAATATACATCGTCACTTCATCCTTAACTAGTTTCTGTTCATTATGCAACTCCCGTTTCGAGTCACTACTCTTTAGCAACTGAACCAGTATCAAATACCGAGGGGTTGCTACGAACACTAGTAAAATACACATCAATAATCTGTATATCAAATATACCTTTGTTCACTTTGCCATCCTTCTTATCCACCAAATACTTGGGGCAGTTCTGCTTCCAGTGACCAGTCCCTTTGCAGTAGAAGCACTTAGTCTCAGGCTTAGGTCCAGACTTGGGCTTCTTCACTTGAGCTACAACTTGCTTGCCGTTCTTCTTGAAGTTCCCCTTCTATCCCTTTGCCCTTTTCTTGAAACTAGTGGTCTTGTTAACCATCAACACTTGATGTTCTTTTTTGATTTCTACCTTCGTCGATTTCAGCATCGCGAAGAGCTCGGGAATTACTTTCGTCATCCCTTGCATACTATAGTTCATCACGAAGTTCTACTAACTTGGTGATGGTGACTAGAGAATTTTGTCAATCACTATTTTATCTGGAAGATTAACTCCCACTTGATTCAAGCGATTGTAGTACCCAGACAATCTGAGCACATGCTCACTGCTTGAGCTATTCTCCTCCATCTTTTAGCTATAGAACTTGTTGGAGACTTAATATCTCTCAACTCGGGTATTTGCTTGAAATATTAACTTCAACTCCTAGAACATCTCATATGGTCCATGAAGTTCAAAACGTCTTTGAAGTCCCGATTCTAAGCCGTTAAGCATGGTGCACTAAACTATCAAGTAGTCATCATATTGATCTAGCCAAACGTTCATAACGTCTGCATCTGCTCCTGCAATAGGTCTGTCACCTAGCGGTGCATCAAGGACATAATTCTTCTGTGCAGCAATGAGGATAATCCTCAGATAACGGATCCAATCCGCATCTTTGCTACTAACATCTTTCAACATAATTTTCTCTAGGAACATATCAAAACACAGGGAAGCAACAACGCGGGCTATCAACATAATTTGCAAAAATACTATCAGGACTAAGTTCATGATAATTTTAAGTTCAATTAATCATATTACTTAAGAACTCCCACTTAGAAAGACATCCCTCTAATCCTCTAAGTGATCACGTGATCCATATCAACTAAACCATGTCCGATCCTCACGTGAGATGGAGTAGTTTCAACGGTGAACATCACTATGTTGATCATATCTACTATATGATTCACGCTCGACCTTTCGGTCTCCGTGTTCCGAGGCCATATCTGCATATGCTAGGCTCGTCAAGTTTAACCTGAGTATTCCGCGTGTGCAACTGTTTTGCACCTGTTGTATTTGAACGTAGAGCCTATCACACCCGATCATCACGTGGTGTCTCAGCACGAAGAACTTTCGCAACGATGCATACTCAGGGAGAACACTTTTTCTTGAAATTTTAGTGAGAGATCATCTTATAATGCTACCGTCAATCAAAGCAAGATAAGATGCATAAAAGATAAACATCACATGCAATCAATATCAGTGATATGATATGGCCATCATCATCTTGTGCTTGTGATCTCCATCTCCGAAGCACCGTCATGATCACCATCGTCACCGGCTCGACACCTTGATCTCCATCGCAGCATCGTTGTCGTCTCGCCAACTATTGCTTCCTCGACTATCGCTACCGCTTAGTGATAAAGTAAAACAATTACATGGCGATTGCATTTCATACAATAAAGTGACAACCATATGGCTCCTGCCAGTTGCCGATAACTCGGTTACAAAACATGATCATCTCATACAACAAATTATATCACATCATGTCTTGACCATATCACATCACAACATGCCCTGCAAAAACAAGTTAGACGTCCTCTACTTTGTTGTAGCAAGATTTACGTGGCTGCTACGGGCTTAGCAAGAACCGTTCTTACCTACGCATCAAAAACCACAACGATAGTTTGTCAAGTTGGTGCTGTTTTAACCTTCGCAAGGACCGGGCGTAGCCACACTCGATTCAACTAAAGTGAGAGAGACAGACACCCGCCGGTCACCTTTAAGCAACGAGTGCTCGCAACGGTGAAACCAGTCTCGCGTAAGCGTACGCGTAATGTCGGTCCGGGCCGCTTCATCTCACAATACCGCCGAACCAAAGTATGACATGCTGGTAAGCAGTATGACTTATATCGCCCACAACTCACTTGTGTTCTACTCGTGCATATAACATCAACACATAAAACCAGGCTCGGATGCCACTGTTGGGGAACGTAGTAATTTCAAAAATTTCCTACGCACACGCAAGATCATGGTGATGCATAGCAATGATCGGGGAGAGTGTTGTCCATGTACCCTCGTAGACCGATAGCGGAAGCGTTAACACAACGCGGTTGATGTAGTCGTACGTCTTCACGATCCGACCGATCAAGTACCGAACGCACGGCACCTCCGAGTTCAGCACACGTTCAGCTCGATGACGTCCCTCGAACTCCGATCCAGCCGAGTGTTGAGGGAGAGTTTCGTCAGCACAACGGCGTGGTGACGATGATGATGTTCTACCGACGTAGGGCTTCGCCTAAGCTCCGCAACGATATTATCGAGGTGTAATATGGTGGAGGGGGCCACCGCACACGGCTAAAATATCGTATATCAATTGTGTGTCCATGGGGTGCCCCCTGCCCCCGTATATAAAGGAGCAAGGGGGAGGCCGCCGGCCTAGAGAGGAGAGGCGCGCCAGGAGGGGGAGTCCTACTCCCACCGGGAGTAGGACTCCGCCTTTCCTTGTTGGAATAGGAGAAGGGAAGGGAGAAGGAGAAAGAAGGAAGGGGGCGCCCCCCCCCCCCTCCCTAGTCCAATTCGGACTAGTCCATGGAGAGGGGTGCGGCCACCATTTGGGGTCTTTCTCTCCTTTCCCGTATGGCCCATTAAGGCCCAATACGAATTCCCGTAACTCTCCGGTACTCCGAAAAATACCCGAATCACTCGGAACCTTTCCGAAGTCCGAATATAGTCGTCCAATATATCGATCTTTATGTCTCGGCCATTTCGAGACTCCTCGTCATGTCCCCGATCTCATTCGGGACCCCGAACTCCTTCGGTACATCAACATACATAAACTCATAATAAAACTGTCATCGTAACGTTAAGCGTGCGGACCCTACGGGTTCGAGAACTATGTAGACATGACCGAGACACCTCTCCGGTCAATAACCAATAGCGGAACCTGGATGCTCATATTGGTTCCCACATATTCTACGAAGATCCTTATCGGTCAGACCGCATAACAACATACGTTGTTCCCTTTGTCATCGGTATGTTACTTGCCCGAGATTCGATCGTCGGTATCTCGATACCTAGTTCAATCTCGTTACTGGCAAGTCTCTTTACTCGTTCCGTAATACATCATCCCGCAACTAACTCATTAGTCACAATGCTTGCAAGGCTTATAGTGATGTGCATTACCGAGTGGGCCCAGAGATACCTCTCCGACAATCGGAGTGACAAATCCTAATCTCGAAATACGACAACCCAACAAGTACCTTTGGAGACACCTGTAGAGCACCTTTATAATCACCCAGTTACGTTGTGATGTTTGGTAGCACACAAAGTGTTCCTCCGGTAAACGGGAGTTGCATAATCTCATAGTCATAGGAACATGTATAAGTCATGAAGAAAGCAATAGCAACATACTAAACGATCGAGTGCTAAGCTAACGGAATGGGTCAAGTCAAGCACGTCATTCTCCTAATGAGGTGATCCCGTTAATCAAATGACAACTCATGTCTATGGCTAGGAAACATAACCATCTTTGATTAACGAGCTAGTCAAGTAGAGGCATACTAGTGACACTCTGTTTGTCTATGTATTCACACATGTATTATGTTTCCGGTTAATACAATTCTAGCATGAATAATAAACATTTATCATGATATAAGGAAATAAATAATAACTTTATTATTGCCTCTAGGGCATATTTCCTTCATACGACTCCATCAACCCCGTTCTCTTGAACGCTTATGCTCGCGATCTACAAGGGGATGTAGATGCACTCCTCCCCTCTCATTGCTAGCATCTCCTAGATTAATCTTGGTGACACGTAGGAAAATTTTGAATTTCTGCTACGTTCTCCAACAGTGGCATCATGAGCCAGGTTTATACATAGATTCTATGCACGAGTAGAACACAAAGTAGTTGTGGGCGACGATTTGTTCAATTTGCTAACGTTACTAGTCTTATCTTGATTCGGCGGCATTGTGGGATGAAGCGGCCCGGACCGACCTTACACGTACTCTTACGTGAGACAGGTTCCACCGACTGACATGCACTTGATGCATAAGGTGGCTAGCGGGTGTCTGTCTCTCCCACTTTAGTCGGATCGGATTCGATGAAAAGGGTCCTTATGAAGGGTAAATAGCAATTGGCATATCACCGTTGTGGCTTTTGCGTAGGTAAGAAACGTTCTTGCTAGAAACCCATAGCAGCCACGTAAAACATGCAACAACAATTAGAGGACGTCTAACTTGTTTTTGCAGGGTATGCTATGTGATGTGATATGGCCAAAAGGATGTGATGAATGATATATGTGATGTATGAGATTGATCATGTTCTTGTAATAGGAATCACGACTTGCATGTCGATGAGTATGACAACCGGCAGGAGCCATAGGAGTAGTCTTAATTTATTGTGTGACCTGCGTGTCAGTGAAAATGCCATGTAATTACTTTACTTCATTGCTAACCGTTAGCCATAGTAGTAGAAGTAATAGTTGGCGAGACAACTTCATGAAGACACGATGATGGAGATCATGATGATGGAGATCATGGTGTCATGTCGGTGACGAAGGTGATCATGCCGCGCCTCGAAGATGGAGATCAAAAGGCGCAAGATGATATTGGCAATATCATGTCACTTTATGATTTGCATGTGATGTTTGTCATGTTTCCATCTTATTTGCTTAGAACGACGGTAGCATAAATAAGATGATCCCTCACTAAAATTTCAAGAGATGTGTTCCCCCTAACTGTGCACCGTTGCGAAGGTTCGTTGTTTCGAAGCACCACGTGATGATCGGGTGTGATAGATTCTAACGTTCGCATACAACGGGTGTTGACGAGCCTAGCATGTACAGACATGGCCTCGGAACACAAGCAAAACACTTAGGTTGACTTGACGAGCCTAGCATGTACAGACATGGCCTCGGAACACAAGAGACCGAAAGGTCGAACATGAGTCGTATAGTAGATACGATCAACATGGAGATGTTCACCGATGATGACTAGTCCGTCTCACATGATGATCGGACACGGCCTAGTCGATTCGGATCATGTATCAAATAGATGACTAGAGGGATGTCTATCTAAGTGGGAGTTCATTAAATAATCAGATGAACTTAATTATCATGAACATAGTCAAAAGGTCTTTGCAAATTATGTCGTAGCTTACGCTTTGGTTCTACTGTTTAAGATATGTTCCTAGAGAAAATTTAGTTGAAAGTTGATAGTAGAAATTATGCGGACTGGGTCCGTAAACTGAGGATTATCCTCATTGCTGCGCAGAAGGCTTATGTCCTTAATGCACCGCTCGGTGTGCTGAACCTCGAGCGTCGTTTGGGGATGTTGCGAACATCTGACATACACGTTTTGATGACTACATGATAGTTCAGTGCGTAAGGTTGAACGGTTTAGAATTGAGGCACCGAAGACATTTTGAAATGTCGCGGAACATATGAGATGTTCCAAGAGCTGAAATTGGGATTTTAGGCTCGTGCCCACGTCAAGAGGTATGAGACCTCTGACAAGTTTCTTAAACCTGCAAACTAAGGGAGAAAAGCTCAACCGTTGAGCATGTGCTCAGATTGTCTAAGTACTACAATCGCTTGAATCGAGTGGGAGATAATCTTGCAGATGAGATAGTGATGGTTCTCCAGTCACTGCCACCAAGCTATTAGAGCTTCGTGATGAACTATAACATATCAGGGATAGACATGATGATCCTTGAGCAACTCGCGATGTTTGACACCGCGAAAGTAGAAATCAAGTAGGAGCATCAATTGTTGATGGTTAGTAAAACCACTAGTTTCAAGAAGGGCACGGGCAACAAGGGATACTTCATGAAACGGCAAATCAGTTGCAGCTCTAGTGAAGAAAGCGAAGGTTGAACCCAAACCCGAGACTAAGTGCTTCTGTAATGAGGGGAACAGTCACCGAAGCAGAACTACCCTAGATACTTGGTAGATGAGAAGGCAGGCAAGGTCGACAGAAGTATATTGGATATACATTATGTTAATGTGTACTTTACTAGTACTCCTAGTAGCACCAGGGTATTAGATACCGGTTCGGTTGCTAAGTGTTAGTAACTCGAAATAAAAGTTGCAGAATAAACGGAGACTAGCTAAAGGTGAGATGACGATATGTGTTTCCAAGGTTGATGTGATCAAGCATCGCATGCTCCCTCTACCATCGAGATTGGGGTTAAACCTGAATAATTGTTATTTGGTGTTTGCGTTAAGCATAGACATGATAGGATTATGTTTATCGCAATACGGTTATTCATTAAAGGAGAATAATGGTTACTCTGTCTATTTGAATAATACCTTCAATGGTCTTGCACCTAAAATGAATGGTTTATTGAATCTCGATCGTAGTGATACACATGTTCATGCCAAAAGATATAAGATAGTAATGATAGTACCACATACTCATGAAGAAGCTCCATGTTGATGGATCTTTGGACTCACTCGTTTTTGAAAAGATTGAGACATGCGAACCATGTCTATTAGTATATATGCATGAAGAAAGTCCATACGGATGGATCATTTGGACTCACTTGATTTTGAATCACTTGAGACATGCAAATCATACCACATTGGCAAGATGACTGAAAGGCCTCGTTTTCAGTAAGATGGAACAAGAGAGCAACTTGATGGAAGTAATACATTTGATGTGTGCAGTCCAATGAGTACTGAGGCATGCAGTGGATATCGTTATGTTCTTACTTCATAGATGATTTGAATAGATGCTGAGAATATTTACTTGATGAAACACAAGTCTGAATTATTGAAAGGTTCAAGTAATTTCAGAGTGAAGTTGAAGATCGTCGTGACAAGAGGATAAAATGTCTGTGATATGATCATAGAGATGAATATCTGAGTTACGAGTTTGGCACACAATTAAGAAATTGTGGAAATTGTTTCACGACTAATACCGCCTGGAACACCATATTGTGATGGTGTGTCCGAACATCATAACTGCACCCTATTGGATATGGTGCATACCATGATGTCTCTTATCGAATTACAACTATCGTTTATGGGTTAGGCATTAGAGACAACCACATTCACTCTAAATAGGGCACCACGCAATTCCGTTGAGACGACACCGTATGAACTATGGTTTAGAGAAACCTAAGCTGTCGTCTCTTAAAAGTTTGGGGCTGCGACGCTTATGTGAAAAAGTTTCAGACTGATAAGCTCGAACCCAAAGAGGATAAATGCATCTTCATAGAATACCCAAAACAGTTGGGTATACCTCCTATTTCAGATCTGGAAGCAAAAGTGATTGTTTCTAGAAACGGGTCCTTTCTCGAGGAAAAGTTTCTCTCGAAAGAATTGAGTGGGAGGATGGTGGAGACTTGATGAGGTCATTGAACCGTCACTTCAACTAATGTGTAGCAGGGCACAGGAAGTTGTTCCTGTGGCACCTACACCAATTGAAGTGGAAGCTTATGATAGTGATCATGAAACTTCAAATCAAGTCACTACCAAACCTCATAGGACGACAAGGATGCGTACTACTTCAGAGTGGTACGTAATCCTGTCTTGGAAGCCATGTTACTAGACAACAATGAACCTACGAGCTATGGAGAAGCGATGGTGGGCCCGGATTCCGACGAATGGCTTGAGGCCATAAAATCCGAGAGGATCCATGTATGAAAACAAAGTATAGACTTTGAAAGAACTACTTGATGGTCGTAAGGCTGTTGGGTACAGATGGATTTTAAAGGGAAGACAGACAATGATGGTAAGTGTCACCATTAAGAAAGCTCGACTTGTCGTTAAGATGTTTTCCGGCAAGTTCAAGGAGTTGACTGCGATGAGACTTTCTCACTCGTAGCGATGCTAAGAGTCTGTTAGAATTATATTAGCAGTTACTGCATTATTTATGAAATCTTGCAGATAGGATGTCAAAACATTGTTTCCTCGACAATTTTCTTGAGGAAAGGTTGTATGTGATACAACCAAAAGGTTTTGTCAATCCTGAAAGATGCTAACAAGTATGCAAAGCTCCAGCAATCCTTCTAAGGATTGGAGTAAGCATCTCGGAGTTGGAATGAACGCTTTGATGGATGATCAAAGATTTTGGGTTTATACAAGGTTCATGAGAAACTTGTATTTCCAAAGAAGTGAGTGGGAGCACTATAGAATTTTTTATGAGTATATGTTGTTAACATATTGTTGATCAGAAATGATGTAGTTCTGGAAAGCATCCAGGGTTATTTGAAAAGTGTTTTTAATGGAAAACCTGGATTAAGCTACTTGAACATTGAGCATCAAGATCTATAAGGATAGATCAAAAACGCTTAATAGTACTTTCAAATGAATACATACCGTGATAAGATTTTGAAGGAGTTCAAAATAGATCAGCAAAGAAGGAGTTCTTGGCTGTGTTACAAGGTGTGAGTATTGAGTAAGACTCAAGACCTGACCACGGCAGAAGAGAGAGAAAGGACGAAGGTCGTCCCCTATGCTTTAGACGTAGGCTCTACAGTATGCTATGCTATGTACCGCACCTGAAGTGTGCCTTGCCATGAGTTAGTCAAGGGGTGCAATAGTGATCCGGGAATGGATCACATGACAGCGGTCGAACTTATCCTTAGTATCTAGTGGACTAAGGAATTTTCTCGATTATGGAGGTGGTAAAACAGTTCGTCATAAAGGGTTACGTCGATGCAAACTTTGACACTAATCCGGATGACTGTGAGTAGTAAACCGGATTCGTATAGTAGAGCAGTTATTTGGAATAGCTCCAAGTAGCGCGTGGTAGCTACATCTACAAGATGACATAGAGATTTATAAAGCACACACGGATCTGATTGTTGCAGACCCATTGACTAAAACCTCTCTCGTAAGCATAACATGATCAAACCCTAGAACTCATTGAGTGTTAATCACATGGTGATGTGGACTAGATTATTGACTCTAGTGAACTTTGAGTGTTAATCACATGTGATGTGAACTAGATTATTGACTCTAGTGCAAGTGGGAGACTGTTGGAAATATGCCCTAGAGGCAATAATAAAATGGTTATTATTGTATTTCCTTGTTCATGATAATTGTCTGTTGTTCATGCTATAATTGTATTAACTGGAAACCGTAATACATGTGTGAATACATAGACCACAACATGTCCCTAGTAAGCCTCTAGTTGACTAGCTCATTGATCAATAGATGGTTATGGTTTCCTCACCATGGACATTGGATGTCATTGATAACAGGATCACATCATTAGGAGAATGATGTGATGGACAAGACCCAATCCTAAGCATAGCACAAGATCGTGTGGTTCGTTTGCTAGAGCTTTTCTAATGTCAAGTATCATTTCCTTAGACCATGAGATTGTGCAACTCCCGGATACCGTAGGAATGCTTTGGGTGTAAAACGTCACAACGTAACTGGGTGGCTATAAAGGTGCACTACAGGTATCTCCGAAAGTGTTTGTTGGGTTGGCACGAATCGAGACTGGGATTTGTCACTCCGTATGACGGAGAGGTATCTCTGGGCCCACTCGGTAATGCATCATCATAATGAGCTCAATGTGACCAAGTGTTTGGTCACGGGATCATGCATTACGGTACGAGTAAAGTGACTTGCCGGTAACGAGATTGAACAAGGTATTGGGATACCGACGATCGAATCTCGGGCAAGTAACGTACCGATTGACAAAGGGAATTGTATACGGGATTGATTGAATCCTCGACATCGTGGTTCATCCGATGAGATCATCGTGGAACATGTGGGAGCCAACATGGGTATCCAGATCCCGCTGTTGGTTATTAACCGGAGAGTCGTCTCGGTCATGTCTGCATGTCTCCCGAACCCGTAGGGTCTACACACTTAAGGTTCGGTGATGCTAGAGTTGTAGAGATATTAGTATGCGGTTAACCGAAAGTTGTTCGGAGTCCCGGATGAGATTCTGGACGTCATGAGGAGTTCCGGAATGGTCCGGATGTAAAGATTTATATATGGGAAGTCCTATTTTGGCCACCGGAAAATGTTCGGGATTTTTCGGTATTGTACCGGGAAGGTTCTAGAAGGTTCCGATGTGGGGCCCACCTGCATGGGGGGACCCACATGAACGTGGGTAGTGGGGGCAAGGCCCCACACCCCTGGTCAAGGCGCACCAAGATCCCACCTTAGAAGGAATAAGATCATATCCCGAAGGGATAAGATCAAGATCCCTAAAAAAGGGGGATAACAATCGGTGGGGAAGGGAAATGATAGGATTTCTTTCCCCCACCTTTGCCAACGCCCCAATGGACTTGGAGGGCAAGAAACCAGCCCCCTCCACCCCTATATATAGTGGGGAGGTGCATGGGAGCAGCACCCCAAGCCCTGGCGCCTCCCTCCCTCCCGTGACACCTCTTCCTCCCCGCTTGCGCTTGGCGAAGCCCTGCCGGGATCCCGCTACTTCCATCACCACGCCATCGTGCTGCTGGATCTCCATCAACTTCTCCTCCCCCCTTGCTGGATCAAGAAGGAGGAGACGTCCCCGCTCCGTACGTGTGTTGAACGCGGAGGTGCCGTCCTTTCGGCGCTAGGATCATCGGTGATTTGGATCACGACGAGTACGACTCCATCAAGCCCGTTCTCTTGAACGCTTCCGCTCGCGATCTACAAGGGTATGTAGATGCACTCCTCCCCTCTTGTTGCTACCATCTCCTAGATTGATCTTGGTGACACGTAGGAAAATTTTGAATTTCTGCTACGTTCCCCAATAGACACCACGCTGGAGATAGAACTGCACATAAGGTATTGCAATCAGGTTTTTGTTGGCCTACTCTCTTCAAGGATGCCCGTAAGTTTGTCTTGTCTTGTGATGAATGTCAAAGAATTGGTAATATTAGTAGACGTCAAGAAATTCCTTTGAATTATTCACTCATTATTGAACCATTTGATGTTTGGGGCTTTGATTATATGGGACCTTTTCCTGCCTCTAATGGATATACACATATTTTAGTTGTTGTTGATTACATTACTAAGTGGGTAGAAGCTATTCCAACTAGTAGTGCTGATCATGACACTTCTATTAAAATGCTTAAAGAAGTTATTTTTCCGAGGTTTGGAGTCCCTAGGTATTTAATGACTGATGGTGGTTCACATTTTATTCATGGTGCTTTCCGCAAAATGCTTGCTAAGTATGATGTTAATCATAGAATTGCATCCCCTTATCACCCGCAGTCTAGTGGTCAAGTAGAATTGAGCAATAGAGAGCTCAAATTAATTTTGCAAAAGACTGTTAATAGATCTAGGAAGAATTGGTCCAAGAAACTTGATGATGCATTATGGGCCTATAGAACTGCATATAAAAATCCCATGGGTATGTCTCCGTATAAAATGGTTTATGGAAAAGCATGTCACTTACCTTTCGAACTAGAACATAAGGCTTATTGGGCTATTAAAGAGCTCAATTATGATTTCTTGCCGGTGAGAAGAGGTTATTTGACATTAGCTCACTTGATGAATGGAGAACCCAGGCCTATGAAAATGCCAAGTTGTTTAAAGAAAAAGTTAAAATATGGCATGACAAAAGGATACAAAAGCGTGAGTTTAATGTAGGTGATTATGTATTGCTATACAACTCTCGTTTAAGATTTTTTGTAGGGAAACTTCTCTCTAAACGGGAAGGTCCTTACGTTATCGAGGAGGTCTATCGTTCCGGTGCCATAAAAATCAAAACTTCGAAGGCACAAATCCGAAGGTGGTGAACGGTCAAAGAATCAAACATTATATCTCAGGTAATCCTATAAATGTTGAAACCAATGTTATTGAAACCGTAACCCCGGAGGAATACATAAGGGACACTTTCCGGAACGTTTCAGGCTCCGAAAAGGAATAGGTATGTGGCACGGTAAGTAAACCGACTCCAAAACAGTTCGAAAGGCAATATTTCTCCGTTTTGGAATATTTAGAAAAATAAGAAGCAGTCCGGGAAGGACACGAGGGCTCCACGAGGGTGGAGGGCGCGCCCTACCCTACTGGGCGCGCCCCCCTACCTCGTGGGCACCTCATGTGCTCTCCGGACTCCGTTTTCTTGCACGACACATATTTTGGTCGGTAAAAAATATTATATAATCTCCCTAAGGTTTCGACTCCTGTATCACGCAAATATCCTCTGTTCTTGTCTCGAGCTGTTTTTCTGACAGATCTAGACCATCATGACGTCAAGTGCCCCCAAGGACAAGTTCTTCGAGAAGGTCATCAATCCCTACCTCGCGGAGGTGCTGCAACACCCACAAACCATCGAGTTGCATGAGGGGGTGCTGCACATCCGCGATGTTGAGGGACTAAGGAAGACCGGAAGCGTGGAGACAAGGCTCGAGGCAATGGAGCAACAGGTTTTCAAGTGCCAGGAGATGGTGGAGCGTGGACTTGACTCCAATCACATAATGATCACGGAGTTCACCAACAACCACAAGCTGGATGCCAAGGACATTGGGGAGGCCATCTTCAAGCTTCATCAGAAAATCGAGCACCTCCAAGCCCAAATCTATGACATGCGAAACCAAAACTGTGAGTATGAATATAGATTTAAGAGGATGAGTTTGGCTGCAGATTTAAGGATCACTACTGGAATCAGGGATTTTGCCGTCTGCCAGTTCTTTGCCGTCCGCTAGCAGACGGCAAAGAAGGTCTTTGCCATCAGCTACCAAAAAGCAGACGGCAAAGAAGGTCTTTGCCATATGTCACTTCTTTGCCGTCAGCTGGCTGACGGCAAAGAGAGAGGTGGCCTCCACTAATGAGCTGATTAGAAAAAACTTAACGGCCCCCCTCTTTGTCGTCTGCTAGCAGACGGCAAAGATAAAAAAAGCGGACGGCAAAGGCTTGGCCGACGGCAAAGGCTAACTAACCTAGCCTAACTAACGGCCGATCGAGCCCCCCGCCCGTTACTCCTCTCTGTTTCTCTCCCTCTCTCCTCCCCGACGCCACGCCACCAGATCCACCCACCGCCGCCCCCGCCGCCCGGCGCCGCCCCCGCCCCTGCTTGCCCCGTCGCCCCACCGCCCCGCCGCCCCCACCCCACCCGCCGACGCCCCGTCGCTCCACCATCCGGCGCCCCGGCGCGCCACCACGTTGCCGGCCCACCCGCCCCACTGCCCCGACCGTCCCATTGCCCCGGCGCGCCACCACGTCGCCGGCCCACCCGCCCCACTGCCCCGACCGTCCCATTGCTCCGGTGAGTTATTTTTTTCTTTTTTCTGTTTTTTCATATTTTTTTTGCTGTTTAATTGTTAGTGATAGATTTAGTGCTAGATATGTGTTATATAGTGTTAGTGTTAGAATAAAAGAAGAAAAGAAGTAGAAGAAAAAAGAATATGTTGAAGAAAAGAAGAAGAAGAAGAAGAAGAAGAAGAAGAAAAGAAGTAGAAGAAGAAAAGAAGAAAAGAAAAGAAGTAGAAAAAAGATGAAAAAAGAATAAGAAGAAAAGAAGTAGAAGAAGAAGAAAGGAAGAAAAGAAAAGAAGTAGAAAAAAGATGAAAAAAGAAGAAGAAGAAAAGAAGTAGAAGAAGTAGAAGAAGAAGAAAAGAAGAAATGAAAAGAAGTAAAAGAAGTAGAAAAAAGATGAAAGAAGAAGAAGAAGAAAGGAAAGAAGAAGAAGAAGAAGAAGAGAAAGAAAGAAGAAGAAGGATAGAAGGAAACACCTCGACCCCCTGACCCCGACACCACACCCCGACACCCCGACCCCCTGACCCCCCTGACCCCGACACCCCGACCCCGACACCACACCCCGACACCCCGACCCCGACACGACACCCCGACCCCCAGACCCCGACACCCCGACACCGACACCACACCCCGACACCCCGACCCCGACACAACACCCCGACCCCCTGACCCCGACACCCCGACCCCGACACCACACCCCGACCCCGAAACAGCACCCCAACCCTGACACGGCACCCCCACACCGACATGACACCCCGACCCCCGACACCTCCCGAAAAGGTGCTCTTTGGCCGTCCAGAGGCCAACGGGGTCATATATTTGTGAATTATGAGTTAGGTCATATATTTTTCGATTTTGTTATGAAAAACATCATATATAATTGTGTTGATCGGGTAGATTTAAATGTGCAGTTGTTTCATCGCTGCGAGGTTTGGTGTTCGACGACCTCGCCGTGCGTTTGACGAGCTCTGCCCCTTCGTTCGTGGGTGAGCACAAATGACATGTCCTCCTCCCCCATTAATTATTTGCTCTGTTCCGGTGTTTGTGCCGATGAAACTTGATAGCTAGCTATATATGTGTCTTGAATCATCAGTATGCATAACCAATATGTGTCTCCCGTTCGAAAGTGTTATAGTTATAAATATGCATGCATTTGCATATTTATAACCTTGATTCTTTTGAATTGTCCAACGCTATCCATGGATAGCCTGAGTATGTGTAGATTGGGTTCGTTTTCCCATATGCTTTCCTCCGGATCCGACGCATAAATTTCGTCAGTGCCTCCCCTGTTGTTCTCCGGGTACACATCCTCTCTGTTTATTGCAGAGACGTGTATCGGGAGAACAGCGGGGAGGTGCTGCCAAAATTTTGCGTCGGATCCGGAGCATAGCATGGGAAAATGAACCCAATCTACACATACTCGGGTGGGATTAGGACCTATCATTACCTATTAGAGTGTAGGTTGCATGGACGTAATAAAATTGACAAAGTAGATCAACTAATGAATATATACATGGTGAGTTATATATATATTTGTTGTGTGTCCAGTAGCTCTGAAAGTCAAGATGAGTGATGGTGCGTGGATGTATACCGGTCACACTGGTCAGAACAATGGAGCGCTGAATGGTTCACAAAAACCAAGGGGTTTGTGCAAGCCGCATTTGCAAATGGCCAGAGGAAAACCTGGTGCCCCTGTTTCCGGTGCGGCAATTGGGAAAAGAGGACAGAGGATGAAATGGGCAAACACCTGCAGAAGAGTGGTTTTACGCCCGATTATACGGTGTGGACATATCATGGTGAGTCTGCCCAACGTGACAGAGCTGAGGTGGATCGTCGTCACACCGACGAGCATGGTACCGGGATGGAAAACATGGTGCAAGACTATGATGATGCTCGGGATTCGGACGAGGAGATGGAGGAATCTGCAAAGGCCTTCAATGAAATGTTGGAGTCTTCAAAACGTCTGCTCCACGAGCACACTGAGCTTTGTCAGTTGGATGCCATCTCACAAGTAATGGCTCTGAAGGCTCAGTTCAACTTGGGCAGAGAATGCTACGACGCAATAATGACAGTATTTGGACGCTTTCTACCCAAAGGCCATGTAATGCCTGCAAACCTGTACCAGTCGGACAAAATCCTCCGTGCACTGAAGATGCCCTATGAGAAGATACATGCATGTGAGAAAGGATGTGCCTTATTTAGGCTTGACTATGCGGACTTGAACTATTGTCCCATTTGCAAGTCTTCCAGGTATGTTGTGGTAGACAACGGTATGGGTGAGAAGACACAGACCAAAATCCCCGTTAGTGTTCTTCGGTATATGCCAATCGTAACAAGACTTCAACGTCTTTTCATGGTCGAAGAGACGGCCAGACAGATGACATGGCACAAAACAGGCAAAAGAACCGAACTAGATGCAGATGGGAATCTGATGATGGTACACACATCGGATGGTGTTGCGTGGAAAAAGTTTGATGAATTACATGCTGACAAAGCGGCAGATCCGAGGCATCCTCGAGTCGGCATCAGCACGGATGGGTTCATTGTGTTGGTATGACGGCAGCCCAATACAGTTGTTGGCCCGTATTTGTCTTTCCACTCAATCTCCCCCCGGACAGATTATGCAAAGAAAGAACATTTTCCTGACGTTGATAATTCCAGGGCCCAACTATCCGGGGAAAAATATGAATGTGTACATGCAGCCGCTTAAGGACGAATTGCAAGAAGCCTGGGATAATGGGTTCAAGACATACGACGCCTATAGCAAACGGAACTTCATAATGCGTGTCTGGTACATGTACTCGACGCATGACTTGCCGGCGTATGCGCTATTCGTTGGCTGGTGTGTGCATGGAAGGTTCCCGTGCCCCACATGCAAGGGAGCTCTTGAGTTTCGTTGGCTTCAGGCCGGTTGCAAGTTTTCTTGCTTCGACATGCATAGACAGTTCCTGGATCCTCGCCATAAGTTCAGGAAAGACAAGAAGAACTTCATCAGAGGTAGAGTTGTCAAAAACTCTGCACCACCTGCGTTGACAGGCCAACAGACCCTGGATCAGTTAAACGCTCTCGAGCCAGATCCAGAACGTCCAGGGTACTTCAAGGGGTATAATTCTAAGCACGCCTGGACTCACAAGACATGCTTATGGGATCTGCCATACTTCAAAGACCTCCTTTGCCCACACAACATCGACGTGATGCACACTAAGAAGAATATCGCCGAGGCACTTTTTGGTACATTGTTCGGCATAGATGGGAAGTCAAAGGATAATACTAAGGCTAGAGTCGATCTGGAGGCGCTATGTGATAGGCCGTTATAAAACATGAAAGAACCGAAAGGAAAGCAGAACTGGACGAAGCCAAAGGCATGGTTCAATCTTGGAAGGCCAACTATGAGGGAAATTATCTTGTGGGTGAAAATGCAGTTGATGTTCCCCGATGGGTATGCAGCGAATCTAAAGAGGGGAGCGAGTCTTGATAAATTGAAGATATTTGGTCTCAAGAGTCATGATTGGCACATATGGATTGAGCGGGTAATGCCGGTGATGTTGCGTGGCTTCATCCCTGAGGATGAATGGCTAGTACTGGCAGAACTCAGCTATTTCTTCTGCGTTCTTTGTGCGAAAGAACTATCGCCTGGCATGCTAGAAGAAATGGAAGAGTTGGCACCGGAGTTGATCCGCAAGTTAGAGAAGATCTTTCCACCGGGCTTCTTTAATCCAATGCAGCATTTGATTTTGCATCTCCCGACCGAGGCAAGATTGGGGGGCCCGTGCAAAATCGTTGGTGCTACCCAACTGAGAGGATGCAGAAGACGCTTCGACAAAAATGTAAAAATAAACGTAGAATTGAAGCATCGATGGCTGAGGCATTCATCACTGAGGAGGTGGCAAACTTCGTGACAGCACACTACGAAGCCAAAAATCGTCATTTGCATAATCCGAAGCCTCGGTACAATGCTGACGAACCTCAAAAGGGTGGATCCAACCTCAGCCTACTCAAAGGGAATCTCGCACCAGCCAGTGGTTCGAAACCAGTATCTTTGGATAACGAAGAATGGCGGACCATTATGTTGTATATCTTCAACAACCTGACAGAAGTGTGGCCGTACATCGAGTAAGTTCTCGGTACATTGTTTCGCAACTTCTATTTCCTTTGAACTGCTCTTATTCCTGGATATTTCATAAAGTCGATACGTCGCCATATTCTCGTATGGAGCGGTAATCCAAAAGGATTCCGTCGAAGAGTATGAGCTTCTCGCAAAGCAAGGAGGCGGCTATCCCGGTTTCATCTCTTGGTTCAAACAAACGGTAATTTCTATTAGACCATTTCGTTACATTCGCTAATTTCTGCCTAATGCAACAATCCTTTTGTATTAAACTTGTAGGCTAATTCAGAGTCTATGGACGCCGAATTGAGACAAGTCGCTAATGGTTTTGACTATAAGGTCCGTTCATTTGACAAATACGACATCAACGTGTATCGCTTTCGTACCTATGGCAAAGAGCTATCTATGGCCGACCGAAAGTTTACAAATTGTTGTGTATCTGCTATCGGCGAAGGAGGTACCGAGTATTATGGGAGAGTTGAAGCAATTTATGAACTTATATTCTATGGTGACAACCCACCGAATGTCGTACTCTTCAAATGTTATTGGTTTCAGTCGAAGGAGACTAGAAGGACTCATTAACATATAGGGCTAGTTGAAATCAAACAAAGCACCCATTTAGATGTTCCTGATGTCTATATTACGGCTCAACAGGCGACCCAAGTATTCTATCTACCGTGGGCCTGCCAAACTAATCCAAATCTAAAAGGTTGGGATGTCGTTTATGAAGTGTCGCCACGTGCTAGACTATCTCCCCCAAAGGAAGAGGATTATGAACCTCACATTAACCCAGACACATATGAAGGAGAATTCTTCCAAGAGACACGTCTTTCCAAAAAGCGTTTCAAGAACCGCTATACTTCACCCCAAAATATTGAAGTAGACAGCGACAGTGAATCCGACATCAACCCAGAGGAGGAACAAGAAGAGCCGGAACAAGAAGAGGTTACTGCTGCGGATGACTTGTCAATGCTTGACCGATTACGTGAAGGTGGCCTTCCACATGTTGATGCCACTGAGCCCTATGAGCCCGTCATTGATTATAGTGATGATGATGATTATGCATTTATTGATGATAGTGATCGAGATTATTAGTAGTGTCAGGTATATAATTTTTTTATGTTATACTTGATGATGATACACTTAAGTGATATACATATTATTATTCATGTCGGTATTTTTTTTATGTTGTACTAATTTCGTTTACTCTTTGTCATGGCAGGTGTTGAAAGATGGTGGGCGCTGGTAAGTTTCTTCTAGTGTTTTGCTTAACAAATGCATAAAGACCTAGACTTAGCCTTATTTCCTCCAATATGCTTACCACAATGACCTAGAGTTAGCTTCTTTTCCTCCAAAATGACTTAATAATCTTACTGACCTCCAAAACCATCCATTTTACCTAAGTTAGCTCTAAAACGATCTATACTTAGCTCTGTTTCCTCCAAAATGACCTAAGTTAGCTCTAGTATGCTTAGTTAACTAGGTTTGCTCAATAATGACATGTACTTAGCTTACTTATGTCAAAAATGGCATAATTAGCTTAGTTAGCTCATAAACAATCCATTTTACCTAAGTTAGCTCTAAAATGACCCATTATACCTTAGTTAGCTCATAAATGATCCATTTACCCAAGTTAGCTCTAAAATGACCCATTTTACCTAGACTAACTCCAAAATGATCCATTTTACCTATGTTAGCTCTAAAATGACCCATTTTACCTAGGTTAGCTCCAAAATGACCCATCTTACCTAGGTTAGCTCCAAAATGATGCATTTTACCCAAGTTAGCTCTAAAATGACCCATTTTACCTAGATTAGCTCATAAACGATCCATTTCACCTAGGTTAGCTCACAAACAATCCATTTTACCTAGTTTAGCTCCAAAATGACCCATCACACCTAGGTTATCTCTAAAATGATGCATTTTACCAAAGTTAGCTCATAAACGATCTATTTCACCTAGGTTAGTTCATAAACGATCCATTTCACCTAACTTAGCTCAAAAACGATCCATTTCACCTAGGTTAGCTCCAAAATGACCCATCTTACCTAGGTTAGCTCTAAAATGATGCATTATACCTAAGTTAGCTCATAAACGATCTATTATACCTAGGTTAGCTCATAAACGATCCATTTCAACTAAGTTAGCTCATAAATGATCCATTTCACCTAAGTTAGCTCATAAATGTCATATACTTCTTCTTCTAGTCACCTTTTTCTAACTTTCTTATTTGCCTTTTTGCATATTTCATTCACTTCGTGCTTGTTTTTTTTTCATTCTCCTCTAGTATTCTTCTAGCTTGCTATGATGGAACTTGCTATCTTGATGAAACTTTGCATTGTAATATGTATGGATGGAACAATGTGTATGTGCAACTTGCTATGTATGAATGGATGGAACTATATATGTATGCACGATGAAACTTATGTGCTGGATATGTCATATGTTTGCTGTTAAATAGCCCTGTGAAATATATATATATATATATATATATATATATATATATATATATATATATATATATATATATGTCATATATTTTCTGTGAAAATTGCTGGATTAAAAAAACAGAAAAAAGAGGCACCTTTGCCGTCAGTCGCTGATGGCAAAGGCGCCTTTGCCGTCCGCCGCGGACAGCAAAGAAGCCACGCGGCGGCCACCTGTGCTCCCTGGGAGCTGACCCATTTGGTCAGTTTGCCTACAGCGGCGGACGGCAAAAGCTTTGCCTACAGTGGCAGACGGCAAAGACTTGTCCCGCAGTGACGTCCAACTGACGTCATTCGGCGGACGGCAAAGGCCGGATGCTCTTTGCCGTCAGCGGCGGACAGCAAAGGCTGCTGTTAGCCGCCTAATGGACTAATAGCACATTTATTGCCGTCGGCTTTCTTTGCCGTCCGCCGCTGATGGCAAAGGCCCCTTTGCCGTCCGCTTCAGAAAGCAGACAACAAAGAAGCTCTTTACCGTAGCCTACTTTGTCGGAGCCTTTTGCCGTCTGCGGCAGACGGCAAAGGCCTTTGCCGTCCGCCATCCTTGCCTTTGCCGTCCGCCGTGGCAGACGACAAAGTAGCTGATTCCTGTAGTGGATCCCGGAGACTCGATCATCCTTCTATGATGGTGAGCCTATGCCTTGGAAGATGGACGACAAGCCTACATCATCAACAATCCCTTCACCAACAAAGGAGACATAATCACATGGGTATGGGCACTCCCCTTGGCAACTGCCAAGCTTGGGGGAGATGCCCCGGTATCGTATCACAACCATATCTCCTTTCTTTACCGTTTTTCTTAGTTCGATCCTATTTAGTAGTATCTTGATCTAGTAGAATAAAGTTTTGGCATGATCTAGTTTTGAGTTTTGCTTTATGATCCTTCTTTGTAATCGAGTCCGTGAGCTATATAATAAAGATTAGTGTTGAGTCAAGGGCCTGATTATTTTGCCATGATCTTGAGTGAATAAAAGAATAGAGAAAAGAATAAAAAAGGGAAACAAAAATATCATATTGATCTTATTGAGAGTAATGACTTCACATAGAAAGAGTATGATGATTAAAAATTGTTGAGAGTTGACAACATAGCTTTGGTCATCATTGCAATTAATAGAAAGTAATAAAGAAAGAGAGGTTTTACATATAAATATATTATCATGGACATCTTTTATGATTGGGAGCACTCATTAAAATATGACATGCTAAAGAGTTGACGTTGGACAAGGAAGACAACGTAATGGGTTATGTTTTCTTATATCTGAGATAAAGTATATTGTCATGGATCATCCAACATGTTGAGCTTGCCTTTCCCACTCATGCTAGCCAAATTCTTTGCACCAAGTAGAGATACTACTTGTGCTTCCAAAACCCTTAAACCAGTTTTGCCATGAGAGTCCACCATATCAACCTATGGATTGAGTAAGATCCTTCAAGTAAGTTGTCATCGGTGCAAGCAATAAAAATTGCTCTCTAAATATGTATGATTGATTGGTGTGGAGGAAATAAGCTTTGTATGATCTTGTGATGTGGAAGAAATAAAAGCGACGGACTGCATAATAAAGGTTCATATCACAAGTGGCAATATAAAGTGACGTTCTTTCGCATTAAGATTTTGTGCATCAAACCCTGAAAGCGCATGGCAACCTCTGCATCCCTCTGCGAAGGGCCTATCTTTTACTATTATCTTCTACCTTATGCAAGAGTCATGGTGATCTTCACCTTTCCTTTTTATATTTTATCCTTTGGCAAGCACAGGATGTTGGAAAGATCCTGATATATATATCTAATTGGATGCGGGTTAGCATGAGTTATTATTGTTGACATT
The DNA here is from genome assembly GCF_002575655.3 of Aegilops tauschii subsp. strangulata. Lineage (NCBI taxonomy): Eukaryota > Viridiplantae > Streptophyta > Magnoliopsida > Poales > Poaceae > Aegilops > Aegilops tauschii. Next base: position 527,019,447 of record NC_053041.3, read on the forward strand.
ACCCTTGAGGTAAAAGGTTGGGAGGCGAAACTATAAGCCCCTATCTTTCTCTATGTCCGGTTAAAACTCCATAACCACAAGTATTGCGTGAGTGTTAGCAATTATGAAAGACTAAATGATAGTTGAGTATGTGGACTTGCTAGAAAGCTCTGACATAGATTCTTTCTGATGTTATGATAAATTGCAATTGCTTCAATGACTGAGATTATAGTTTGTTAGTTCTCAATAAAGTTTCTGATTCATACTTTGCATTGTGAATAGATTATTACTTGAGCATAAGAAATCATATGACAATATTCATATATGTTGCTCCTATGAGAATAATCATGATGCCCTCATGTCCGTATTTTATTTTATCGACACCTCTACCTCTAAACATGTGGACATATTTATCGTTATCGGCTTTCGCTTGAGGACAAGCGAGGTCTAAGCCTGGGGGAGTTGATACGTCCATTTTGCATCATGCTTTTATATCGATATTTATTGCATTATGGGCTGCTATTACACATTATGTCACAATACTTATGCCTATTCTCTCTTATTTTACAAGGTTTACATAAGGAGGGAGAATACCGGCAGCTGGAATTCTGGGCTGGAAAAGGAGCAAATATTAGAGACCTATTCTGCACAACTCCAAAAGTCCTGAAACTCCACGAAAGTTATTTTTGGAAATAATAAAAAATATTGAGCGGAAGAAGTACGTCAGAGGGGGCCCCACCTGGCCATGAGGGTGGGGGCGTGCCGTACCCCCTGGGTGCGGCCCCTGCCTCATGGGCCCCCTGTCGGCCCTCTGGTGGCCATCTTCTGCTATATGAAGTCTTTCGTCCGAAGAAAAATCATAAGCAACCTTTCGGGACGAGACTCCGCCGCCACGAGGCGGAACCTTGGCAGAACCAATCTAGGGCTTCGGTAGAGCTGTTCTGCCGGGGACACTCCCCTCCGGGAGGGGGAAATCATCGCCATCGTCATCACCAACGCTCCTCTCATCGGGAGAGAGCAATCTCCATCAACATCTTCACCAGCACCATCTCCTCTCAAAACCCTAGTTCATCTCTTGTATCCAATTCTTGTCTCTAAGTCCGGGATTGGTACCTGTAGGTTGCTAGTAGTGTTGATTACTCCTTGTAGTTGATGCTAGTTGGTTTATTTGGTGGAAGATCATATGTTCAGATCCTATATGCATATTAATACCCCTCTGATTATGAACATGAATATTCTTTGTGAGTAGTTACGTTTGTTCCTGAGGACATGGGAGAAGTCTTGCTATTAGTAGTCATGTGAATTTGGTATTCGTTCGATATTTTGATGAGATGTATGTTGTCTATCCTCTAGTGGTGTTATGTGAACGTCGACTACATAACACTTCACCATTATTTGGGCCTAGAGGAAGGCATTGGGAAGTAATAAGTAGATGATGGGTTGCTAGAGTGACAGAAGCTTAAACCCTAGTTTATGCGTTGCTTCGGAAGGGGCTGATTTGGATCCATATGTTTCATGCTATGGTTAGGTTTACCTTAATACTTTTGTTGTAGTTGCGGATGCTTGCAATAGAGGTTAATCATAAGTGGGATGCTTGTTCAAGTAAGAACAGCACCCAAGCACCGGTCCACCCACATATCAAATTATCAAAGTACTGAACGTGAATCATATAAATGTGATGAAAACTAGCTTGACGAAATTCCCATGTGTCCTCGGGAGCGCTTTTCTCTATATAAGAGTTTGTCCAGGCTTGTCCTTTGCTACAAAAAGGATTGGGCCACCTTGCTGCACTTTATTTACTTTTGTTACTCATTGCTCGTTACAAATTATCCTATCATAAAACTATCTGTTATCTATAATTTCAGTGCTTGCAGAGAATACCTTGCTGAAAACCGCTTATCATTTCCTTCTGCTCCTCGTTGGGTTCGACACTCTTACTTATCGAAAGGACTACGATAGATCCCCTATACTTGTGGGTCATCAAGTACATACCTTGACAAGTTTTTGAAGTAGTTCAAAATGGAATAGTCAAAGGAGTTCTTGCCTGTGTTGCAAGGTGTGAAGTTGAGTAAGACTCAAAGCCCGACCACGGCAGAAGATAGAGAGAGAATGAAAGTCATTTCCTATGCCTCAGCCATAGGTTCTATAAAGTATGCCATGCTGTGTACCAGACCTATTGTATACCCTGCCCTGATTTTGGCAAGGGAATACAATAATGATCTAGGAGTGGATCACTGGACAGCAGTCAAAATTATCCTTAGTGGAATAAGGATATGTTTCTTGGTTATGGATGTGACAAAAAGTTCGTCGTAAAGAGTTAAGTCGATGCAAGTTTTGACACCGATCTGGATGACTCTGAGTCTCAATCTGGATACATATTGAAAGTGGGAGCAATTAGCTAAAGTAGCTCCGTGCAGAGCATTGTAGACATAAAAAATTTCAGATTGCATACGGATCTGAATGTGGCAGACCCGTTGACTAAACTTCTCCCACAAGCAAAACATGATCACACCTTAGTACTCTTTGGGTGTTAATCACATGGCGATGTGAACTAGATTATTGACTCTAGTAAACCCTTTGAGTATTGATCACATGGCGATGTGATCTATAGAGTGTTAAATCACATGACGATGTGAACTATTGGTGTTAAATCACATGGCGATGTGAACTAGATTATTGACTCTAGTGCAAGTGAGAGACTGAAGGAAATATGCCCTAGAGGCAATAATAAAGTTGTTATTTATATTTCCTTATATCATGATAAATGTTTATTATTCATGCTATAATTGTATTAACCGGAAACTTGATACATATGTGAATACATAGACAAAACAGAGTGTCCCTAGTATGCCTCTACTTGACTAGCTTGTTAATCAAAGATGGTTAAGTTTCCTAGCCATAGACATGTGTTGTCATTTGATGAATGGGATCACATCATTAGAGAATGATGTGATGGATAAGACCCATCCATTAGCTTAGCATAATGATCGTTTAGTTTTATTGCTATTGCTTTCTTCATGACTTATACATGTTCCTCTGACTATGAGATTATGCAACTCCCGAATACCGGAGGAACACCTTGTGTGCTATCAAACATCACAACGTAACTGGGTAATTATAAAGATGCTCTACAGGTGTCTCCGATGGTGTTTGTTGAGTTGGCATAGATCGAGATTAGGATTTGTCACTCCGAGTATCGGAGAGGTATCTCTGGGCCCTCTCGGTAATGATCATCACTATAAGCCTTGCAAGCAATGTGACTAATGAGTTAGTTGCGGGATGATGCATTACGGAACGAGTAAAGAGACTTGCCGGTAACGAGATTGAACTAGGTATGATGATACCGACGATGGAATCTCGGGCAAGTAACATACCGATGACAAAGGGAACAACGTATGTTGTTGTGCGGTTTGACCGATAAAGATCTTCGTAGAATATGTAGGAGCCAATATGAGCATCCAGGTTCCTCTATTGGTTATTGACCGGAGATGTGTCTCGGTCATGTCTACATAGTTCTCGAACCCGTAGGGTCCGCACGCTTAACGTTCGATGACGATCGGTATTATGAGTTTATGTGTTTTTATGTACCGAAGGTTGTTCGGAGTCCCGGATGTGATCATGGACATGACGAGGAGTCTCAAAATGGTCGAGACATAAAGATCGATATATTGAAGGCTATGTTTGGACATCGGAAAGGTTTCAGATGAGTTCGGGCATTTTCCGGAGTACCGGGGGGTTACCAGAACCCCCCGGGGGCTTAATGGGCCTACATGGGCTTTAGTGGAAGAGAGAGGAGCGGGCCAAGAGGAGGGGCGCCCCCCCCCCAAGCCCAATCCGAATTGGAAGGGGGGCCGGCCCCCCTTTCCTTCCTCTCCTCTTCCCCTTCCTTCCCCCTCCTAGTAGGACTAGGAAAGGGGGGAACCTACTCCTAGTAGGAGTAGGATTCCCCCCCTTGGGGGCGCACCATGAGGCCGGCTGGCCCCCTCCTCCCCTCCTTCATATACGGGGGAGGGGGCACCCCATAGACACACAAGTTGATTGTTGGCCGTGTGCGGTGCCCTCCTCAACATATTTCCACCTCGGTCATATCGTTGTAGTGCTTAGGCGAAGCCCTGCGTCGATAACTTCATCATCACTGTCATCACGCCGCCGTGATGACGAAACTCTCCCTCGGCCTCAGCTGGATCAAGAGTTCGAGGGACGTCACCGAGCTGAACGTGTGCAGATCGCGGAGGTGCCGTGCGTTCGGTACTTGATCGGTTGGATCGCGAAGACGTTCGACTACATCAACCGCGTTACTTAACGCTTCTGCTTTCAGTCTACGAGGGTACGTGGACACACTCTCCCGCTCATTGCTATGCATCACATAGATAGATCTTGCGTGATCGTAGGTAAATTTTTTGAAATACCGCGTTCCCCAACAGGAATGCCTACACATGGAGATGAAAGCAACAATATGCATTCATATGCAATGGAGAGAAAGCATCAAACAACAAGATACAGACATATGAACAAGGGGAAGGAATTGTATACCATGTCTTTGATGCTTAGGCCACTCACGATACAACCGGTGATGTTCTTAAGGGTGGCGCAAAAACTTGTTGCATTCTAGTTGGATGAAGGCCCACCTCTCTTTTTTGGATCGACACATTGCCAAGGTTACTCTCAAACTTGTAGGGCTCGAACTTCTTATGTTCATGGAAGTATGTATGGACCCTCATCCAAAATATTGTACATTTTTTGCTCCGCACCCGTCTTGGGATCTTGTCAATTTACAACTAAGCTTCGCAAATCAACTTGTCCTCGTCCTTGGTGTATTCTCGCCGCGGAACCTTAGCATGAGGAGGGCCTGCTATGTGGCCTTGGCAATGATGGCATCGTCTCTGCAATGACAGCTTAGCGTTGCACGGCTTCGGATAGGGCGGCGGCATATTTTTTGTCCACCGCGACTCAATTACGACGGCGATGCTCTAAATTGCGAAAAAAGAACTATGACGAGCATCTACATGGATGCCGCATCTAATGTTTCTCACAATTCAAAACATCGATGCCAGTTTGAGCTCCGGGGTGCCAATTCTAGTGGCGGTAACTCAATTCCTATGGCGGTGGTCAAAATTGTGAGAAGAAGAGAATCCATGTATGTTGGTGTCTTGGTTAAGGAGTCTCTCACCATGTTGACTCCCAGCCTAGTGGGCCGGGCAGAGGACACCTTTATCGGTTTCATCCTGCCACTTTTGGGGTGGTCCGTAATGAGCAACAAGAGATTCCACAAGGCTTCACGTACAAGACAAGAAGACAGAGTCGTGGAGAGTTCTATGTCCTTAGACGTAGCCGACCTAGTTCTTTAAACCCTAGGACCCCCGGTATCCTATATAAGCCGAGGGTTGGGCTTGTCATAGAACACATTAGACACATCGAAATCTCTCGGTACTTTGTATACACCCTAATGTAATAAAGCAAAGAGCAAAACATAGGGTATTTATCTCCACCGTGAGAGCCTAAACCTGGGTAAAAACACTTGTCCCTATTACCATCTCGCCAAGTAGCCTACCTAAGGATGCCCTACCACGGGATCTGCCGGATTTAGCTCCGACAGTGGTGCCCCATACATGTCTTGCTAGGTGAACGTCGCAGCGCAATGGGAGTGCCAATCAGCGCTCAGATCGGTTTTGGCGCAATCTTTGTGCTGGGGCAAATGTTTGTCTTCGGCGTCACCGCCTTCGTCGCTGATTCGACTGGCCACCTTGGCCAGGTCGAGACCTTCGCTCCAGGCCAGATCGTAAGATTCGGCAATATGAAGTACACCGTGGATTGTCGCCGAGAGATGATCTTCTTGGGCCTGGCACTCGCCAGATCCAAGAGCAGCAGATGCAAGATCTTCCGATCTTGATGTCAAATCAGGTCTTGGAGCTGCCGGAAGAAGTCGATTTTTTTGACCCACGCACCACACATCTTGTCGCCAACATCGAAGATCTCACGGACGTCCTCGAAGGAGCCACCGAAGAGGCAGACGATACGAACGAGGAGGCCGGCGAGTACGCAGACAGCCAGTCACCGGTCATGGTGTCCTCGGCAAGTGGAACGTGACCTCAACCTACGACTGCTAAATGGTGGACACGCCAAATGCCAGCAACGGCAGCGATGACGACGCCGGAGGCGACGACAACAACAGTGCTCACGCAAACGGCAATGGCCCTGAAAGCCCTGCGCGTGAGGGAGACGGAGAACCTCCGTCCGGAGCGAGTTCGGTCCCCATGACGAGGACATACTTGAATGAATCGTTCGGCGGCCAAATTAAGCATCAGAATCAAAGCTTCCGGGTGAACAGGATCAAAACTTTCCAACGAACTTGTATGACGAGTGACACAAACAAGATCAAAATTAATCCACATACAGGTGACCGATTTGCTACTACTCGATTTCTTTTCTGGCCACCTGTGCTCACCTGCACGTATTGAACCAAAACTAGCTCGCAACTACACAAAGGTCGATTGATTTTTCCCGCAAAAAAAAAAAGGTCGACTGATTTCGTGAGGAACACACTGTACGTGGAGACACGGTTTGATGGCTGCACACATATGTCAATCCTTGTTATGTTATTGCTTTGATTTGGTTGCTTACATGGGGTTTAGAACTGGCCGATCAATCATACATGGATTACTGCTACTGGTAGTATTGATGTGGAACTAGATCCCATCATTCCCCAGATGGCCAGATCCTACCACAGTTCAAATTAATTCAGAATCACAGGTAAGATTTATGAGAACGATCTCAATTCAATGGTAATGTTCATCATGAATGATTGTATCTAATAGGTTTCGACACTTTTGAATATGCACGTTCCACAAAAGTATTTGAAAACAAAAGTAGATGTTTTTCCCGTTATAAGAGATGAGAGCGGGGAAAAATCGTGGATCAAAATTGCCCATGATATTCGATGCCTGGAGTACACCATAAGCGGTGATCAAATCAACTCATGTTTTGTCCCAAGCTGCAGGATGGAAAGACCTAGCCTCTAGAGCATCTTCATTCTTCTACGCGGATACATCTTTCCTTTGTCTTCCATGTCACTTACATATATCATATACATACAAATACAAGTGTATTTGTTGACATAATTGAGCATGTTTTGTATTCTTGTAGAAAATCATATATCCTACCCAAGTTGCTGCATTTTCTCGACAAAGGACCAAGGTTATCCTTGAGGTGATAGGTACGAGATTTACATGCGATAATTTATGTCTCATTAGCTCACAATGGACTAGATGTCTGTGTGTGCGTGTGGGGGGGGGGGGGCATGAGCAGAGAACAATCGTCCCCAAACATGTTTTATATATTGCAAATGAGATGGGTGCATAAGAACTAATGTGTGATACCAACCATTTCATGTGTGGGGACGGAGCCATGTTGTGAGTAATGAGTAATGATTATTGTAGACTTAATTGTATATGTACATAGTTCTTGTATAGTTGAACGAACCTATATAGAGCAAGCCATAGATGTGCAATATACACTACTAGTTTGGCGTGTATTATGATCATGACTAATCCTTGGATAAACTTGAAGGCCTACTCAATGCATAATGCAAGACATTATCAATGTCGATATCAGACTACAGAGGCTTGGGAAGCATGAGGAAATTTTATCTATCTCGCCTGTTCCAATTCATAAATCAGGGTCTTGAAGTAACAACTTATAGTATTTGTAACCAAGAATCAACTACTTATAGTTTTAACGAGAGGCTCGAAACGATGATTAGGATACACATTGTATGACGTCTTTTTCTCTCTCGAAAAGACACATTGCATGACATGAGGAACATTAAAATAGGACTTTTGGCAATTGTCGGCAGGTGAGGCAATGTTGTTTAGCCTTTTCAAGTGTGACCTATCTTGATGGTTTTGTAATACTTAATTGTTTCACTTTCTAGTTAGATATCTCCTAACTGATCATAGAAGGTTTGACTTGCGATTTGCGAATGCAATTTGTGCCTAACTTGGTAGACTCACCGATTAATCCATATTCTTGGGATGTATTTCTCTTAGATTTGTTTAATCTTGACCTAATTAGTTTAATAATATTCTACTTATGACATGTAGATTGGAAATAAGCCAAACTAAAAAAATGAAATTATGCCTAAATCATGTCAAATAAGGAAGGTGTGTATGTTCATTAGTTTCGTTACGTATCATTTCCCCAAAAAATTCAATTGCAAAGAAGCATGACTTTTTTTAGGGTTCAAACAGTAGGAGAGGCTCATACTACAAATATATTAATAAAAGATGAGAGGAATGTACAAGTATTTACATGGTGTCCTTAACCTATTCTGATAGAGAGGGGGGGTAGAACAGTTAAAAAAAGAGAAAGGGGGAGTTACAAAGGGAGGTGTGTGGAGGTGATCTAATCAATAGAATTCACCAAAGCAGAGATGCTAGATTTTAGCTCGCCAGGAATTCTATATATTAAGTTGGAGAACACTGGTAGAAAAAAGCCCTTTAGTCCCGGTTCGCAACAGCCTTTAGTCCCGGCTGTGCAACCGGGACTAAATATGCGCGACTAAAGACCCCCCCCCTTTAGTCGCGCCTCTTACAGACCGCGACTAAAGGCTTTAGTCCCGGTTCTTGTGGCTGACCGGGACTAAAGGCCCGTCCACGTGGGCGCCAGTGGTCCGTCGGGGCGGAGGACCTTTAGTCCCGGTTCTCGTGGCCAACCGGGACTAAAGGCCTCCTCCGCAGGTTTAGGGTTTTAGCCCCCCTAAACTTGGTTTCTTTTTAGTTTGGAGTGTTTTATTTCTTTTATATTTTATTTTGTGTTTTATTTTAATTTTGATAAAGTTTCAGTACACATATTCTACGCTACTATATACATGCATATGAAATTTCAAACAAGAAGAATTCAAGAGGAATATATAATATATATTCAATCTCGGGTGACCATATACAACTTCGAACAAGTTTCCATACACAATTAGGATGGATGACCATATACAACTTCGAAGAAGTTTCAATCTCGGGTATGCATATAAATTTCTTCGTCCTCGGTATAGTGTTCTCCTTTAGGATTGATGACTTCCCTCATGAAAAATCCTGCTAATTCTTCTTGAATTGGTCGGAAGCGAGCTTCTGGACTAAGCCTCCTCCGCAAGTTATCCGTCGCGTTCCGCATGCTATCCGATGCCTTCCGCTCAGAGGTGTGTCTCCGGATGTTCTCACAAACATAGTATCCACATAGATTGGTCCCCGGTGGCTGCTTATCCACATTAACTAACCTTCTGAAATCTAGCTCATGTTTGAATTCACCGACAATTTCTTCTGAGAACCGTCTCCAAACCCTACAGGGCAAAGAAAATTAAATGAACAAGGGAGTTATTAGTTACTTGATATTAGGAAATGAACGAAAGAGACCGATCGATATAGAGCTCAAATGATTGAAAATAATTACTTTTGCAGCATTTTTCTCATGTCGGCCCAACGCTTTGGATCCGAATCCATAGAGTCCATGATTAGAACTCTGGAGGTGTGAAGTTCAATATTTAGCAGAATCCAGTGGAACCTGCGGACACGTTACATGCACAGTCATGCATAACTCATCGATTAGACATACCATGCATGGAGTAAACAAAAGAGAATGGGCACAAGAGAGAAACACTCACCCAAAATGGTAAGGAAATAGAATATGACTTTTGAGTTGATGCTTTCTAAGAAACTTGTACAAGTCTTTCTCCACGTCTTCGGGGTGATGTTGTAACACATGTCCATTAACGATATGTGGGTCAATGAACCCAACATCATGGATGTTTCTTATTTTGCATTCCCAAATCTTCAATCTGCATAATAGCGTACGCAACAATATAGTTAGGACAATATATATATATAGTGCAGGCAATGAAGAACGAGATGAGGTAGAAATAAATCACATACAGAACGTAGCAACTCAGCATAGATTTGTCGAGGTCGCGCAGATTGAACAGCTGGAACAATTCACTCATATGAACTTCTACAGAGTACCGTTGGGTATGATGCTCATCTGTAACATCCGCATAAACATATTCTTTGTCGTCCCATGTTATGAATTGCTTGTACCAACGTAGCAGATTTCGCATTTGTGGTGGTAGACTCTTTTCCCGCGCAGGCTCGACGAGAGGCCCATTCCGCACATATTGTAATGCTATCTCACATACTAGCGCATCCTCAAGGCCTAAGAAGGCACGAAGAGTCAAACCCATCTCGGACGCTTGTTTCATGGCACTCGCTACAGTCAATCCAAGTGCTGCCGCAGCTGCTATGATCTCGGGGTCCTCTTCTGGACCGGCTTTCACTATGAGCGGGGGGATCGATTGTTTCTTCTGCATCCCGAGCTGGTCAACTTGTTTCCCACTTTTTTTACTTTCTTCTTTCTCCTCCTTCAATATTTTTGCTTGCCTACGAAGTTCATGTCCATAGTCGTCAGGCATATTCAGCTCGGCTTGGGACGGTGTCGTCAAAAAATCCTTAGCCCACTTCTTTTGCTTCTCAGTGAATACTTGCTTGGGCTCAGGCTCTTTTTTCGCCTTCATATCCGCCTTCCATTTCTCATAATCAGCAGACGCGGCCAATTTGGTTTCAGCTTCATTAAGTTCCCCAGGCCTTGGGAGGAGAGGCTTCAGTGATGGCTCCGGTACCCTTGTGGTCTTAGGTACATAAGGGTCCGGGTTAATAGTCCAGGAGCGGGTTTCCTTGCTGTCCGCCTGCTTCTGCTTCTTCGCCGGAGGTGGATTGGGGGGCGTCGTACCCGCCGGAGGAGGATTGGGGGGCGTCATACCCGCCGGAGGTTGTGGATCGGGGGACGGCGTCGAATGGCGTGAAGGAGGTGTAGGTGAACCACCACGACCACCACCGCCGCCACCACCGCCACCACCACCACCACCATCGGAGGGGGGTGGACTTTCTAGCCTTGGCGCCTCGCCTGGAAACACTATGTACTTCTTTTTCCATAGAATGAACTGGCGCTTGACATCTCCAAGTCTTCTCTCCCCTTCGGGTGTAGGTTTGTCAATCTCCAGCTCCTCAAACCCTTGGACTATGTCTTCCACCGTGACACGAGCATAGCCATATGCAATGGGGTTGTTGTGGTGGAGTGTTCCAGGTGTACAGGGTAAAGCACTGCCGCTAGCTACCTTCGTGGAAACGTTCCCCACGGGATAATGCAGATCACATTCTTTCATCTGCTTTACATCATCCACGGGGTAGTGAGGCTCCGGTGCATGAATCTCGATCATCGGTGCACTAGCACCAGGCGGGGTATCCGTGGAAGCCACGCTGCTTCTCCGCTGCTGGCTTCCGCGATCCGCTTCATGATCTTCATGCGGCCCTGCAGCCGATTTTTCTTTCACTAGTTCATGCACGGTCTGCTTCAACTCATGGAGTTCCGATGCAAACTTCGTCATAAGATCTGCATCCCGGTCCGTCTTTCTCTTACGGCTTCTGTAACAGTACGGGTCATTGTCCTGGGAAAACCCTACTTTCCACGGAACTTTGCCTTTGCCTCGTACACGTCCTCCGTGTTCATCATTCCCGAGGGCTCTTGTCAGTGCGTCTTTCTCTCTGTTGAACTTGATCAAGCCCTCTTGAGCTTGGGTCATTGCGTCAATAAGGGTTTGGATGGGAGCAAACTGTCTCTGCCGGTGAACACACACCCCTGTCTCCGGGTCTAGCAATCCCCCATGCCCGTACCACCAGCTTTTGGCCCTTGGGTCCCATCCCTCTGTACCTAGAGGGATTCCTCGCACCCTCAGGTCCTCCTCCATCTTCTGCCACCTAGGCTCCGAAAGGCGGTATCCTCCTGGCCCCATAATATGATGGAACTTTTTCTTACTCGCATTATCCTTATTTTTTCGATATTTCCTTGAAATGCTCCGATTGCTTTTGCCTCACAAATTCTGGCCAATCATCTTTCAGTTTCTCATGTTGTCCATTGAAATCCGGAGTCTTGCCCTTGTTGACATAGTCACGGGTTAAATTTTTCTTGAAGTTCCGGAATGCTTCGCCCATCTTCTGAAGAGCGAACTCTTTAACTAGCCTCCTCCTCTGACGTCCACCCGGAACCTCGTTACCGAATTCATCGACTTTGTTGTATTCCGGAGGTAGAATGAAATGTTCCATAAGCTTTCTCCAGCAATCCTTTTTCGTTCTCTTGTCGACAAAACTGAAACCAAGACGTGCCTTCTTTGGCTCCTTCCATTCCTGGACGGTGATCGGGACGTTGTCTCTAACAACGACTCCGCATTGGTTGATAAACTTTGAGGTGTGCTGTAGGGGCTTGCCGGTTTCACTGACAAACTCAATGGCATATGTTTCTCCTGTTTTCATCTCCTTGGATTTGCCACGCTTTGTCGTACTCGATCCGGAGGGCTAAAAAAAGAAAGAGAGTCGCGCGCGTTAATACATATGTATTCACATTTCAGTAAGTTTGTATCACGAGAGGCTCAATGTATATATATACCTCGCCGAAGGTGGTTGCTACTTGCAATTCGAGATCGTCGTTTGTTGACGGTTGACCTCCGTCGACAATGTCCGTTCCTTCACCTTCTTGATCATCGACAATCTCTGTTCCACCGTCAAGGTTCAGAAAAGAAGAGACTACATCCTCTTGTTGCTCATATTCTGAGCCCGGCACATAAGGAATCTCGTTGTTGATGATGCCCATTAAATAACGTTCAGCCTCCGGATCCCTAAGCGGCTCGGCTCTATCGTCCGCCATATGTCACTCCTGCATGTAGTAAAAATTCTTTAAGTATAAAGGAATTAAAAAATAAGATTAAGGGGACATAGAGGAGGAGGAATTAAAAAATAAGATTATTGAGCACTGCCAAGTATTTTGTTTTGTTTTCTTTGTTTTTCTTTTTGGTTTTCATTTGGTTTCTTTCTTCTTCCTTTTTTCTTCTTTTTTTCTTCTTCTTCCTTTCTTCTTCCTCTTTCTTCTTTCTTTCTTCTTCTTCCTTTTTCTTTTTTCTTTCTTTCTTCTTCTTCCTTTCTTCTTCCTTTCTTCTTCTTTTTTTCTTCTTCCTTTTTCTTTCTTCTATCTTTTGGTTTTCATTTTTTTCTTCTTCCTTTTTCTTTCTTCTTTCTTTTTTTCTTCTTCCTTTTTTTCTTCTTCCTTTTTTTCTTCCTTTCTTCTTTCTTTTTTTCTTCTTCCTTTTTTTTTCTTCTTCCTTTTTCTTCTTTCTTTCTTCTTCCTTTTTCTTTCTTCTTTCTTTCTTCTTTCTTTTTTCTTCTTCCTTTTTTTCTTCTTCCTTTTTCTTCTTTCTTTCTTCTTTCTTTTTTTCTTCTTCCTTTCTCTTTCTTCTTTTTTTCTTCTTCCTTTTTCATTCTTCTTTTTTTCTTCTTCCTTTTTCTTTCTTCTTTCTTTCTTCTTTCTTTTTTTCTTCTTTCTTTTTTTCTTCTTCCTTTTCTTCTTTCTTTCTTCTTTCTTTTTTTTTCTTCCTTTTTCTTTCCTCTTTTTTTCTTCTTCCTTTTTCTTTTGTTTTCTTTTGTTTTTCTTCTGTTTTTTCTTCCTTTTTTCCTTTTTCCTTTTTTCTTCTGTTTTTTTTCTTGTGTTTTCTTTTGTTTTCTTTTTCTTTCTTCTTCCTTTTTCTTTTGTTTTCTTTTTTTCTTCCTTTTTCCTTTTTTCTTCTTTTTTCTTGTTTTTCTTTTGTTTTTCTTTTGTTTTCTTCTTCCTTCTTTCTTCTTCTTCCTTTTTCCTTTTTCTTTCTTCTTCTTCTTCCTTTTTCTTCTTCCTTCTTCTTCTTCTGCCGCCGCGCGGAGGACGGCAGGCAGGGGCGGCGGGCGGCAGGGCGGCGGGCGGCGGGCGGCAGGGCGTCGGGCGGCGGGCGACGGGCGGCGCGCGGGCAAGGGCAGGGGCTGCGGCGGGCAAGGGCAGGGCACAGGCGGCGGCGGCGCTCACTGGGGACGGGGGCGGCGGCGCGCAGGGCTTCGGCGTCGGCGTCGGCGTCGGGGCAGGGCTTCGGCATCGGCGTCGGCGTCGGGGCAGGGCTTCGGCGTCGATCGGCGTCGGGGCAGGGCTTCGGCGTCGAGAGAGAGGAGAATGGGAAGTGGCGAAACTGCTAAGTGCAGTATATATAGACGTACCTTTAGTCCCGGTTGGGTACTGATCGTTTTCTTATCTTTCCGTTTCCTCGGTTTGCTACTCATGTCCTTCAAATAAAAAACCTGAGCGACATCTTTGGCAAGGACGAATGGTTCGTCAAGGTAACCAAGATTGTTGAAATCCACCATTGTCATTCCGTATTGCTCGTCCACCTTTACCCCACCTCCTGTTAGCTTGAACCATTTGCACCGGAACAAAGGGACCTTAAAGGAGGGTCCATAGTCAAGTTCCCATATCTCCTCTATGTAACCATAATATGTGACCTTTCGCCCATTCTCGGTTGCTGCATCAAAGCGGACACCACTGTTTTGGTTGGTGCTCTTTTTATCTTGGGCGATGGTGTAAAATGTATTCCCATTTATCTCGTACCCTTGGAAAATCGTTATAGTCGAAGATGGTTTCTTGGCCAACATGTACAGCTGATCTCCAACATCATTGTCATTCATTAAATGTTTTCGCAACCAACTGCCGAAAGTCTCCATGTGGGCCTTTCTAATCCAGGATTCAGGCTTTCCTGGGTTGTCCGAGCGTAAAATATTCTTGTGTTGCTCGAAGTACGGAGCCACAAAGCTGGAATTTTGCAGAACTGTGTGGTGTGCTTCAGTCATAGAATGACCGTCCATACATATCGTGGATTTCCTTCCGATCTTGCCTTTTCCACTTAGTCTCCCCTCATGCCGCGATTGAGGAATACCAATCGGCTTAAGGTCAGGAACATAGTCAATACAGAACTCAATTACCTCCTCATTTCCATAGCCCTTGACGATGCTTCCTTCTGGCCTAGCACGGTTACGAACATATTTCTTTAATACTCCCATGAACCTCTCAAAGGGGAACATATTGTGTAGAAATACAGGACCGAGAATGGAAATCTCTTCGACTAGGTGGAGCAGGAGGTGCGTCATAATATCGAAGAAGGATGGTGGGAACACCAACTCGAAACTGACAAGGCATTGGACCACATCGTTCTGTAACCGTGGTAGATCTTCTGGATTGATTACCTTCTGAGAGATTGCATTGAGGAATGCACATAGCTTCACAATGGCTACTCGAACATTTTCCGGTAGGAGCCCCCTCAAAGCAATCGGAAGCAATTGCGTCATAATCACGTGGCAGTCGTGAGACTTCAGGTTTTGGAACTTTTCTCCGCCATGTTTATTATTCCCTTTATATTCGACGAGAAGCCAGACGGGACCTTGATACTGCTCAGGCATTCAAAAAAATGACCTTCTCTTCTTTGGTAAGAGCGTAGCTGGCACGACCTTGAAACCATTCCGGATGCCGGTCATCTGGGTCTTTCAAAAGTTGCTGGTCCTGCCGTGCTTCCTTTGTATCATTTGTCTTCCCATACACGCCCAAGAAGCTTAGCAGGTTCACGCAAATATTCTTCGTAACATGCATCACGTCGATTGCAGAGCGGACATCTAGGACTGTCCAATATTCTAGCTCCCAAAATATAGATTTCTTCTTCCACATGGGTGCGTGCCCGTCAACTCCCCGTGGAACTGATTGTCCGCCAGGACCCTTTCCAAAGATGACTTTCAAATCCTTGACCATATCAAATATCTCAGCACCAGTACGTTCCGCAGGCTTCGGCCGGTGATCTACCTTGCCGTTGAAATGCTTTCCTTTTTTTCTTACGTTATGATTTCGGGGAAGAAATCGACGATGACCCAGGTACACGTTCTTCTTACAATTAACCAAACGTACACTTTCAGTCTCATGTAAGCAGTGCGTGCATGCATTGTATCCCTTATTTGTCTGCCCCGAAAGGTTACTGAGAGCAGGCCAATCATTGATGGTTACAAAAAGCAACGCTCGTAGGTCAAATTCCTCTCCTTTGTGCTCATCCCAGACACGTACACCAGGTCTGGCCCACAACTGTAAAAGTTCATCAACTAATGGCCTTAGGTACACATCGATGTCGTTCCCGGGTTGCTTTGGACCTTGGATGAGCACTGGCATCATAATGAACTTCCGCTTCATGCACAACCAAGGAGGAAGGTTGTAGATGCATAGAGTCACGGGCCAGGTGCTATGGCTGGAGCTCTGCTCGCCAAAAGTATTCATGCCATCAGTACTTAGACCAAATCTTATGTTCCTTGCGTCAGCTGCAAAATCTTTGAACACTCTGTCGATCTTTCTCCATTGCGTTCCATCAGCGGGGTGTCTCAACTCCCCGTCGGACTTACGGTCCTCTTTGTGCCATCGCAACGACTTGGCATGCTTTTTGTTCATGAACAGACGTTTCAACCGTGGTATTATAGGAGCATACCACATCACCTTGGCGGGAACCCTCTTCCTGGGTTTCTCGCCCTCAACATCGTCACCAGGGTCATCGCCTCTGATCTTATAACGCAATGCAGTGCATACAGGGCATTCATTCAAATTCTCGTATTCACCGCGGTAGAGGATGCAGTCGTTAATGCATGCATGTATCTTCAGAACCTCTAAACCTAGAGGGCAGACTACCTTCTTTGCTTCGTACGTACTGGCGGGCAACTCGTTATTCTTCGGAAACATGTTCTTCAACATTTTCAGCAAATTTTCAAATGATGAGTCACCTACACCTTCCTGTGCCTTCCATTTTAGCAAATCCAGTGTGCAGCCCAGCTTTTTCAGACTATTATCGCATCCTGGATACAACGACTTTTTGTGATCCTCTAACATGCGATCCAAATTCTCCCTATCCTTGTCAGTTTCGCAGCGTCTTCGTGCATCAGCAATGGTCCGACCAAGATCATCAGCGGGCTCATCATGTGCCTCTTCTTCACCTTCACCTAACCCTTCCCCACCTTCAGCATCATCCTCCATGAAAGTATCACCGAAATGATCATGATAGTTGTCATCGATATCATCCCCTTCTTCATCTTCTTCCATTCTAACCCCTCTTTCTCCATGCTTGGTCCAACAATTATAGCTTGGCATGAAACCGTGCCGAAGCAGGTGCATGTGAACGTCTCTTGAGGAGGAGTAACCCTTCTGATTCTTACAGACAGCACATGGACAGATAATAAAACCTTGCTGCTTGTTCGCATTTGCCACTACGAGGAAATCTTTCAAACCCGTAGTGAACTCGCTGGAGAGTCGGGGACCGTACATCCATTGCCGATTCATCTGCATTATTATTATATAAAGTATATAATTAACCATCATGAATTTGTTAAACTAACTAGCTAGAAATAATACAAATTAAACAATGAACTACACACATGCATATTTTATCAATGACACATGAAAGGTTCAAGTTGCTAACCGCGATCGCGGAGGAAAAATAAATGAGAAAGCTCAAGTGTGGCTCGGACACTTCATATCATGTTTGTTTCAGGCTCTCGGGCATTTCATCGAACACCTTGTGTGCATAGGAGGAACCAAAAGCAAACCCACCACCCCCTTCTGAAAATTGTGAAGTGAGCTGAGTGAAGTGAAGTGGGCTGAGTCCTATATATAGGGATGGGCCTTTAGTCCCGGTTGGCCTGGCCAACCGCGACTAAAGGCCTTCGAGGACCTTTAGTCCCGGTTGGCCAGGCCAACCGGGACTAAAGCCCCTCCCGTCCGCCAGCTGTCGACCGAGCGCGCTGGGCCCAGATAGTTGATCGCGGGTCTCCTCCCGAACCGCGACTAAAGACCCCTTTTGTCGCGGTTCGATTATTTTGGGGACTAATGGGGGCGTATGGAAGCCTATTTTTCTACTAGTGGAAGTTAGTCTTGAGACGCAATTTCCAGGACAAAATACTTGGTGTGACTCCTCTGAAAAAGTTATTTTCGAGAAGCATGACTTTTCTCGACAATTTTGCCTGATACTAGCTACAGGCAGTCTTACGCACGTGCCACCGATGTGCCAAAAGGGTGTGCCGCCATAGCATGGCACACGTGAGATGGTAAAGAGAGCCATAAATGGACACTTGATGGTTATCGTGGGTTCATGATCATATACAAGTCGGGAGCATAATATGGAGCACATATGTAGGCCAACTTGCATAGTACATGTGCACATCATGGACCTTCGCATGATCTCTGTGAAGGATCGTTGAATAGCTTAGGGATTGCTAACGCTTTGGCCACCTGAAATAGTCATGCTTTCATTAGCGTACATGGGTCCGAGATGCATAAATACGACCATTAATTCATACTAAAATCGTGAACATGCAACTTTAGTAAGTGTTATTCGCTAAACCTTGATTCACAAGATGATAACCACCGTGTTTTGGATAAACAAGAGATATAATGAGAACATAGAGTTTCCTGCCCTCTTCAAGTCTATATAAACTAGATGACCCCCCCCCATGCGTTGCTGCTGGAATTGGTTGCAATACGTTTCAATGAGATATGATTGTCTGGAATATAAATATTTATATTTAGAATAATAACACATGAACCAAAATAAAAAATGCATAAGACTTATTATATTTGATTATGGACAGTTGTAACATATTTGTTGAATATGAGTACAATAATACTCCCTCCGTTCCTAAATATTTGTCTTTCTAGACATTTCAATAAGTGACTACATACGGAGTAAAATGAGTGAATCTACACTCTAAAATATGTCTACATACATCCGTATGTGGTAGTCATTTGAAATGTCTAGAAAAACAAATATTTAGGAACGGGGGGAGTAGAATGAAAATATTTTCGCATGCATGATTGTATGTAGTGGTGGGTCTTTTCCCATGCATGGTTGTATGTTGAGGTGGGTCATACCCCATTCATAATTGTACGCTGATGTGACATGCCTGCATGTTGAGATAAATAATTTAGTGAAGATCACTCTCTTAGGTATATATGATGACATCCAAAACAAATGCTTAGGACACTAGTAGAAAAAGGGGCTTTTACCCCGGTTGGTAAGGGTCTTTTGTCCTGGTTTTCGAATCGGGACTAAAGGGTCGTTACTAAAGCCCTAACCCTTTAGTCTCGGTTCTTACACGAACCGGGACAGAAGGTCCTCCACGTGGCCGCTGCTGCCAGCCCAGGCAGGGGGGCCTTTGGTCCCGGTTGGTGCCACCAACCGGGACCAATAGGCAGGGCCTTTTGTCCCGGTTGGTGTCACCAACCGGGACCAATAGGCATCCACGCGTCAGCATTTCAGGGGCTGGGTTTTTTTTTTAAGGGAGGGGGTTGGGGATTTTGGGGGGTTAATTTAGGTGTTCATATATTGTGTTAGCTAGCTAATTAATAGAGAGAAGTGTCCTCTCTTATCTCCGTGCTTGGTTGACGCTACGTACTATATACGTATGGAGAGGACTAGACACGCTAGCTAGTAAGCAAATGAAGGAAACAGAAGATCGTCATGAACATATGCATACAGAGAGAAGTGATATCGACCACCTCTCCTTCTCCGAGAGATTGGTCAAACAACAAGTTTTCGTATATCTATCTGACACTACCGGCTACATATATACAATAATTATCTCTTACAATATAATCCCCTAATTAAATTGTAAGAACACAGGGTCCACATAGTATTCTCCGTTTTCAGCGATCACGTGGTCAAGAAAGAATGCCGCCAATTCCTCTTGAATTGCTCGCATACGATCTGGTGCTAGGAGTTCATCCCGCATCTGAAACATCTAATTTGAAGAAGGGGGTCAATACATATATATATGAATAAATGAAACTCGACACAAATGATGGTAATAAAATAAAATTGTGAATATTATTGCTTACGCACTTCATATTGTTCGTCAGAGTAGCCCCGCTCACAGGTCGTGTGGCGGATAGACTCGCAAACGTAGTATCCACAGAAATCATTCCCTTGTTCCTGCCACAACCACTTTACAAGAAATATAGGTCAATCTAACTGATAAGCAAGCATGCTAAATGGTATTGATGAAACTAGCGCTTGAATCACTAGGAGATGTGCGGAACATGCTACTATAGTACTTACTTTCGGGTGTCTAAATTGCAGCTTCTTGGGCAGTCCCGGAGCTTTTGTGGTGAATTTTCTCCAAACCCTGCCACACAAAGAAAACAATTACTTGATATCAGGAAATGAACAAAGTTGCTGATATGGTGGATAATGATCGATTTAACTTACTTCTCGAGTATTTGAGTCATGTCCGCATAGTCTTGGGGATCTTTTCGTCTCGAGTCTAAGACGGTTACTACTCCCTGCTCAAGCTTAATCTCTAGGAGAATATAGTGGAAGCTGCGCATGCATGCATAAGTCATCAATTACATTACCATAACCTGGACTAATAGGGAAAACCGAATATGCACAAGACAGTAACACTCACTTGAAGTTGTAAGGAAAGAGTATTATATCTTTGTTTTGATTTAATACCAACGATTGTAGCAAGTTGGCCTCAGCTTCTTTGGCATGTTTTTCAACCGTATATGCATCTATGAGATTTGTGTTAATGAACCCAATATCACCGACTTGTCTTTTCTTCAATTCGGCGATCTTCAATCTGCATAATATAGTGAGGATAATTATAAATACATGCAATGAAAGAGCTGACCTATATAGGGAGACTTAATGACAGAAGTAGTACTACTTACAGACAGTAGCAAGTGATCGTTGATTTATCGAGGGCCTTTTGATTGAAAAACTGGAAGAACTCCTCAAATGGAACATTCAGCAGTTCAATTCCAACGAGGTCATGCTCCGGTTTAACTCTCAGCGTCAAAGTATTCATCCCATCAGACTCTCTGCAGGTTTTCATGTACCAATCATGTAATCTTCGCATCATCGTTGTTAGAGATCTTTCATCTTTGACGAGAGGCTTCCCGTAATGGTATTTGTGTTCGTCCACCTCCATGATTTCATAATGTACATCGTCGGGCAGGTAATCTCCAAGATTGCTATAACCGGCCACCATCCTCGGATCATTAGCGACGATGTCTTTAGACACCTTGAGCGGGGGGCACGATTGGTTCGCTTGTTCCCCGAGCTGGGCAATTTTTTTCCCAGCTCGTCGTTCTTTTAACCTTTGATCACTGACAGTACTTCCCGACCGCTCCGCTTCGACAAATGTCTTTGCAATAATGCGCTCATAGTTGCCTTTCGGCGGAGACTTTGGTGGTTTTGTCAGGGCATCCAGAGTGCGCTTCGCTTTCACCAGATCTACCTTCTCCTCCGGAGGTGGATGTTTCTTTGCTTTCACCCCTTCAAAGAAGTTCTTCACTTCGGCTCGCACGATCTTCGCGTTCTCCTCCTCGGTCCTCTCGTATGGTAACTTCTCTGGAGTCTTCAGAGAAGGACCGAATATGTATTGCCTCCCGCCTCTAGCAGCTGTACTGCTAGACGCCGGCAGAGCAGACGGAGCGGCTGCGGCTGTCTTCTTTCCTTGCTTACGAGGCGGAGGAGAAGGACTACGACGCGCCGGAGCAGCCGGAGCGGCGGCGGGTCTCTTCCGCCCTTGCTGACGAGGCGGAGAAGGAGGAGGCTGGCTGCTCTGGCACGCCGGCGCAGGCGGAGAAGGAGGCGGAGTGCCGCCACGCGCCGGAGAAGAAGGCTGAGTGCCCTGATCACTCGCCGGAGGAGGAGGCGGAGTGCCGCCACGCGCCGGAGAAGGAGGCTGAGTGCCCTAATCACTCGCCGGAGGAGGAGGCGGTGGCGGAGTGCCCTTACTCGTCGGAGGCGTCCAGTTCGGAAGGTTAATGAGCTCCTTCCGCCATAGGCACGGAGTCTTCAGAGCTAAACCCAGCCGAGTCTCCCCTTCACCGGTAGGGTGGTCAAGCTGGAGGTCCTCAAATCCCTCCATTATTTCATCCACCATCACCCTAGCATATCCTTCTGGAATCGGCCGGCAGTGGTAGGTTGCGCCGGGTTCAGGAGGTAAAACAGAGCCAACAGCCGCCTTGACTTTGAAGTTCTGCCATTGCGCCATAAGGTGGCAATGTTGAGACTCCGTGATAGCATCCACGGGGTAGCTAGCAGGAGCCGTCAAGACATGCTCCGGCTGAAGCAGCTCGGTGGAAGCCACGCTGCTTCTCCGCTGAGATGGCGGGGTAGCTTCGGGGGTAGTTTCGGCATGTCGATTGTCGTCTCGTTCCTCTAGCGCTTGAACCCTTTCGTGCAGCTTCTGAATTTGGGTCTGCTCCATTTTTTTCCTCCTCTCCTGGCTTTTGTAACCGCCTGCATCCAGAAAACCAGCCTTACATGGAACGGAGCCTCGCATGCCTCGTGTCCGTCCAGGGTGCTCAGGATTCCCGAGGGCCATTGTGAGCTCGTCGTTCTCTCTGTCTGGAACGAACGTCCCTTCCTGCGTTGCATCGATATATTGCTGAATCTTCTTGACTGGTATTCTCAAAAGCTCGTTCGTCCAAACGCACCTCCCTGATACAGGGTCCAAGGTTCCGCCAGCCCCGAAGAACCAAGTCCGGCAACGGTCTGTCCAGTTCATTGTCTGTGGTTCGATCCCTTTTTCAAGCAGATCATTCTCAGCCTTGGCCCACTTAGGCCAGGCTTTGAAGTAGCCACCTGACCCCATGCGATGGTGAAGCTTCTTCTTCGCAGCATTCTTCTGGTTTGTCGCTGAAATCTTCTTACTCTTTTCCGATGTCTTGTGGGCCACAAATGCGGGCCAGTGATCTCTGATCTTCTCATACCGGTCGATGAATTCTGGTGTCTCTTCTTTGTCGACAAACGTTTTCAGCTCATTCTTCCACCTCCTGAATAGGTCTGCCATCTTCTTAAGAGCATGAGACTTGATTAATTGCTCTTTAACTGGCGGTAGGGTGAAATTTGCCTTCAGCTCAGTCCAAAGATCATCTTTCTGCATATCATTGACATAAGACACCTCAGGGTCTTCCTTCTTAGGCTTATACCATTGGTGGATGCTGATCGGGATCTTGTCCCTAACCAGAACCCCGCACTGAGCAGCAAATGCATCCTTTGTCCGGATGGGTTCAATCGGTTGGCCGTCGCGCGCGATTGCTGTGACCTCAAACCTTTCATCCGAGCGCAACTTTCTCTTCGGGCCTCGTCTCTTTACCGAAGTTGTGCTCGATCCGGAGGGCTAGAAAAAAGAAGAAAGACGAGTGTTAATTAATATGTGTACATACCAAAACAATGAATGCACCAATTAGCTAGTCAGCACAGGCTTAACTAATATATTTACCTGGCCGGACTCTATTCGGTCACCGGAGCCGTCACCACGGGCTCCTTCTTGCACCAGCATTGGGTCACCGGAGCCATCATAATCATGTCTTTCCTCCTCCACTCTTCGATCACCGTAGCCTGCTTCTTCACCCTGTTCTTCCAGACCATCATTGTCGTTAAGATACGACAAGATATCACCTCCGGCTAAGATTATGTCCCCCAACACCTCTTCTGCTTGCTCGTCTCGTCCGTGCTCCATTGTTTCTGCAAATATTACAACATGGCAATTATTACACAAACATGACAGCAGGTGGATATATTAGTGCAAACGTAGACCTAGCTTATTCCGGGTTTGGGGTGGCCTCGGCAACGCTTCAAGGGTAGGGGCGCGGCGGGAGGGGGTAGGAGACCGACATCGTTTTTTTCTAGGGTTTGGGTGTCCTCGAGAGTTTTGGTCGAGCGAGAGGGCCGGGGGGTGCTCCCGTGGTATAAGTTATCACGGTCGAGAGGGGGTATAAATATCGACCGTCAATCATGTCGAAGTTATCTGGGAGGGAGTTATATATATCGACAACGACGACATACATACAAGGGAAAATAATGTTATCGGGGAGGGGGTATATCGACCCCCCCCCACGTGTTGAAGTTATCGGGAGGGGGTTATATCGACAACGACGACATACGTACATGGGAAAATAATATTATCGGGGAGGGGGTATATCGACCCCCCCCTCGTGTTGAAGTTATCGGGAGAGGGGTATATCGACGACGACAGACCCGATAAAACATAAGAAAACAAAGAAGAAACAAAAAGAGGAGAAGAAGAAAGGAATAGAGGAGAAGATCGAAGAAAAAAAAGAAGAAAAAAAAGAGGAGAAGAAGAAAGGAATAGAGGAGAGAAGAAGAAAAAATAGAATTTTTTCTATTTTTCTTTTTCTCTTCTATTCCTTTCTTCTTCTCCTCTTCTTTTTCTTCTTTTTTCCTCTTCTTATTTATTTCTCCTCTTCTTCTCCTTTCTTCCTCTTCTTATTTTCCTTTTTCCTCTCATTCATAAAAAATGTTCAAATAGAAAATTTTGAAAAAAAGTAAAGGTTTTCCTAATGCATTTTTCATATGAATATACAAACATTTGCATATTCTACAATGATTAATATCACCAAAAAAATCTATGAACAGAAAAAAAATCCTAACTTTTCTAAAAATCTATCTTTTGCATATATACATGAACATATATATACACAGAGAACATATATACATACATATATACATTTTTATAAAAATGCAAAAAAATTCTAAAAAGGACATATAAACAGATATACACACATACATATACATATAATCAGAAAAAAACATCATATATATGTGCAGAAAAAACAGGGAGGAAGGGGGCAGTGCCGGCCCTGACCAAGGCGACGGCGGCGTGTCGGGGCAGGGGCAGAGGCGATGACGACGTGGTCGGGGCAGGGGCAGAGGCGACGGCGGCGTGGTCGGGGCAGGGCGAGGCAGAGGCGACGGCGGCGTGGTCGGGGCAGCTGGGGCGACGACGACGTGGTCGGGGCAGGGGCGCGCGGCGTGGTCGGGGCGGGCCGCCGGTGGCGTGCTCGGGGAAGGGGCGGCTGCGCGTCGAAGAGGCAGCAGAGGGCGGTGACGGTGTCGACGG
Organism: Aegilops tauschii subsp. strangulata; assembly: GCF_002575655.3. Lineage (NCBI taxonomy): Eukaryota > Viridiplantae > Streptophyta > Magnoliopsida > Poales > Poaceae > Aegilops > Aegilops tauschii. Next base: position 527,044,259 of record NC_053041.3, read on the forward strand.
GGCGAGCTCGCGCAGCCTGGCGGCGTCGTCGGGGCGGGGGAACTGATGCAGAGATGAATCTGAAAAACGCTAAGTGCTTTCTTATATACTGAGAGCATTGGTCCCGGTTCGTGGCACCAACCGGGACCAATGCCCCCCTTTAGTCCCGATTGGTGCCACCAACCGGGACCAAAGGCCTCTTTTCAGCAGCCCAAAGGGCGGGAAGCGGCGGCCTTTGGTCCTGGTTGGTGGCACCAACCGGGACTAAAGGGGGGCATTGGTCCCGGTTGGTGCCACGAACCGGGACCAAAGGGTGGCATTGGTCCCGGTTCATGCCACCAACCGGGACCAAAGGGTGGCATTGGTCCCGGTTCGTGCCACCAACTGGGACCAATGGCCTTGCACAGCGGCGTGGTGGTGGGAGTTTAGTCCCACCTCGCTAGCTGAGAGAGAGCCGCACCTGTTTATAAGGTGCGGTACACCTGAGCTGTCGAGCTCCTCTCTAAAGCAGGCTTACGGGCCTAACCTCTCTATACATGCATGTGGGCCTACTAGGCCTTCTGCGGGCCTGAATCCTGGCCCATGGATGGGTTTCTGGTCGTATTCAGGCCGTGGTGGCCCAGTAGGTGGCATAATTTTTATTTTTTGCCTATTTTTTTGTTTTCTTTTTTGCTTTATTTATTTTGTTTTGTTTCTACTTACAACAAAAAACTTATTTATTTTATTTTATTTTGTTTCTAATTACTTATTTATTTTACTTTATGATAATTCTTTTTGCTATTAAAGTTTCTAACAAAAAAAGTTCTTTATGAAAATTATTTTTGCTTTCAATGATTTTGAACAGAAAATACTTCGATAATTTTAGTTGCATCAATTTTATATAATTTTAGTTTCAATAATACTAGAGGTTGCTTATCATGTTTTGAACACAAGATACCTTGATAATTTTAGTTTCATAAATTTTATTTATGTTATTAAAGTTTATTTTATTTTGTTTCTACTTATATATTTTATTAAAGTTTATATTATTTTGTTTCTAATTACTTATTTATTTTATTTGTTATTTTTCATTAACCATTTTTCATGCATTTAATGATTATTTTGAGCTATAAGACCCTAAAATTGAAAAGCATTTCAAATGAACTCTGAAAAGGTTGAAAGTTGGCATGGTATCATCATTTCATCCACATAGCATGTGCAAGAAAGTTGAGAGGGTTACGGCAAAAACTGGATGCACTTCGTGTACAAAACGGACAATCTCTTTCGAATTATCAGGATTTCATACGGAAACTCGTCTGTTACAAAGGGATTTCATTTTTCTAAACTTATTTGAACTCCTGACTTTTTGTGTGTTCAAAATGCACCATTCAAAGCCACATCATCAATTTTCAACCCTTTCTGACTTCATTTGTTATTTTTCATGCATTTACTAATTATTTTGAGCTATAAGACCCTAAAATTGAAAAGCATTTCAAATGAACTCTGAAAAGGTTGAAAGTTGGCATGGTATCATCATTTCATCCACATAGCATGTGCAAGAAAGTTGAGAGGGTTACGGAAAAAACTAGATGCACTTCGTGTACAAAACGGACAATGGTATCATACTCGTCTGTTACAAAGTTGGCATGGTATCATCATAATAGTTGCGGGAGAAAGTCTTCACTTTTTCTTCGCTTGTGTCATTTGCTTATTGCGCCATAACCATGGATAATCTTCATCGTTTACCAGAATGCTTGGGTCAGCCTTGACTTTGAAGGGAGGAATTTCATGAAACTTTTCATAATCTTCAGACATGTCTGTCTTGCCCTCCACTCCCACAATGTCCCTTTTTCCTGAAAGAACTATGTGGCGCTTTGGCTCATCGTATGATGTATTCGCTTCCTTATCTTTTCTTTTTCTCGGTCTGGTAGACATGTACTTCACATAGATAACCTGTGCCACATCATTGGCTAGGATGAACAGTTCGTCAGTGTACCCAAGACTGTTCAGATCCACTGTTGTCATTCCGTACTGTGGGTCTACCTGTACCCCGCCTCCTGACAGATTGACCCATTTGCACTTAAACAAAGGGACCTTAAAATCATGTCCGTAGTCAAGTTCCCATATCTCCATTATGTAACCATAATATGTGTCATTTCCCCTCTCGGTTGCTGCATCAAAGCGGACACCGCTGTTTTGGTTGGTGCTCTTTTGATCTTGGGCGATCATGTAAAATGTATTCACATTTATCTCGTATCCTTTGTAAGTCAATACAGTAGAAGATGGTCCCCTGGACAACGAGTACAACTCATCACAAATAGTGGTGTCACCTCTGAGACGTGTTTCCAACCAACTGCTGAAAGTCCTGATGTGTTCACATGTAATCCAGTCGTCACACTGCTCCGGGTGTTTGGAGCGCAGATTGTTCTTGTGTTCATCGACATACGGTGTCACCAAGGTAGAGTTCTATAGAACTGTGTAGTGTGCTTGAGACCAAGAATATCCGTCCCTGCATATTATTGAGTCCCCTCCAAGCGTGCCATTTCCAGTCAGTCTCCCCTCATACCGCGATTTAGGGAGACCTATCTTCTTAAGGCCAGGAATGAAGTCAACACAAAACCCAATGACATCCTCTGTTTGATGGCCCATGGAGATGCTTCTTTTTGGCCTAGCGCGGTTATGGACATATTTCATTAGGACTCCCATGAACCTCTCAAAGGGGAAGATATTGTGTAGAAATACGGGCCCCAGAATGACAATCTCGTCGACTAGATGAACTAGGACGTGCGTCATGATATTGAAGAAGGATGGTGGGAACACCAGCTCGAAACTGACAAGACATTGCGCCACATCACTCCTTAGCCTTGATATGATTTCTGGATCGATCACCTTCTGAGAGATTGCATTGAGGAATGCACATAGCTTCACAATGGCTAATCAGACGTTTTCCGGTAGAAGCCCCCTCAATGCAACCGGAAGCAGTTGCGTCATAATCATGTGGCAGTCATGAGACTTTAGGTTCTGGAACTTTTTCTCTGGCATATTTATTATTCCCTTTATATTCGACGAGAAGCCAGTCAGGACCTTCATACTGAGCAGGCATTCAAAGAAGATTTCTTTCTCTTCTTTCGTAAGAGCGTAGCTGGCAGGACCTTCATACTGCTTCGGAGGCATGCCGTCTTTTTCGTGCAAACGTTGCAGGTCCTCCCGTGCCTCAGGTGTATCTTTTGTCTTCCCATACACGCCCAAGAAGCCTAGCAGGTTCACGCAAAGGTTCTTCGTCACGTGCATCACGTCGATTGAAGAGCGGACCTCTAGCTCTTTCCAGTAGGGTAGGTCCCAAAATATAGATTTCTTCTTCCACATGGGTGCGTGTCCCTCAGCGTCATTCGGAACAGCTAGTCCGCCGGGACCCTTTCCAAAGATTACGTGTAAATCATTGACCATAGCAAGTACGTGATCACCGGTACGCATGGCGGGCTTCTTCCGGTGATCTTCCTCGCCTTTGAAGTGCTTGCCTTTCTTTCGACATTGATGGTTGGTCGGAAGAAATCGACGATGGCCCAGGTACACATTCTTCCTGCATTTGTCCAGGTATATACTTTTAGTGTCATCTAAACAGTGCGTGCATGCGTGGTATCCCTTGTTTGTCTGTCTTGAAAGGTTACTGAGAGCGGGCCAATCGTTGATGGTTACAAACAGCAACGCGTGCAGGTTAAATTCCTCCTGTTTGTGCTCATCCCACGTACGTACACCGTTTCCATTCCACAGCTGTAAAAGTTCTTCAACTAATGGCCTTAGGTACACATCAATGTCGTTGCCGGGTTGCTTAGGGCCTTGGATGAGAACTGGCATCATAATGAACTTCCGCTTCATGCACATCCAAGGAGGAAGGTTATACATACATAGAGTCACAGGCCAGGTGCTGTGATTGCTGCCCTACTCCCCGAAAGGATTAATGCCATCCGCGCTTAAACCAAACCATACGTTCCTTGGGTCCGCTGCAAACTCAGCCCAGTACTTTCTCTCGATTTTTCTCCACTGCGACCCGTCAGCGGGTGCTCTCAACTTCCCATCTTTCTTACGGTCCTCACTGTGCCATCGCATCAACTTGGCACGCTCTTCGTTTCTGAACAGACGTTTCAACCGTGGTATTATAGGAGCATACCACATCACGTTCGCAGGAACCCTCTTCCTGGGGGTCTCGCCGTCAACATCACGAGGGTCATCTCGTCTGATCTTATACCGCAATGCACCGCATACCGGGCATGCGTTCAGATCCTTGTACGCACCGCGGTAGAGGATGCAGTCATTAGGGCATGCATGTATCTTCTGCACCTCCAATCCTAGAGGGCATACGACCTTCTTTGCTGCGTATGTACTGTCGGGCAATTCGTTATCCTTTGGAAGCTTCTTCTTCAATATTTTCAATAGCTTCTCAAATCCTTTGTCAGGCACAGCATTCTCTGCCTTCCACTGCAGCAATTCCAGTACGGTACCGAGCTTTGTGTTGCCATCTTCGCAATTGGGGTACAACCCTTTTTTGTGATCCTCTAACATGCGATCGAACTTCAGCTTCTCCTTTTGACTTTCGCATTGCGTCCTTGCATCGACAATGAGCCGGCGGAGATCATCATCATCGGGCACTGGTTCCTCTTGATCTTCAGCAGCTTCCCCCCTTGCAGCATCATTGGGCACATCGTCTGGTTCCTCTTGATCTTCAGCAGCTTCCCCCGTTGCAGCATCACCGTATTCAGGGGGCACATAGTTGTCATCGTCCTCTTCTTCTTCGCCGTCTTCCATCATAACCCCTATTTCTCCGTGCCTCGTCCAAACATTATAGTGTGGCATGAAACCCTTGTAAAGCAAGTGGGTGTGAAGGATTTTCCGGTCAGAGTAAGACTTCGTATTCCCACATGTAGGGCATGGACAACACATAAAACCATTCTGCTTGTTTGCCTCAGCCACTTCGAGAAAATCATGCACGCCCTTAATGTACTCGGAGGTGTGTCTGTCACCGTACATCCATTGCTGGTTCATCTGCGTGCATTATATATAATTAAGTGTGTCAAAAACCATTACAGAACATCATGAATAGATAATTAAGTGACCAAATTAATAGAAGTTCATCATCACATTAAAACCAAAGTACATACATAGTTCTCATCTAACAACATATATATAGCTCTCCAAAGCATCTAATTAATTAAACCATACATTGAAACTATGTAAAACATTTCAATGTGAAAACAAATGCGATCATAATCTCAACCAAGGTAACAATTGATCCAACGGCATAATGATACCAAGCCTCGGTATGAATGGCATATTTTCTAATCTTTCTAATCTGCAAGCGCATTGCATCCATCTTGATCTTGTGATCATCGACGACATCCGCAACATGCAACTCCAATATCATCTTCTCCTCCTCATTTTTTTTATTTTTTCCTTCAAGTAATTGTTTTCTTCTTCAACTAAATTTAACCTCTCGACAATAGGGTCGGTTGGAATTTCCGGTTCAACCACCTCCTAGATAAATAAAATCTATGTCACGTTGGTCGGCATATTTGTCATAAACAATAAATGAACCAAATAGTAATAAAAATATAATATATACCACATCTGAATCATAGACAGGACGAGGGCTAACGGGGGCGGATACCAAAACCATCGCACTATGTAATAAGAAGGAATAATAAAAGTAACAAAATTAGACAAGTATCTATCTAAAGTAAGAATTTTGTTCTTTCAGAAAGAAGATAAGAACAAGATGTTGGAAATATGCCCTAGAGGCAATAATAAATGGTTATTATTATATTTCTTTGTTCATGGTAATTGTCTATTGTTCATGCTATAATTGTATTATCCGGACATCATAATGCATGTGTGAATACATAGACCACAACGTGTCCCTACTAAGCCTCTAGTTGACTAGCTCGTTGATCAACAGATAGTCATGGTTTCCTGACTATGGACATTGGATGTCATTGATAACGGGATCACATCATTAGGAGAATGATGTGGTGGACAAGAGCCAATCCTAAGCATAGCTCAAAGATCGTGTAGTTCGTTTGCTAGAGCTTTTCCAATGTCAAGTATCTTCTCCTTAGACCATGAGATCGTGCAACTCCCGGATACCGTAGGAGTACTTTGGGTGTGCCAAACGTCACAACGTAACTGGGTGACTATAAAGGTACACTACGGGTATCTCCGAAAGTGTCTGTTGGGTTGGCACGGATCGAGACTGGGATTTGTCACTCCGTATGACGGAGAGGTATCTCTGGGCCCACTCGGTAATGCATCATCATAATGAGCTCAATGTGACTAAGGAGTTAGTCACGGGATCATGCATTACGGTACGAGTAAAGAGACTTGCCGGTAACGAGATTGAACAAGGTATTGGGATACCGACGATCGAATCTCCGGCAAGTAACATACCGATTGACAAAGGGAATTGTATACGGGATTGATTGAATCCTAGACATCGTGGTTCATCCGATGAGATCATCGTGGAACATGTGGGAGCCAACATGGGTATCCAGATCCCGCTGTTGGTTATTGACCGAAGAGGCGTCTCGGTCATGTTTGCATGTCTCCCGAACCCGTAGGGTCTACACACTTAAGGTTTGGTGACGCTAGGGTTGTAGAGATATGAGTATGCAGAAACCCGAAAGTTGTTCGGAGTCCCGGAATGGTCCGGAGGTGAAGAATTATATATAGGAAGTCCAGTTTCGGCCACCGGGAAAGTTTCGGGGGTTATCGGTATTGTACCGGGACCACCGGAAGGGTCCCGGGGGTCCACCGGGTGGGGCCACCTATGCCGGAGGGCCCCATGGGCTGAAGTGGGAAGGGAACCAGCCCTTAGTGGGCTGGGGCGCCCCCCATGGGCCTCCCCCTGCGCCTAGGGTTGGAAACCCTAGGGTGGGGGGCGCCCCACTTGACTTGGGGGGGAAGTTTCCCCCCCTTGGCCCCCCCCCCACAGATGGGTTCTTAGCCGGCACCCCCCCCCCCCCCCTCCCAGGGGGCCTATATAAAGGGGGGGAAGGGAGGGCAGCAAGACCACAGCCTTTGGCGCCTCCTGTTGGGGAACGTAGTAATTTCAAAAAAATTCCTACGCACACGCAAGATCATGGTGATGCATAGCAACGAGAGGGGAGAGTGTTGTCCACGTACCCTCGTAGACCGACAGCGGAAGCGTTATCACAACGCGGTTGATGTAGTCGTACGTCTTCACGATCCGACCGATCAAGTACCGAACGTACGGCACCTCCGAGTTCTACACACGTTCAGCTCGATGACGTCCCTCGAACTCCGATCCAGCCGAGTGTTGAGGGAGAGTTTCGTCAGCACGACGGCGTGGTGACGATGATGATGTTCCACCGACGCAGGGCTTCGCCTAAGCTCCGCAACGGTATTATCGAGGTGTAATATGGTGGAGGGGGGCACCGCACACGGCTAAGAGATCTCAAGGATCAATTGTTGTGTCTCTGGGGTGCCCCCTGCCCCCGTATATAAAGGAGCAAGGGAGGAGGAGGCCGGCCCTAGGAGGGGGCGCACCAAGTGTGGAGTCCTACTAGGACTCCCTAGTCCTAGTAGGATTCCACCTCCCATATGGAATAGGAAAAGAGGAAGGGAAAAAGAGAAGGAAGGAAGGGGGCGCCCCCCTTCCCTAGTCCAATTCGGACCAGACCAAGGGGAGGGGTGCGGCCACCCTTGAGGCCCTTTTCCTTCTTTCCCGTATGGCCCAATAAGGCCCAATACGTATTCCCGTAACTCTCCGGTACTCCGAAAAATACCCGAATCACTCGGAACCTTTCCGAAGTCCGAATATAGTCGTCCAATATATCGATCTTTACGTCTCGGCCATTTCGAGACTCCTCGTCATGTCTCCGATCTCATCCGGGACTCCGAACTCCTTCGGTACATCAAATCTCAATAAAACTGTCATCGTATCGTTAAGCGTGCGGACCCTACGGGTTCGAGAACTATGTAGACATGACCGAGACACGTCTCCGGTCAATAACCAATGGCGGGACCTGGATGCCCATATTGGCTCCCACATATTCTACGAAGATCTTTATCGGTCAGACCGCATAACAACATACGTTGTTCCCTTTGTCACCGGTATGTTACTTGCCCGAGATTTGATCGTCGGTATCTCGGTACCTAGTTCAATCTCGTTACTGGCAAGTCTCTTTACTCGTTCCGTAATACATCATCCCGCAACTAACTCATTAGTCACAATGCTTGCAAGGCTTATAGTGATGTGCATTACCGAGTGGGCCCAGAGATACCTCTCCGACAATTGGAGTGACAAATCCTAATCTCGAAATACGCCAACCCAACAAGTACCTTTGGAGACACCTGTAGAGCACCTTTATAATCACCCATTTACGTTGTGACGTTTGGTAGCACACAAAGTACCTCCGGTAAACGGGAGTTGCATAATCTCATAGTCATAGGAACATGTATAAGTCATCAAGAAAGCAATAGCAACATACTAAACGATCGAGTGCTAAGCTAACGGAATGGGTCAAGTCAATTACGTCATTCTCCTAATGAGGTGATCTCGTTAATCAAATGACAACTTATGTCTATGGCTAGGAAACATAACCATCTTTGATTAACGAGCTAGTCAAGTAGAGGCATACTAGTGACACTCTGTTTGTCTATGTATTCACACATGTATTATGTTTCCGGTTAATACAATTCTAGCATGAATAATAAACATTTATCATGATATAAGGAAATAAATAATAACTTTATTATTGCCTCTAGGGCATATTTCCTTCACCTCCCTCCTCCCCTGCAACACCTCTCCCTCTCGCAGAAGCTTGGCGAAGCCCTGCCGAGATCCCGCTACATCCACCACCACGCCGTCGTGCTGCTGGATCTCCATCAACCTCTCCTTTCCCCTTGCTGGATCAAGAAGGAGGAGACGTCGCTGCTCCGTACGTGTGTTGAACGCGGAGGTGCCGTCCGTTCGGCACTCGGTCATCGGTGATTTGGATCACGGCGAGTACGACTCCATCAACCTCGTTCATTGGAACACTTCCGCTCGCGATCTACAAGGGTATGTAGATGCACTCCTTTCCCCTCGTTGCTAGTATACTCCATAGATGGATCTTGGTGATGCGTAGGAAATTTTAAAATTCTGCTACGATCCCCAACAGTGGCATCATGAGCCAGGCCGATGCGTAGTTACTATGCACGAGTAGAACACAAAGCAGTTGTGGGCGTAGATGTTGCCAATTCTTCTTGCCGCTACTAGTCTTATCTTGTTTCGGCGGTATTGTGGGATGAAGCGGCCCAGACCGACGTTACACGTACGCTTACGTGAGACAAGTTCCACCGACTGACATGCACTAGTTGCATAAGGTGGCTAGCGGGTGTCTGTCTCTCCCACTTTAGTCGGAACGGATTCGATGAAAAGGGTCCTTATGAAGGGTAAATAGAAATTGGCATATCACGTTGTGGTTTTACGTAGGTAAGAAACATTCTAGAAACCTATACAAGCCACGTAAAAACTTGCAACAAAAATTAGAGGACGTCTAACTTGTTTTTGCAGCATATGCTATGTGATGTGATATGGCCAGAAGATGTGATGAATGATATATGTGATGTATGAGATTGATCATATTCTTGTAATAGGAATCACGACTTGCATATCGATGAGTATGACAAACGGCAGGATCCATAGGAGTTGTCTTTATTATTTTGTATGACCTGCGTGTCATTGAATAACGCCATGTAAATTACTTTACTTTATTGCTAAACGCGTTAGCCATAGAAGTAGAAGTAATCGTTGGCGTGACAACTTCATGAAGACACGATGATGGAGATCATGATGATGGAGATCATGGTGTCATGCCGGTGACAAAGATGATCATGGCGCCCCGAAGATGGAGATCAAAGGAGCAAAATGATATTGGCCATATCATGTCACTATTTGATTGCATGTGATGTTTATCATGTTTTGCATCTTATTTGCTTAGAACGACGGTAGTAAGTAAGATGATCCCTTATGATAATTTCAAGAAAGTGTTCTCCCTAACTGTGCACCGTTGCGAAGGTTCGTTGTTTCGAAGCACCACGTGATGATCGGGTGTGATAGATTCTAACGTTCGCATACAACGGGTGTTGACGAGCCTAGCATGTACAGACATGGCCTCGGGACACACGCAATACACTTAGGTTGACTTGACGAGCCTAGCATGTACAGACATGGCCTCGGAACACGGAGGACCGAAAGGTCGAGCATGAATCGTATAGAAGATACGATCAACATGAAGATGTTCACCGATCTTGACTAGTCCGTCTCACGTGATGATCGGACACGGCCTAGTTAACTCGGATCATGTTTCACTTAGATGACTAGAGGGATGTCTATCTGAGTGGGAGTTCATTGAGTAATTTGATTAGATGAACTTAATTATCATGAACTTAGTCTAAAATCTTTACAATATGTCTTGTAGATCAAATGGCCCACGTTGTCCTCAACTTCAACGCGTTCCTAGAGAAAACCAAGCTGAAAGATGATGGCAGCAACTATACGGACTGGGTCCGGAACCTGAGGATCATCCTCATAGCTGCCAAGAAAGATTATGTCCTAGAAGCACCGCTAGGTGAAGCACCAATCCCAGAGAACCAAGACGTTATGAACGCTTGGCAATCACGTGCTGATGATTACTCCCTCGTTCAGTGCGGCATGCTTTACAGCTTAGAACCGGGTCTCCAAAAGCGTTTTGAGAAACATGGAGCATATGAGATGTTCGAAGAGCTGAAAATGGTTTTCCAAGCTCATGCCCGGGTCGAGAGATATGAAGTCTCCGACAAGTTCTTCAGCTGTAAAATGGAGGAAAATAGTTCTGTTAGTGAGCACATACTCAGAATGTCTGGGTTACACAACCGCTTGTCTCAGCTGGGAGTTAATCTCCCGGATGACGCGGTCATTGACAGAATCCTTCAATCGCTTCCACCGAGCTACAAGAGCTTTGTGATGAACTTCAATATGCAGGGGATGGAAAAGACCATTCCTGAGGTATATTCAATGCTGAAATCAGCGGAGGTGGAGATCAGAAAGGAACATCAAGTGTTGATGGTGAATAAAACCACTAAGTTCAAGAAAGGCAAGGGTAAGAAGAACTTCAAGAAGGACGGCAAGGGAGTTGCCGCGCTCGGTAAGCCAGTTGCCGGGAAGAAGTCGAAGAATGGACCCAAGCCTGAGACTGAGTGCTTTTATTGCAAGGGAAGTGGTCACTAGAAGCGGAACTGCCCCAAATACTTAGCGGACAAGAAGGCCGGCAACACCAAAGGTATATGTGATATACATGTAATTGATGTGTACCTTACCAGTACTTGTAGTAGCTCCTGGGTATTTGATACCGGTGCGGTTGCTCATATTTGTAACTCAAAACAGGAACTGCGGAATAAGCGGAGACTGGCAAAGGACAAGGTGACGATGCGCGTCGGGAATGGTTCCAAGGTCGATGTGATCGCCGTCGGCACACTACCTCTGCATCTACCTACGGGATTAGTTTTAAACCTCAATAATTGTTATTTAGTGCCAGCTTTAAGCATGAACATTGTATCTGGATCTCGTTTAATTCGAGATGGCTACTCATTTAAATCCGAGAATAATGGTTGTTCTATTTATATGAGAGATATGTTTTATGGTCATGCCCCGCTGGTCAATGGTTTATTCTTGATGAATCTCGAACGTGATGTTACACATATTCATAGTGTGAATACCAAAAGATGTAAAGTTGATAACGATAGTCCCACATACTTGTGGCACTGCCGCCTTGGTCACATTGGTGTCAAGTGCATGAAGAAGCTCCATGCAGATGGACTTTTGGAGTCTCTTGATTACGAATCATTTGACACGTGCGAACCATGCCTCATGGGTAAGATGACCAAGACTCCGTTCTCCGGAACAATGGAGCGAGAAACCAACTTATTGGAAATTATACATACCGATGTGTGCGGTCCAATGAGTGTTGAGGCTCGCGGAGGATATCGTTATGTTCTCACTCTCACTGATGACTTAAGTAGATATGGGTATGTCTACCTAATGAAACACAAGTCTGAAACCTTTGAAAAGTTCAAGGAATTTCAGAGTGAGGTTGAGAATCAACGTGACAGGAAAATAAAATTCTTACGATCAGATCATGGTGGAGAATATTTAAGTCACGAATTTGGTGCGCACTTAAGGAAATGTGGAATCGTTTCACAACTCACGCCGCCTGGAACACCTCAGCGAAACGGTGTGTCCGAACGTCGTAATCGCACTCTATTGGATATGGTGCGATCTATGATGTCTCTTACCGATTTACCGCTCTCATTTTGGGGCTATGCTTTAGAGACTGCCGCATTCACTTTAAATAGGGCTCCGTCGAAATCCGTTGAGACGACACCGTATGAATTATGGTTTGGGAAGAAACCTAAGCTATCGTTTCTAAAAGTTTGGGGATGCGATGCTTATGTCAAGAAACTTCAACCTGAAAAACTTCAACCCAAGTCGGAAAAATGCGTCTTCATAGGATACCCTAAGGAAACCATTGGGTATACCTTCTACCTCAGATCCGAAGGCAAGATCTTCGTTGCCAAGAACGGGTCCTTTCTGGAGAAAGAGTTTCTCTCGAAACAATTAAGTGGGAGGAAAGTGGAACTTGATGAGGTGATAGTCACCCCTTCCGAACTGGAAAGTAGCGCAGCGCGGGAAGATGTTCCTGTGGTGCCTACACCGACTGGGGAGGAAGTTAATGATGATGATCATGAAGCTTCGGATCAAGTTACTGCTGAACTTCGTAGGTCCACAAGGACACGTTCCGCACCAGAGTGGTACGGCAACCCTGTCCTGGAAGTCATGTTGTTAGACAACGGTGAACCTTTGAACTATGAAGAAGCGATGGCGGGCCCGGATTCCGACTAATGGCTAGAAGCCATGAAATCCGAGATAGGATCCATGTATGAAAACGAAGTATGGACTTTGACTGACTTGCCCGATGATTGGCGAGCCATAGAAAATAAATGGATCTTTAAGAAGAAGACAGACGCGGATGGTAATGTGACCATCTATAAGGCTCGACTTGTCGCTAAGGGTTATCGACAAGTTCAAGGGGTTGACTACGATGAGACTTTCTCACCCGTAGCGAAGCTAAAGTCCGTCCGAATCATGTTAGCAATTGTCGCATACTATGATTATGAGATATGGCAGATGGACGTCAAAACGGCATTCCTTAACGGCTTCCTTAAGGAAGAGTTGTATATGATGCAGCCGGAAGGTTTTGTCGATTCTAAGAATGCTAACAAAGTATGCAAGCTCCAGCGCTCAATCTATGGGCTGGTGCAAGCATCTCGGAGTTGGAACATTCGCTTTGATGAGATGATCAAAGCGTTTGGGTTTACACAGACTTATGGAGAAGCCTGTGTTTACAAGAAAGTGAGTGGGAGCTCTGTAGCATTTCTCTTATTGTATGTGGATGACATACTATTGATGGGAAATGATATAGAATTCTTGGAAAGTATAAAGGCCTATTTGAATAAGTGTTTTTCAATGAAGGACCTTGGAGAAGCTGCTTATATACTAGGCATCAAGATCTATAGAGATAGATCAAGACGCCTCATTGGTCTTTCACAGAGTACGTACCTTGACAAGATATTGAAGAAGTTCAATATGGATCAGTCCAAGAAGGGGTTCTTGCCTGTATTGCAAGGTGTGCAATTGAGCACGACTCAATGCCTGACCATGGCAGAAGATAGAGAAAAGATGAGTGTCATCCCCTATGCCTCGGCCATAGGGTCTATTATGTATGCCATGCTGTGTACCAGACCTGATGTAAACCTTGCCGTAAGTTTGGTAGGAAGGTAACAAAGTAATCCCGGCATGGAACACTGGACAGCGGTCAAGAATATCCTGAAGTACCTGAAGAGGACTAAGGATATGTTTCTCGTTTATGGAGGTGACGAAGAGCTCGTCGTAAAGGGTTACGTCGACGCTAGCTTCGACACAGATCTGGATGACTCGAAGTCACAAACCGGATACGTGTATATTTTGAATGGAGGGGCAGTAAGCTGGTGCAGTTGCAAGCAAAGCGTCGTGGCGGGATCTACATGTGAAGCGGAATACATGGCAGCCTCGGAGGCAGCACAGGAAGCAGTCTAGATGAAGGAGTTCATTACCGACCTAGGGGTGATTCCCAATGCGTCGGGCCCGATGACTCTCTTTCGTGACAACACTGGAGCTATTGCCCTTGCGAAGGAGCCCAGGTTTCACAGGAAGACCAGGCATATCAAGCGTCGCTTCAACTCCATTCGTGAAAGTGTTCAAAATGGAGACATAGATATTTGTAAAGTACATACGGACCTGAATGTAGCAGATCCGTTGACTAAACCTCTCCCTAGAGAAAAACATGATCAACACCAGGACGCAATGGGTGTTCGATTCATCACAATGTAACTAGATTATTGACTCTAGTGCAAGTGGGAGACTATTGGAAATATGCCCTAGAGGCAATAATAAATGGTTATTATTATATTTCTTTGTTCATGGTAATTGTCTATTGTTCATGCTATAATTGTATTATCCGGAAATCGTAATGCATGTGTGAATACATAGACCACAACGTGTCCCTAGTAAGCCTCTAGTTGACTAGCTCGTTGATCAACAGATAGTCATGGTTTCCTGACTATGGACATTGGATGTCATTGATAACGGGATCACATCATTAGGAGAATGATGTGATGGACAAGACCCAATCCTAAGCATAGCTCAAAGATCGTGTAGTTCGTTTGCTAGAGCTTTTCCAATGTCAAGTATCTTCTCCTTAGACCATGAGATCGTGCAACTCCCAGATACCGTAGGAGTACTTTGGGTGTGCCAAACGTCACAACGTAACTGGGTGACTATAAAGGTACACTACGGGTATCTCCGAAAGTGTCTGTTGGGTTGGCACGGATCGAGACTGGGATTTGTCACTTCGTATAACGGAGAGGTATCTCTGGGCCCACTCGGTAATGCATCATCATAATGAGCTCAATGTGACTAAGGAGTTAGTCACGGGATCATGCATTACGGTACGAGTAAAGAGACTTGCCGGTAACGAGATTGAACAAGGTATTGGGATACCGACGATCGAATCTCGGGCAAGTAACATACCGATTGACAAAGGGAATTGTATACGGGATTGATTGAATCCTCGACATCGTGGTTCATCCGATGAGATCATCGTGGAACATGTGGGAGCCAACATGGGTATCCAGATCCCGCTGTTGGTTATTGACCGGAGAGGCGTCTCGGTCATGTCTGCATGTCTCCCGAACCCGTAGGGTCTACACACTTAAGGTTCGGTGACGCTAGGGTTGTAGAGATATGAGTATGCGGAGACCCGAAAGTTGTTCGGAGTCCCGGATGAGATCCCGGACGTCACGAGGAGTTCCGGAATGGTCCGGAGGTGAAGAATTATATATAGGAAGTCCAGTTTCGGCCACCGGGAAAGTTTCGGGGGTTATCGATATTGTACCGGGACCACCGGAAGGGTCCCGGGGGTCCACCGGGTGGGGCCACCTATCCCGGAGGGCCCCATGGGCTGAAGTGGGAAGGGAACCAGCCCTTAGTGGGCTGGGGCGCCCCCCATGGGCCTCCCCCTACGCCTAGGGTTGGAAACCCTAGGGTGGGGGGGCGCCCCACTTGACTTGGGGGGAAGTTCCCCCCCTTGGCCGCCGCCCCCCCCACAGATGGGTTCTTGGCCGGCGTCCCCCCCTCCCAGGGGGCCTATATAAAGGGGGGGGGGGGAAGGGAGGGCAGCAAGACCACAGCCTTTGGCGCCTCCCTCCTCCCCTGCAACACCTCTCCCTCTCGCAGAAGCTTGGCGAAGCCCTGCCGAGATCCCGCTACATCCACCACCACGCTGTCGTGCTGCTGGATCTCCATCAACCTCTCCTTTCCCCTTGCTGGATCAAGAAGGAGGAGACGTCGCTGCTCCGTACGTGTGTTGAACGCGGAGGTGCCGTCCGTTCGGCACTCGGTCATCGGTGATTTGGATCACGGCGAGTACGACTCCATCAACCTCGTTCATTGGAACGCTTCCGCTCGTGATCTACAAGGGTATGTAGATGCACTCCTTCCCCTCGTTGCTAGTATAATCCATAGATGGATCTTGGTGATGCGTAGGAAATTTTAAAATTCTGCTACGATCCCCAACACAAGAGGCTCACCATGGTGGTGCTGGCGACGAGATCGGCGCGGGCGGTCGACGGCGGTGAAGACGGGGACGGGACGTGACGGACCGCTAAACCTAGACAAATCTCGGGGAAAATGGAGCTCGGAGGTCGAGTTTCGAGAGGAGAAAGATTTCATCGAACACCTCATGTGCATAGGAGGTGAGCTAGAGCACCCAAATGCCCTCCCCTCGCCGGCCAGAAAAAATAGAGCACTGTGGAGTGCTCTGCTGTGGCGATGGGGTATATATAGGCAACTCATTGGTCCCGGTTCGTGGCACCAACCGGGACTAAGGGGGGGCATTGGTCCCGGTTGGTGCCACGAACCGGTACGCATGCCCCCCTTTAGTCCCGGTTGGTGGCACCAACCGGGACCAAAGGCCTTGTGCTGCCCCGCGTCAAAAGTTTAGTCCCACCTCGCTAGTTGAGAGAGCTCGAGAGTGGTTTATAAGCGCTGCTGCGCCCACCCTCTCGAGCTCCTCTCAACTGCAGGCTTTCGGGCCTAACCGTTCTCTTTGCCTGTGGGGCATACTGGGCCTTCTGCGGGCCTGAATCCTGGCGCATGGATGGGTTTCAAGTCGTATTCAGGCCGTGGTGGCCCAGTAGGTGGCATAATTTTTTCCCTGTTTTTTGTTTTCTCTTTTGTTTATTTATTTTGTTTTGTTTCTACTTACAACAAAAAACATATTTATTTTATTCCATTTTGTTTCTAATTACTTATGTATTTTACTTTATTTATTTTATTTTTATTTTTTTTACTGCTGCTATTTTTATTTATTTTACTGCTGCTATTTTTATTTATTTTATTAAGGTTTATTTTTTTATTTACTATAGTTTATTTTATTCTATTTTATTAAGGTTTATTTATTTTTATTTATTTTATTAAGGTTTATTTATTTTATTTACTATAAAAAACGAACATAGATGCGCCTATAGAGAAAATTCAACCTAAATTCATAATAATTTTTTATGAAATTCAAAGAAATTTACTCTGAATTTAGGTCAAATTCCCTGTATAAGGGCATCTATTTTCACTTTGAGAGGAGCTCAACAAGGCAGAGAGGGACGGGCTTATAAACAGGTGTGAGTGCCCTTCGGTTGGCGAGGTGGGACTAAACTCTGACCGCTACTAGGACCAACCCTTTAGTCCCGGTTTGTGGTATGAATCGGGACTAAAGGGCGAGCCTCTGGTCCCGGTTCAAGCCACCAACCGGGACCAATGGTGGTGGGCCAGGAGCGAGGCCCATTGGTCCCGGTTTGTCCCACCAACCGGGACCAAAGGGGCCGGACGAACCGGGACCAATGCCCCCACGAGGCCCGGCAGGCCCCTGGCCGCACGAACCGGGACCAATGCTCACATTAGTCCCGGTTCGTGACTGAACCGGGACTAATGTGAATATTGCCCTGTGACCAAAGCCCAGTTTTCTACTAGTGGGATTAGACTCATCATATACAAACATTGAACAATCACACTTCTTGAATCATAAAATTTTGTTCTCTCTAGACTCTCATTTTTCGAATAAAATGGTATTGACAATGATGGAAATAAAGCTTCAAACTCACAACCAATCTCACGGCTCAGCTCGCCTGTGGTCCATCTGCTAAAGCCTAGAGTAGAGACCTAGCGAAGGGGATATGAGAAAGGAGAGAACCCGGCCAGTAGAGAGCTTGCACATTATTGTCCGACAACTACGTTCATGGACACCAAATCTTTCTCTCTTAAGTACGTTATAGGATGAGAGCTGCTATACGTACGATCAAATTCTGTAGGATCTGTGTACGACAAGACTCATCTGGTGTGATGGGCCAAGACCTCAGAAAACGCGCCTGTCTCTTCTCGTACAAATCGTATGCCAGTTGATCGTACGTGAGGCAGTTTCGTTATAGGATAGAGCTAGGACTTTAATTACAGTAAGACAACCTTTATGACGAGGCGGTTACGTCGCCTGCACGAGTTGCATGAAAAAGTTTTTTTTTCCTTTGCAAAGACCTGAATGCTTCCTCTGAAGCTCATGGGCGCATCCATAGAACAGTGCTCGAAGATGGCCTTCATGAAGCTACTTGCCGGCAGCCCACAACCATCATTTGGTTGCAAATTTTTGTAGTTAGATGCAGTAGCAATTCGGCTCCTCTGCAGAAAGATTGGCTAGGGTTACCCTCACCATCGCCGCACCGACTCACCGGAAGCGAGCTCGCCACCTCAGCGGGTGGGTTCAATTCGGTTTCCAGTCCATTTTTTTAGGGGTGTTCCAGTCCATTTTCTGCGTTTTTTAGGATTATTTTCTGCGTTTCCGGCCTTTGGGTTAGCTACCCCAGCTCACTGCATAGGCCCAAGCCCAACCCAACCAGGTAGGTTCTCGTCACCTCCTTGCGCCGCTGCACTGGCGAGTCTCCACTGCCCCAAAGGCACGGGCGGCAGTAGGCACCGCACAACGCACTTCCCCATCCCGAAGACCTAGATCGTGAATCGGCGGTGGCGCAGCGCCTGCAGGCCGGCGGCGGCCGCCTCTCCCGCCCCCGCCCCCGCCCCAGCCCCCGTCGTCTACCTTCTCGTGTTCGTCCCGTTCCCATACGGCTGCCCCTCTCCATCCATCTGCTTGAATTTTGGTCGGTTGCTTGCTTGTTTTCGCAGTGTTGCCTGCTGTTGGATTCTGCTGGTGCTCGTCGCTGCTTGCTTGCCGACGCTACTGCTCGCCGAGTTGCTATTGAATTTGCAAATTAAATCCGCTGCAGCTGCACACATGTTGAGCAGATTACTGACGGCCGCCAGTTGAGCTGATGGAGCTTTTCCCCATTTTCTTGTTCGGTACGCCGCTAGTGTTTTTTTTTTTTTTCCGACTCTTTGGGCCAAATTTGCTTTCGGGGCGACCATGCGGCTCGGATGCTGCGGGCCTGGCCCACAGCGCATTCGGCCGACCCAGTCCAGTCCAGTCCCGCCGCCGCTACTGCCTGCCACCCGCACCCGGCGGCGGTTTCTACTTTTTCGTCCGTCCCAAGCAAGTCTCTCCTCGCGAAATAAAAAAAAGATCCCCTTTGCCAGCGCCGGCAGCACGGAACCATCAGCGCGGTGGCCACACCCCTTCCTCTCCGCCGGCGAGCTCCTCCTCCGCCCACCCCACCCCCACCGCCACCCCAATCCGGGTGGGCCGGCGTGGTCCGAAGATCCGTCGGCCGTGGTTCCTCTCGCCGGTGAGGAAGCCCTAGCTTTGCTGCCGCTCGAATTGTTTGTTCGCTCTGCCCTGGTGTTCTTTTTTGCTTCGGTACAGTCTAATTCTTCCAGATCTGCCTCAGTCCGACCCCCGTGCGGCGGCTGCGTCCG
The DNA here is from genome assembly GCF_002575655.3 of Aegilops tauschii subsp. strangulata. Classification (NCBI taxonomy): domain Eukaryota; kingdom Viridiplantae; phylum Streptophyta; class Magnoliopsida; order Poales; family Poaceae; genus Aegilops; species Aegilops tauschii. The sequence goes on from NC_053041.3 coordinate 527,063,757, forward strand.
CCCCTGTTCTCCGGTGGTTGGGTTTTCGGCCTAAAAAACCATTTTTTGGGGGTGGAAGGTCGATTGAATCCTCGTGCCTACGCACCGAGTTTTTAGATTGGTTGTCAGACGTTGTTTAGTCAGCGTGTACGGAGATGTGTATTTTAGGGTTTTGCTGGCAAGTACTTAACTCCGAGGAATGGTACCTATGCTTGTTTTCATGCCGTCATGCCGTGCAATCTATACATACACGAGGGAAATATCACATTCATTTCCCTGAAATGTTGGATGCTCATGTACTGAGTCGTCTCAGCGTGCTATTTCTGTTAATTCCGCTTCTGAGATGGGTGCTACACTTGCTGGTTGCGGTTGGTTATAATGAGGTATAGTATCTTCGCGGCGGAGTTTCCATTTCATTTCCTTGGATGATTGGTGTTGTTAGCCCCCTGTTTCCTTATGTTCAACCGAATCTGGGCCGTGTGCACTGTCATGCGTTGAACGATGGTTGGAGCACGTAGAGTGGGTGGTGGCAATGCCTTCCTCGCGCGTGTGTATCTCCCTGAGAAGAGGTACCTGCTAATATGATTTCTTGGTCCGCAAGTTGTTCTATGGGAAGTATTAAGTATCGCCCCTGTTTTCTGGTGGTTGGGTTTTCAGCCTAACAACCATATTTCAGGGGCGGAAGGTCAATTGAATCCTCGTGCCTACGTGCTGAGTTTTTAGATTGGTTGTTAGACGTTGTTTAGTCCGTGTGTACGGAGATGTGTATTTTAGGGTTTTGCTGGCAAGTTCTTAACTCCGTGGAATGGTACCTATGTTTGTTTTCATGCTGTCATGCCGTGCAATCTATACATGAGAGAAATATCACATTCATTTCCCTGAAATGTTGGATGGCCATGTACTGAGTCGTCTCAGCGTGTTATTTCTGATTCTGAGATGCATGTTAGACTTGCTGGTTGGTCATAGTAAGGTATAGCATCTTTGCCGTGGAGTTTCTATTTCATTTCATTGGATGATTGGTGCTGTTAGCCCCCTGTTTCCTCATGTTCAACCGAATCTGGGCCATGTGCACCGTCGGGCGTCGAACAATGGTTGGGATCACATAGAATGGGTGGTGGCAATGCTTTCCTCGCCCAGGTGTGTATCTCCCTGAGAAGAGGTACCTGCAAATATGATTTTTTGGTCCGCAAGTTGTTCTATGGGAAGTATTACGTATCGCCCCTGTTTTCTGGTGGTTGGGTTTTCAGCCTAACAACCATATTTCAGGGGCGGAAGGTCAATTGAATCCTCGTGCCTACGCGCTGAGTTTTTAGATTGGTTGTTAGACGTTGTTTAGTCCGTGTGTACGGAGATGTGTATTTTAGGGTTTTGCTGGCGAGTCCTTAACTCCGTGGAATGGTACCTATGTTTGTTTTCATGCTGTCATGCCGTGCAATCTACTATACACGAGAGAAATATCACATTCATTTCCCTGAAATGTTGAATGGCCATGTACCGGGTCGTCTGAGCGTGCTATTTCTGTTAATCCTGATTCTGAGATGCATGTTACACTTACTGGTTGGTTATAATAAGGTATAGTATCTTTGCCGTGGAGTTTCCATTTCATTTCATTGGATGATTGGTGCGGTTAGCTCCCTGTTTCCTCATGTTCAACCGAACCTGGGCCGTGTGCACTGTCGGGCGTCGAACGATGGTTGGAACACATAGAGTGGGTGGTGGCAATGCTTTCCTCGCGCGTGTGTGTATCTCTCCCCGAGAAGACGTACCTGCAAATATGGTTTCTTGGTCCGCAAGTTGTATCGGAGTATTACGTATCGCCCAAGGCATTGGTAAAATTTGAATGCCATGCAGTTTTACTAATTAAAAAGATTAAAGTTTTCGGCTTAATACAGCAGAACAAAAATTTAGGCGTTTAGTCCAGAGTATCTTATATCGGTACTTCATTACTTGCAGAAAAGAATTTGTTGGTTCATGAGTAACTTTCTTGATTTGGCTATTGTCTGTATCCGACCAAAATGGTAATGTTGGCGTTTCCTTCTGAAATTAATGTGACACGTGTATATGTAGGGCTGGGTCATGGTAGCACCCCATGGGGTGGATGCACCCTATATGTTTTCATACAGGGATGGGTATTTCTATGGTTTCCTGCTGCACAGTTGCTAACATTGCGGAATTGTTTCTGCATATTGCTTCGCGGTGTAGAATTAATACACGAAAACTGGCAGTTTTTCTTTCGAATGCTTGCACATGATGATGTTGTTTTGCAATGCCATTTCTGTTAGTTCCTACTTGCCTGACCTGTTCCACTTGCTACGTGGATAACGCACGTAGACAAGCTTTAGTATCATTAATGCATGCCAGTTTTTACACGTTGAATGATTTGTGTTGTTAACCGCTTCTCGTATCATGCTGAACACATGCAGTACGATTTCTTGGCCCACAAGTAGCTATATGCTCATGTCAGTGTCATTATTTAACAACTTCAATTTTATGGCTTAAAACAAGGAAGGTTGTGTCAAGAATATCTTGTAGTTTTTTTATGTATATTTGTACTTGTATAAAAAAGGCTTCTTGGACGGGCCTGGCGCAGTGGTGAAGTACTCCCCACTTGTGCAGGGGTAAGGGTTACATCCTATAATCCTTCCCCAGACTCCACCTGGTGTGGGAGCTTCTAGCACTGGGCCTGTCCTTATTGTTGTGTAAGAAATTACTCTATTGAACTATAGTGTCAAAAAACGTCTTATGTTATGGGACGGAGGGAGTATCATATCATGCCGATTACAATAGCACGAAGAGCATTTAGCACTTATTGTTACACTCTATATACTGTTGCAGTAAACATGTCCTGGTGGTGAGGCTAGAAATAAGCATTCAACTATCCTACCAATTTTTGTTTGGTGTAAAAGAACATACTTTGTTTTGGCCCTTCAGTATATATTTGTTGATTTTCCTTTTTCGGAGTCAAGTACCGTGAAGTCAAGTATGCTTCTGTGAATTAGTTAGATACGACTTCCATGCATAAATTCTTGACTCGTGTATTTTGTATGACTGACATCATTCATTACCTCATACAGGATCATTCTCTACCGCTGTGTGGTCAAAATGAAGGGAGACCTGTAAATTGTGTACCATATTAAGGTTATTTCGTATTTCTCCATCTGTTCTGTTAGGAACCAAGCTAGACAATGGCATCGCCACAAGAATCCAAACCCTTGTGCTTGAAGCGCAAGCTTGTCGACAACTGCCTGTCAAAAGATTGCAAGTCTCGTCGAGTCGTGGTTGACAATGGACCCTCTGATCCATCTGCTAAACGGTGCAAGTGCTGTTGCACGCGACCTAATCTTGCTAGTGATTGCGTCAATTACCTGAAAAGTGGAGTTCCCAGCCGTATCGTGTTTTACAAACAAGATTCTTGGCACAATTTTCCTGAGCTAATAATGAAGTCCCTGATTGAAGGATTTAAAGGCGGCAAATCTAGTGTTGTGGCTGTGATGGATGATGAGCCTGTTCTTGTTGATTTCTTGTCAATGAGTCTTGTCAACCTACAAACAAGAAAACAGCGATCTGTTGCATGGTATGATGATACTGGAAAGGGCTTTTTCCCTTCTCTGTTCTTTGACGAGGAAGGTGATGAAACGGCCAATTTGGACTCTAGTAATGTTGAGGATGGTGCACAGGGAATAATGCTGGATAAGGCTGTAAGTTCTCCAGAGGAAGTGGTGAAGCAAGTTGTTCTTGAATCTGGCCCTCCGGGGCCACATAAGCCTTCCACTGCAGACATATTACGTAAAAAGATCACATCTGTGGAAAGAGGAAGCGAAGACTTTTTGCTTGTTCAGGACCTTTTTCTCTCTGGTATGGGTCCGTTTGCAACACCGAATAACATACTTCATATCCACCGCTACTCCCCGAATGATATCACTGCTCAGTGTCGACTTCAAGCTTTTGAAAAACAAATGAGCTGCACCAAAGAAGATCGTGGTGATTCAAATGTAAGATATGGATGGCTGGGTTCTACGAAGAGTGACATAGTTAGGATTCTAATTAATGGGTTTGGTAACACCGGAAAACCTGCTGAGAAGGCATGCTTGAGCGCTGGTGTTTATCTTTCACCAGAAGATCGAGCCTTTACCAGGTGTGTTATCTTAACTCAGTATGCTGACTATTCCATTTTATCAGTTAACATACTTGATCGTATTTCATTGTTTGGCAGTGTCGGTCTTTGTGATGTTGACGAAAAAGCGGTGCAGTATATGTTATTGTGCCGAGTGATATTGGGCAACATGGAAGCTATCACGCCTGGATCACAAGATTCTTTTCCAAGCAGCGAGATATATGATTCTGGAGTTGATGATTGCTCCAACCCAAAGTGTTATGTTATGTGGCCATCCCATCTTAACACTCACATCCGTTTAGAATATCTTGTTAGTTTCAGACTTTCACCAAAAGTTCGAAGTAAGATGGTTAATAAGTGTTAAGACCTTTAATATGTCATATCAAGACAAGATAAGTGGAGTGAGTCTGTCTTTTTGGTGAACTTATTTTCAGATTATTTACTTGGCTTGAAGGGTTTATGGTTTCACCCATCACCAAAAGAAGTTGCTATGGATATTTCTACTCTTCAACCTGTGAGGCACCTTACTGTTTTTTCAGATTGATCACAGTTGGACAATAGAAGCTTGTTCTTGTAGAAGTCAAGCTATGCTGCTCGATATTTTACATTATCTGCTTCATGTAATGTTCTTAGCTTTGGTTCACAATACTCCACTTATGCAACCAGACCTATCTGTATGCAGATAATGGGTGAAACTGGTGAAGCACCAACATCCCCATGGATATCCTTCAGAGTTCTGTTTGCAATGATCCAAGACAATATATCATCTGTAGCAAAGGAACTGCTCTTCCATCATTATGAAGAGCTGAAGGTACTATCAGAGTCTAATAAGTAATGTCGTGTCTATTAGCTTCCATTTTTTGGTGGTATGATGGGCAATGGAACATTCCTTTTCTCTATCTGTCAGGAAAACGAAATAAGTCGTGAAGAAATGGTGAAGAAGATGATAATAATAGTCGGAGAAAAGTTACTTTTGGAAACTTTAAAGAAGCTCCATTACTGTGTAAGTCTCCTGTTGTGTTTTCTTCCTTAAGGCACCTACATTAATATGCATATTTCTCAGTGCATCCACACACTAATGTAGCTGTTGGCTCATGTAGTCATACTTGTGCCTGTAAATGGTCACACACAAAATTATATAGGGAGGATAGGCCCACATGTGAAGCTTGCCAGTCGTCATGTTCCTTTGCGGAACTGGTACTAGATGCACACAGCTTGCACTTACGTTCATAAGTGTATACAACATAAAATTCAGTTTGTGATCGTGTGATGTGTAATGCATGGATATGGCTGCATGACAGACATGCACCTCTCCAAAACCACCACCAGTTATCTTTCCAGAAGGAAGGTATTAGATATGCAACTCCTGTTTCTAGGAATCCTAATTTGCAATTAAGTGGTGATGGTGCACAGGGCAGAATCTTTTAACTCCAGTAGCATGTATCATAAATTCTGTACATAAAATTCAGTTTGTGATCGTGTGATGTGTAATGCATAAATATGGCTGCATGACACACATGCACCTCTCCAAAACCACCACCAGTTATCTTTCCAGAAGGGAAGGTATTAGATATGCAACTCCTGTTTCTAGGAATCCTAATTTGCAATTAAGTGGTGATGGTGCACAGTTCAGAATGTTTTAACTCCAGTAGCATGTATCATAAATTCTGTATGATGGTTTGTAAGCACATAGCTCGTAGAATGAGGCACACATGATCCATTTATGGAAAGGAAAACTGGATAAAAAACTCCAAGAACTACTAATTATTTGCTATATTTGTTGGTTGAGAATTTTACGATTCATTGTAACGAATTTGATACATGAATATAGATATCATTCGAATATATTTTACCCTACCCCAACTTGCTTGGGACAAAAGGCTTTGTTGTTGTTGTTGCTGCCCTTCTCAAGCACACCAGTTATATATGTACAAATATTACAGGCTAGTAAGGTTTGTGTTTAGCATAACTTTATTTTTGGATCTGTTGCAGCCATCACTATGGCATAAATCTTCTGTCGAAGTGATGTCCAGTGATCCTGCAAGGGTAGCAGCAGAAGATCCTGCAAGGACAACAGAAGAATACATATCCTTGGATAAAACAACTGGGCATTGTGCACTAACTCTTGGTAACCTTGGTGATTCCTGTGGACCAAATACATTGGCTGAAAGTTCCACAGCTCTTAGCACCAAAGGATGTGATACTCTTGCAGTAGCTACGGTGCCCAAAAGCCATGATTCTGTCGCACCAAGCAGTGTGCCTGAAACATCTACTTCTTCTGGTGGCATATGCCTAGCTTCCCCAAGTGTGAAACCCAAAAGTAGGGATTCTCCTATACGAATAATGTCACCTGAAAGCTCTGCAAATCATGGTGCCAAAAATCAGGATCCTTCTGCAGCTAGAATGGCACCTACACTTCATGACGTCCTTCGGAGGACAGCTTCTGGAAAATCTGCATCTCGTGGTGCGGAAGGTAGCAATGGTGTTGCACCAAGTATGAGACCTCATGGTTATGCTTCTCCAGCACCAACTAATGCCTCAAAAGGCCGTGGGATTGGTGCTCCGGGACTCAGTCTGAAGGGCTCTGAATGTCCTGGGCCAGTTTTGGCACTGGGAAGCACCAAATTCAGAGGGATGAAAAGTCCCAGCTCTGTGCCAAGAATGACACCTGAAGGCCCGGAATTTCTTTCACTGAGTATTGCGCCACAAAGCCAAGTAATTTATCCAACTAAGTGCCATGGTGGTGATTTGAGTTCTTCTGTCGCAGCTCCAGCTCACGTGCCAGGTAACTTGTGGATCATGTGTAAAACTGATTCTTTCCTAACAAAAATGCGAATCATCGAGGCTGTTCATGATCATGCAGGACATGTGAACTCTTCAGCTTTGAGCGCTGAAGGCTGCGATTCTCTAGCACTGAGTATCGCGCCAAACTGCCATGATCCTCCAGCATCAAGCAATAACGAGCCAGCGTTCCATGGGGCTCCAACAACAAATACAGCATCTGAAGGCGAGCACTCTCAGGCGCCGAGTGCAGCCACCATGGATTATACTGCTCCTGCACCGAGTACGTCTGTCATAAACAAACGCCTTTTAACCTGTGACATCTTAGCTACCATCATTCCTGTTTCCACTGACACAAACACTCCTTTACCAATTGCAGCAACCGGGGAGGCCGTACAATTTGGACCCTGCAATAAGCCATCGGCGCCCGTCCCTGAGCCCGGCAGCAACGTCGCTCAGGCGGCTGACATCCTCGTCGCCCTGTCAACTCCGCGAGAGAAGGGCAAGTAGTAGCAGAGGGGACAGCCGAGACTGCACCGCCGATGACCCCTTTGGTCCCCGTTTTGGATCTCTGTTGCTGTACATGTAAATGTTTACCCGTTTCATGTGCTGGATGGTGGCTTGGCTTGCCGTTGTACAGGCGGGGGGAACTTGTGCTGTTAGCTCAGGTGTAAACAAACCAGTGGGATGTGCTGTTAGTTTGGGTCAATCTGTAGGGATACATACCAGTCACCCTGTCGACTCTGAACACAAGTAACTGTTTATCTGTTGAACTTGGCAACCGTTATCTCCTCTGTTTTATGTGCCTGTGGCCGTGGTGGTGTTATTTAATCTCTGTGGTACTCCTAGTTTACCCGTTTGTCCAGTGCTGAACCTAGGCCAGGAATTTCTTGGCGTTCTAACCTCGACATGGCAATTGGCACGCCCGGTTGGTGCTGTATACATCACCACAAGGCTTCTTCCTTCGACCGGTGGTGCAAAAATACTTCTTGCAGGACGAGGAAAGAAGTTGGCAATGGCCTAAGGACTGTAAAAATCGGAAGGCATGTTTATGCCATCTGAGTTCATCCTTCACTAAATTATGGTTGCAGTCCTATTCTTCATGCATTGCTTTGTAGTTTGTATAAGTATTTTGTTGGCAACATAACCTATGCATCCGGAGGGCTTCTACTTGTGACATCTTTTAATTTCCTGTAACATGGACGGACGCTGTGTAAGGGGGTGATTTTTAGGACCACCTGGAGATGCTCTCCACATGTCACAAGAAGAAAGTTTCAGCAAGGACCGAGGGAGAAGTTTCACAAGTTAAGATTGTGTTTTTCTCGCTGATGTTCTGAAGATGGTTGGTTAGGTGGGCACGCACAAACAGTTTTGATACAAGACCATCTATTTCAACATTTTCTCGGTGCAGCTGCTTCAACTTAATTTTCTATTCGTTTGTTTTTCTTTTTCAGGGAAAAACACAGACGTGGTTAGTGGCGGTGGTTACCAAGAAGAGCAGGTGCCATTTGGAACGAACTGCATATCCAAGTCATCAAACAGCTTTCACTACGAGGCACAAGCACAAGTCCAGCTCCGGCCTTGCCTTGTCAGGTACGTCCGCCCCTCCTTTCGATATACCAGTACTGGAATCGAATCCATGACGCCGATGGTAACCTTTTGCTGTGCTCCATGCAGGCTCCGGGTGCCAGGTTTGAAGCTAGAATTCTTGGCTAGAAACCAGATTAATTTGAGGCAACCGGCAACATTCCCTGGTATTACATCTTTCAGTACCACATTCAGGTTTTTCCACATTGATCAAAAGCGGTATCACCGTGTCACGCAGACTCCAGGTATATACAACTTCTCAGTCACAACGGCACCATGTTGATTTTCGATGGGAATATCATATTATGTGTTCCTTTGGGATGCTTCATATGTACTCCCTCCGTTCCTAAATATTTGTCTTTCTAGACATTTCAAATGGACTACAACATACGGATGTATGTAGACATATTTTAGAATGTAGGTTCACTCATTTTGCTTCGTATGTAGTCACTTGTTGAAATCTCTAGAAAGACAAATACTTCCTCCGTTCCCAAATATAAGTCTTTCTAGATATTTCAACAAGTGACTACATATGGAGCAAAATGAGTGAATCTTCACTCTAAAATATGTCTACATACATCCATATGTTGTATTGCATTTGAAATGTCTAAAAAGACTTATATTTAGGAACGGAGGGAGTATTTGGGAACGGAGGGAGTAGGATATATTCTTCTTCTCTGTCTTTTTAGGAGCCTACCTCCAAGCAACAGCTAGCTTCATGGTCAAGCCATTGCCGTCCTTTACTTGTAGTGGGTCTCGATTCCAATTGGAGCGCGTATGAACACTGGTGGTTCAACCATGGCCCTGGGCGTTGTTGGGTCAGGTGTAAATTAACAGACCAGACCAGTGGGATCTGCAAATGTCACCACACCTGTCGACTCTGAACATAAGTAAACAACTTTTGATCTGCCGGAACTTGGCAAGTACTGTAATATCCGATGCGTGTCAGCTCATCAACTAGAGAATAAGATTCTTGCCTTCCTTCACGGTCATCAAGAGTACACCGTAGGCACATGCCTTGCTCTTGTATACAGATAAACAATCTTCCTTGCTTGCTCTTTGTCTGCGATCAAACGCGAGCGCCGCAGCCACCCGCCGTCCTCCTCCTGCTGCCCCAAGAACGCGGGAGCGGGCCTCCGCCGCCGCTGCCCGCCGGTCTTCCTCTGCTGCCACACGGACGGACGTTGGCCGCCGCCACCGGTACTCCTCTGCCTCCTGCTAGACGACAGGATCCCGCCACCGCCGTCCCCCTGGTCGCCTGTCCTTGACTCGCCAACTGAGCAAGTGCCCCACAGGTTGGTTGTTTGCAACTTGATCGATGTGGCTTCCATTTGTAGCAGAGCAGCTTCGGTTGATAAAGATTTAACTTCAGTTCCTAATTCCTATATAGTAAGATGATTCGCCAGCATCCTACCAATTTACATCCACTCTCTTCTGAGTCGTTGGTCTATGTAATCAGGAAGAACATTTGCTGTTATTTGCTTCATCTGAATCGTTCATCAATTTAATGACGAAAATTTATGTGGATTGTTTAGTCAGGAAGAAACTTGGGTAGTACCCTTCTCAATCTAGCTACTCTGCACAATCCTTCTTTGGTTGAACTGGCTGTTTCATGTCCTTTTGAATTGTTTGTGGATACTGCCACATAGTGCATGGCGGCATGGTTCCATTGGAATGGTAAATTGCAGGCAACCACTGCATTTTATATTTCTTTTGATTGACTGCCAAAACTCACTCCGGCACCCATTATATATCTTCAAATCATCCAGACACACATGTTTGTGTAATAAGTAGTGGCACACCATGGGGATTTTATTCAGAACCAAAGGTTACTCTTAATTGAACATACATGATAGAGTTTGTGAACTCACTTTTAAGGTAGATGATGCAGCTTTCCTGGTTCACCATCTATAATTGAACAAAAAATATTGACCAGAAATATTCCTTTTTTGACATTACAGTGGTTGAAGAATATTATATGTATGTACGTAAAGGGTGGATAGTTTCACTGTCTTAGTTGTTTCTCCGTACTTGTGTTTCATCTGATCCAAATTCTTGCCTTCAAGTTGGCCTATCATGTGCTATGACCTATGACTGATGGTAGAAATTAACCATGCTCTGATCTGTGTGCATCACTTCTCTTGGTAGGAATTAAGCAGCCTTACGTAACCACTTAAATGTCATTGGTACCATATTTAACCATGCTCTACCCATTCTGATTTGCATGTATGCGCAAGTCATCTTTTTCATGAAATCAGCAGGAGCTGCTATTTTATTGGCAATATGAGGAAATGGCTCATATGAGAAAAACATAGATGGAAAATACAGGGATTGCAATCATGTACTAAAAATTATACTCTAGATGTGAACTTACAGAGAATTAGACATATATGTACTCTAAAGAAGGTGCATGTATCGTTTGTTTTCGATTGTCTGTAATTTGCATTTGTCTTTTTCGTACAGAAACCGGCGTGTCGCGTATCTATATCAACCGGGTGCATCTTCTTCTCGATCTGGTGTGGTGAGCGTGACCCTGTTAACAAAGATTGTACTGCTTGCTCAAATGCGAAATGCCATGTTCTCCACACAAGCATATTACTTTTCTCCCTTTTATATTTAGTGATTATAGTGTTTCCCCATGATTTTAACAGGCCGCCCCAACGACATGTCGTCGCAGCCGCATCACCAGCCGCTCGGCATCACCGCCCCGGTGCCCGTCCCGGTGCACGAGGACGACCGGCTGGCCAAGCTCAAGAGGCGGATCAAGGAGAAGCGCGGGCCGCTGATGGTGGCGGCGATGTTCCTGGCGTGCGCGGCCCACCGGTCCGCCCTGAACCCCCCGGGCGGGTACTGGAAGCACGGGCGCGACGCCGGCACCCCGGTGATGGCCAACTACGAAAACTTCAGAATGCTTACCTCCATGGCGTTCTTTACGTCACTGGCGCTCCTGGTGCTGCTCTCCTGCGACCGCTTCTACCGGACGTGGGAGAGGACATGGCAGGGCTGCTCCTCCTCGCTCTCTTCGACGCCGGCTGCCTCGCCTCTGCCTACGTAGTCGGCGCCGGCCAGATTGACCAAACCGACGGCCTCGTGTTCCTCCTCGGAACCCTCATGGTCTTGTCCTTCCTCTTCTTCGGCGTCCCCAGGGCTTGGAGACTTGTGAATCGCTGCTGCTGAGTATATGTGTAGATAAAAAGCGTCTGCATGCTTGAAGATGGTTAAGGGTACCACCCTGTCTATCTGTTGGTGGTTGTTATTATTGTACCGTACGTAGAGTGCATGGGTTCAGCAAATGCCCGCTGTACGTAGAAGAATGAGCAAGCCGTCACTAGCTGTGGTAAATAAGTTGTGTTGTGTTGGCCATGGTTCAGCAACGCGCGCGGTCTTTTCTAATCCAGGGTTTACTTTTTTGCTGTACACCTGCTGGGTTCAGCTTGTAAATGCCCGCTGTTGGACAATGGCATCCATGACTAGCGTGCAACAATTAATAAGATTGGCACTTTCGCGGAAGTAATCAAGATCATAAGCGGTAAGAGTAGATTACTGGCTCATGGTAAGTTTCTTCTACAGTGAATATCACCTGGCCTGCTTATGTGCATTCCAGATTCCACAGCAAATGAAGACATGTACTAATCGCTCCAAACGGGTAAAATTAATTAGCCCAAGTTTAAATGCCGTGATGATGAAATGAAAATCTAGTGGGTGGACGTAGGATTGGGCAAGCATTGGATTCTTTCCCCTCCTAGCTAGGATAAGACGGACTTACGCGATGGATGGATTGACTTGATAAGAAGGCAGTCCTGCTTCCTTTTCTTTTGACAAAGAATCTGCTTTCATATATAGGCTACAGTACTAGGTCTACAGTGGTACAACGTGGCTGATGCTTGTTGTGACTAGCATTTTCAGTACGCCTTACTCGTGCATTGCTTGAAGACAAATTTTGAATTGATGCTCGCTAATACAGACGTGCTAGGCGTTTTATTTTTTATTTAAATTTACAGCACTAAATACATCCGCTAGTTATCATGCGAATCATGTTTTAGACTGGACCGCACCAGTGGTACAGAAATTTAAAAATCATTAGAGGTAAATAAATGTCCATAGTACAGTTGAGGACGTGGCAAAGCACGATGCGTGCTCGACACGTACGTGGGCTAGCTGTAGGAGGTGACAACCGATGCGTGGCAAAAGCACTATGCGTGCTGGATGGAGTAGATACGTGGGCTAGCTGTACCAATTGACAACTGATGGAAGCCTTTGGTGCTAACCCTTTCACAATCTTGCCATGCACTCTTCGTCGTTTACTTCTCCCCAACTCGTAGCCCCAACTCGTAACCCTGGTGCACCCAGTTTTGCATAGTCATTGATCCTGTGTTGTACTACGCACAGATACAGGCATTCCGTTCTGCATGCGCTTTCGTTTCTCTCCCCTCTCAACCTTTGCACGCAGCGCGCGCACACACGCGCTCTCTCTCTCGCGCGCTCTCTTTCTTTATGTCAATTTCCTGTCATCACCACAAGGAACCGAGCAAGAGCAAAGCACAGTGGACACCATGCTGGACAAGAGAATAATGGAGCAAATAAAGCCAAAATGCCATAGGTTCATAGCTAGGGAATCTCAAAAGGAACAGCAGTGTCCTACGACAGCAGCCCATATTGCTGCACTCTTTAGTTTACCCGTTTGTCCAGTGTTGAACCAAGGCCAGAAATTCCACACCTCGATGCCCACCATGGCATGCAATTGGCACGCCCAATTCCACAAGGCCACAGATTAATCAAGCGAAAATCACGATGAGCTACACCGTACCGCATTGTAATCGTGACACTGCAGTTGCAGAGCGGCCGTTTGCTATAAAAGCAAGCAGGCAAACACACATTCAAAATGACCATGGGTAGTACAGTAGATGCTTCTCGCTGAGAAGAGACGCTCGCTCGGCATGCAGCTAGCGTTGCTCGTGGGTCTGCATGCGCTGTGCATGGCCGGCGTACGTGGCGGGACCCAATGCGTGTCAATTCATGTGAAACAGGAGTCGCGTCGATGTCGACATAAAACACCATGGCCACATGCCTAGCTCTTGTAGGTATAGTACAGAGAAGAATCTCGCCTCGCCTCTCTTTACGGGCACGCGGCTGCGGCTAGCTCTGGCTGGGTATTTACCAATTGAACCAAGGCCAGAAATTTGTCACCTCGATGATGCCATGGTAATTGGCGCCATAAAATTGAACAACGGACTGAGATCCCATGCCTTGCCAGAGGCGGGTCACGGTGTGCCTTGCGCCCCTACATCCATCGTCCAAATTAATCCTACGGCTGGCAGCAGTTCACACCCAGTCAAAGCGATTCAACACAGGGAAAAATTACGCGGGCGGCCAGACACATCGCGCGGGCTATCTCGGGCGGGCCGGGGAAAACTGCGCGGGCTGGGGCATCGGCCGCCGCCCCCCGCTGCCGCCGCTCTCCGGCCGTCCCCGCCGACGCTCTCCGGCCGCCCCCATTTCCGCTCTCCAGCCGCTGCCGCCGCCCCCGCTGCCGCCGCTCTCCGGCCGTCCCCGCCGACGCTCTCCGGCCGCCCCCATTTCCGCTCTCCAGCCGCTGCCGCCGCCCCCGCCGCCGCTCTCCCGCAGCCCCCCCCCCCCCCCCCCCTCGCCGCAGGAAACAGAGGGGATCGAGCTCCGGCCGCGGCCACTGAAGAAAACGGCGTCGGCAGGTTCCTCCGTCGCCACTCCGGGCTCCTCCACCCCGTCCCCTCCGACGGGCTCCAACGGCTCTCTCCGTCCATTCCCTCGCCCCCGCACTGGCCATCGAGCTCCAGGCCGACTCCAACAGGTAGCCGTTTGTGCTATTTAGCTGATTTTTTTAATGTACTGTGTGATTGGGCTGCGTGGTTGTGCAATTTAACAAGATTTGAGTGTTGTGCATTTGCAAGTGCCGTGCAATGGGAGAAATTGACAATGGGATGCCTCAAATTGGCAAGAGGTTTAGAAATCCGGATGAAGCTTGGCTGTTTTGGGTTGCATATGGAGGCCGTGTTGGGTTTGATGTGAGGAAGAGAAACAAGCATGTAAGTAAGATGGATGGTCAAGTGACTTCATGCACATTTCTTTGCTCCAATGAGGGTATACGAAAGAAAGGGATAACAATAGATCATGAGCCAAAACATGTTCGAGCTGAAACAAGGACAAATTGCAAAGCTCGCATGATTATATCATTGGACGGAGTGCAAAGAAATTACGAAGTCACAGATATTGTGTTGGAACACAATCATTGCCTTCAATTGCCACAAACATGTCACTTGATGGCATCACAAAGTAAGATTTCCGAACTACAAGCTTTTGAAATAGAAGCTGCCGAGGATTCAGGAATAATGCCCCAAGCTGCACATGAGTTTGCTTGTCGCCAAGTTGGTGGACCATTTAACCTGGGCTACACTTGTCGTGATCAAAAGAATTATTTGCGAACCAAGGACAAACAGAGTCAGGCTGGTAGTATGTTGAAGTATGTTCATGACAAAATGATCGAGAACCCATCTTTCCAATATGCTTTGCAGCTGGATTGTGAGAAAGATATAGCCAACATATTTTGAGCTGATGCTAAAATGCTTCTTGACTATGCACACTTTGGTGACGTTGTCACATTTGATACAACTTTTGGCACAAACAAAGAATATAGGCCATTTGGTGTTTTTCTTGGGCTCAATCAGTTTAGAGAAACCACCATTTTTTGCGCGGCATTGCTATTTGATGAAACATTTGAGTCATTTAAATGGCTTTTTGACACTTTTTTAGCTGCACATAATGGGAGCCAATCTAGAACTATTTATACGGATCAAGATGCGGCCAGGGGAAAGCTATAGATAATGTCTTCACGGAATCATATCATGGATTGTGCACCTTTCGTATAATGCAGAATGTTGTTAAGCATTTATGTCCATTCACTACTAGGAAAAGGGCTATAGCTGATATGGACATTAATGGCGCACCATGTATGTGGTGGCCACTGCTATATAGCAGTGGCACATCAGATACAGGTGCGCCATTATTGACATATTACTAATGGCGCACCTGGTGTGTGGTGCGCCATTAGTAGTTTTGAAAAAAAAAATTGTTAGCAATGGCGCACTGACATAGTAATGGCGCACCACACCCACCGTGCGCCATTATTAGTAGTTTTGAAAAAAATATTGTTAGTAGTGGCGCACTATCCCATGGTGCGCCACTAATTTTTTTTTAAACTACTAATGGCGCACCACACACCAGGTGCGCCATTAGTAACCCTGGTGCTAAATGCAACCCCCGGACCGTTTTTTCAGTTTTTTAAAAAATAAAAGAAAATGATGGAAATGTCAAAAAAATAAGTTTCCCATGTGATATGTGGTCTAGTTGTTGGGAAAAATTTACAAATATGAATTTCCACTTTATTTGCAAAATCTCTCTGGAATTTAGTAAAATGGGCATAACTTTTTGCATACGAACTCGCATTAAAAAGTTTTTTATATGAAAAATCATCTACTCGAAAAGTTACATACGAATTGAATGGGGGGAACGCCGTTCAACATCTTCGAAAACCCCAAAAACCTAACAAAACAAAAGATACGGGGCTTTTAAGATCTAGAGGGGGAAAATGGAAAAAAAATTCAAACTTACTAGTGGCGCACCATTCGCCACTAGTAACAGAAAAAAATTGGTTAAATTTTTTTTTTTGAATTTTTTTCAAAATATGATACGTAATATGACAGGGAAGTTTAAAATATTTTTTCAAAATTTCATCACACTCATGAACATGAACAAAGTCCTAGACATCAACAAAGTTTAATAGGATTGATATGATAGATATATTAGTAAGTGCCTGTGAAGTGAGCTAGTGCTGGGGTTGGATAGAACTGTGAAGTTAAGCGTGCTCGGGCTGGAGTAGTGTTGGGATGGGGATTAAGCCATAGTGACCCGAAATTAAGAAAAAAAACGAAAGAAAAATTTGAAAAAAAATTCCTGATTTTTTTTAAAAAATTGTTAGTAATGGCGCACTTAGTAATGGCGCACCAGATAGACATAGTAATGGCGCACTACTATAGGTGCGCCATTACTATCTTGTTACTAATGGCGTGATAATAGTGGCGCACCTGTAGTGTGCCATTAATGGCAAAAACAGGTGCGCCACTAATTAGCCTTTTCCTAGTAGTGATTGAAGGGTGAAGAAAAAGATGAAGGCGTGGGGCGGAGGGGATTGCCGGCGTCGTTATCCGGTGGCCGCTGCCGGAGCTCCCATGGCTCCCTTCCCCACGGCAGCGACAGCGGCAGAGCTCTGCGTCGGAGCCGAGTTCCCACCCGCGAAGCCTCCGTTTTCCCACGGAGCTGATTTTGCCTCGCGCGTGAGGAGGAGGACGAGGATGAGTTGACGACCAGGTTGTTTCCGTGTTGACTGATTCTGACCGTCGGATGCAGATGGAGGGTGGATTCGGAGCCTCAAGGCAATGCGTGCCTTGCCTGAGGCGAGGCACCGGATCTCAGAGCATCTCTAGTTGCACCCCCAACAGGCCCCCCAGGCCACTTTTTCAGCGCCGGCGCCAAAAAAACGCCTCAGTCGCGCCTCCAGGACGCCGAAAAGCGCCGGTTAGGCCCTTTTTGGGCCCGACGGTCGCAGGCCGAACCCGGCGCACTGGGGGGCGACCGGGGGCTTCGGCGCAAGGGAAAAGAACGACTGGCCCACACCTTCAGGTGGAAAAGTCAAGTTTTTCTTCCCCGACTCGCCTCCCACCCCCCGCGCCCTCGGCCGCCACTAGCTATCCCAGCACCGCCCAGCACCCTTCACCGCTAGATAGCCAATCCCCGCCGAAAAAATAGCAGAGGTTCGTCGAGGCAGCCCCTCCACCAGCAGCTGGCCGTTTCCGGCCGCGGAGGGGCAGTTTGGCGGCGGGTACACGCCCACCGGGCGCAAGGTGTTCGGCGATTTGCCTGCCCCGGCGATGGACTCGGATGACGAGGATGCGCTGGCCGCACTGCTAGAGGAGGAAGCCTTGGCCGACGTCCAGGAAGAAGAGCATCTCATGGTGCTCGCCGCCCTCGCCCAACTGCTGGCGAGCAATGAAAAGCCGCGGCGAGGTGGCTCGGCGCCGGGGCGGGTGAAAGCAAAAATCCGGCATCGTCTCGAAGGCTACTGCATGCTCTACTCCGACTACTTCGCCGGTGCTCCACTTCACGGCGACAAAACATTTCGGTGCCGTTATCGGATGAGCCGAAAGCTCTTCCTTAGGATTGTGAATTCCATCCGGGAGTTCGACAACTACTTCAAGTGCAAGATGGATTGCATCGGCAAACTTGGATTCACCTCGATCCAGAAGTGCACGACAGCGATCAGGATGCTTGCATACGGAGCTCCCGGTGATTCACTCGACGACTATGGGCGCATGGCCGAGTCCACCAGCATAGAGTGTTTCTACAAGTTCTGTCGGGCAGTGGTGGCAGTGTTTGGACCGCAATACTTGAGAACACCCAATGCGGAAGACACTGCTCGGATCCTAGCACAGAATGCAGCAAGAGGATTTCCTGGGATGCTTGGAAGCATCGACTGCATGCATTGGAAATGTAAGAATTGCCCATTTGCTTGGCAGGGGATGTACAAAGGCGCCAAAGGCGGTTGTAGTGTGGTACTTGAGGCGGTGGCCACACAGGACCTCTGGATTTGGCACTCCTTCTTTGGTATGCCAGGAACTCACAATGACATCAACGTGCTGCAGTGCTCCCCTATCTTTGCCAAGCTTGTTGAAGGTCATTCTCCTCCGGTGAACTTCGAGATCAATGACCGGCACTACAACAAGGGGTACTACCTAGCTGATGGCATCTATCCGAGATGGTCTACATTTGTGAAGACTATCTCAAACGCTGTGCCAGGAGGCAAGAAGTCCCACTTTGCCAAGGTGCAGGAGGCTTGCCGGAAGGATATCGAGCGAGCATTTGGTGTGCTCCAATCTCGATTTGCTGTTGTCCGGTACCCTGCTCAGACCTGGTCGAAAGATCAAATATGGGAGATCATGACTTGCTGTGTCATCTTGCACAACATGATCATCGAGAGCGAGCAAGAAGACCCAGTGTTTGACACTGAACCATACTACAGGCAGGGTCCTCTAGCCGAAGTTGATCACCAGCTACCGGCAACCTGGACTGCCTACCTCAGTATGCGTCAGGAGATCCGAGACACACAGGTGCATCATCAGCTGCAGCAGGATCTGATGAAGCATCTATGAAGGCTCAAGAGTGACGCCGGGTGCGACGTGTGATAAAATATGAGTTTTTATTTGTTGAACTATATAATTTGTATTGAACTATTTGTTGTTGTACTATTTTGTTGAACTATTTGATTTTTTGTGATGAACTATGTGATAAAAAATATTTATGTTCATAATTCAATGCCCAGCCACGGCGAACCACGCCGAATATGGGTCCCATATGGGCCCTTTATTCGCCAAAAATGGGCCGAAAAGTGGGCATATATCGGCGCCTGGGGGCGACCTGAGGGCGACGGCTGGACGCAAAACCGCCCCCAGCGCCGATTGTATCGCCGGCTCACCCCCAGAAGGCGATTTTCCTGGGGGGCCAACGGCTCGAGATGCTCTCAGTCCGTCTCGCAGACGGGTAAACACGCCAGTTCCCGACTTCCTCGCGCCACTCTTTGCCCGCCGGTCGCCTCCGGAGAGCTCGCCCTCGCCACCACGCCGCCGCCTCCTGGTCGCTGGACGACGCCTTCGGGAAGCTCCTCCCGCCTCCACGTCTAGTCACATGTTCCTTCCTTCCTACCCCGCTTCTTTTTTCTCAAATCGCCGACGAACTGGCGCCCATCCACGGGGCGGTGCTCGTGCATGCTCTCTCTCTTGCTCTCCACACAACCCGACCACGGTCTCTCGCTCTCTCCACATGACCCGCCCACGGCCGGTCTTCCCGGCGAGCAGGAGCGGCCAGCAAGCCCACCCAGGCTCGAGCCCTGCCTCTTCCTATTTGCTTGCTCTATTATGTCTCCCATTATCACTGACTAACTTCCTCCGACCAAACAGGCCGTGAATCCAACGCCGGTCCAAGATGTCGTCGCATCCAGGCGACCTGCAGCTCATGGATGGCCCAGTGCCCATCCAGCACGGCGACAAGGACGACCTGCGCATCGACGTCCCGGAGCCCGCCCAGCAGGACGACGACGACAAGGACGACCTGCTGCTGGCCCGGACCAAGAGGTGGATAAAGGAGATGCGCGTGGGGCTGATGCTGCTGGCGACCATCCTGGCGTCGCTGGCCTATCTGTCCGCCCTGTACCCCCCGGGCGGGTTGTTCTGGAGAGAGGACAAAGCCGGGCCGCCATACCCATACGGGCACGACGCCGGCGACCCGGTGCTGCCCGGCGAAGCCATTTTCAAGTCGCTCAGCACCGTGGCCTTCCTGACCTCACTGCTGCTCGTGCTGCTGGTCTCCAGCGAGTGCTTCTACCGAACGTGGGACAGGGTGGCAGGGCTGGTGCTCACTAGTGCAGAACAGGCCTTTATCACCGGTTCGTAAGGGCCTTTAGTGCCGGTTCTGCAACCAGCACTATGGAGTGGAGACTAAAGGCCCCCCCCCTTTAGTACCGGTTCGGCACGAACCGGCGCTAAACTGCCACCACGTGGCACGAGCCAGGCCCGTGTGCTGGTAGACCATTAGTACCGGTTGGTAGCACCAACCGGTACTAAATGTTTGGGGGGGTTTTGGTTTTAATTTTTATTTTTCCATTAATTTTGTGTTTTCCATTTAATTCTTTTTTGTTTGCTAGTATTTTACGATACTACATATTGTACACGTTATGCATATATATAAATAGATTTTCTCGTAGAACTGATCATATATATATAATCGAATGTCTCACAACCACCATTAATTATTCACACATACACATGTATATATATACAATTTCTCCTACATGTTGCCTTGGTGCCTTCGGAGCACGATGACAAGTGGTTCATGGGGGCGGTAGCGGGTAATAGTATTCTCCTTTGGGATCTATGACCTGGTCGAGCAAAAATCCCGCTATTTCCTCTTGAAGTGCTCGTATGTGCTCCTCTGATAGGAGCTTGTCTCGCACCTCTTGGAACTGTTAAGAAGGAGATCAATATGCATGTGTATTAGTTGTGTGACTAGATATCGACAATCATGTAAGATTTGTGAATAGTGTTCTGGCAAACGTACCCAGTCCTGTCTATCAGATCTGCTCCTTTCGGACGCCATCATGCGAATGTTCTCGCAAACGTAGTATGCACACACTTCAGTCCCCGGCGCCTGCTTCAGAGCCTTTACGACAATAGAATTTAATCAGATAATAATTAATCAAGCATGTTAATTGATTAATGGTATTGAAACAAGAATTAAAGAGATGGTAGCTAGCTAGCTAGTACTACTTAATTACTTACCTTGGGTCGATACCAACATAGCTTTTGTCGCCATTTTCCTGGAGTCACTTTGATGTACTTTGCCCAAGCCCTACCCGCCGGCAAAGAAAATTAATAAAGGAGTTATTAAAAATAGTTCATATCAGGAAATGACGAACTAAATAGGCCGAGATATAGTTAATAATGATTGAAATAACCTGTCGACTATCCCCTTCACGATGCTGTAGTCACTATTTCTTTTAAGTAGTGAGTCAAGTACTTCAACTTTTCCTTCGTCAACTTTAATGTCTAACAAGATCCAGTGAAAGCTGCATGCTCATACGTTTACATGTATAAATTAAGCGGGCATGTGCATAACACTAATCAACTATAACCCTAAACCCTATACACTTATTAACATGTAGCTAGTAAGCAAAAACAGAATTTGTAGTACAAGACAGTGTGACTCACTCGAAGTTGTAAGGAAGTAGTATATCTTCATTGCTATTGAGGCGCTTCAAGAACTCTACCATGTTTTTCTCTACATCTTGTCTACACCATTCCAATTTCCATGTGTATTCATTAACGGTATTTGGGTCAATGAACCCAATGCCATAGCGTCCAGCTTTTTTCATTTCATTCATCTTCATCCTGCATAATACCACAGAAAAGAATATATAGTGAGGATATATAATTATAGGTAATTAATGATCAATCAATGAGCACTAGAGCTAGCTTGAGACTCAAATTACAGAAAGAAATCACTTACAGACAATAGCAACTGACGATAGATTTGTCGAGTGCATCTTGATTGAATAACTGAAATAGTTCTGAATACTCAACGGCCAGAGCTTTCTTATGGAAGTAATGATCTTCCTCGACTTGCACCATGAGGGACTCTCGATTGGAAATCTTGGTAATTTTCATGTACCAATCATGCAATTCATACATTCTCGTTGGGAGGTTCTTGACCTCCTCGGGCTCGACCAAAGGTTCGCCGCGGACATATTTCCGTTTTATTTCCTCCTCTCTAAGCGGAGGCATGGGCTCGATATCGAGGAGTTGTCCAACAGTGATCTTGAGCATTTCAGCCTGCATTATATGCTTCTCGGTTATTACCACATCGCCCAGCTCGGGAACGTAAACGGTTTGCCCACAATAATATTGGGCGCACGTACTCTCATGTGTAGTTGGCACAACAAGCGGGGGGGGGGGGGGGGTCGATTGCGCCGCCTGTTCTCCCAGCTGGGGAACGGTTTTCCCGCATTTTTTGACAGCTGCTTGTTGGCTCGAGCTCGAGCTCGCTTCTTTCTGTAGTCGTGCTCGATGTGCCTTCCTAATTTGGCGCTCATAGTCTGAGTCAACAGGCTTGGGAGCTGGTGGTCTAGCCATACGAATGAAGTGGTTAATCTTTTCCTCAGGCACTTTCTCCCTCGGCGGCGTTGCCGGTTTTGGTCGAAAATGAGCGTCCACTTCGGCCCGCACTATTGCATCGTTTTGCTCCTCGGTCATGTCATAAGGCCTCTGAGGAAGAGGAGCGAGGCTGCTTGGACCATATTTATATCGCCTGTCTCCGCTTGTACTTTCTGTACTACCTCGACTCGTACCGCTACGCACCATAGCTACGGCGTGTCTCTTCTGCGATTGCTTAGGCGGCGGAGACGGCTGACGTGGCTTAGTTGGAGCAGGAGGAGTGGCCTGACGCTGTGCCGGACTTGAAGCAGGAGGTGTGGCCTGACACGGTGTCGGACTTGAAGCAGGAGGTGTGGCCTGACGCTGTGCCGGACTTGAAGCAGGAGGTGTGGCCTGACACGGTGTCAGACTTGAAACAGGAGGAGTGGCCTGACGCTGTGCCGGACTTGAAGTAGGAGTCTGCTCACGCGTTCGTAGACTTGGAGGAGCGGGAGTCTGCTGACACGGTGGCGGACTTCAAGGAGGAGTCGGCAGACGCGGTGTCGGTGGACTTCGAAAGATGATGCAATCATTTTTCCATAGGATGATACGATGTATGGCCTCTCCCAGTGTTTGCTCATCGTCACCTCCAGGAATGTCAAGCTCTAGCCCCGAATATGGGCCCACCACCTCATCAACCAAGACACGAGCATAGCCCGCTGGAACCGGGGCGCAATGGAAGGTTGCTTCGGGGGTAATTGTAAAAGCAACGGCGTTCGCCACCTTCATGGATATGTTCTTCATTTTGAAGTGTAGCTCACAGTTAGTGTTCTCTATGATGTCATCCATAGGGTATGTATCCAGCAGTGCGTCGCCCGGGGTGGAACCAACGCTGCTTCTCGGCATGGATGGGACGGTGCTATCCAATGCTGGATGATCATCCGCTTGCTGCTGCCGCTGCTGAGACCCCCTTTCCTGGCTAAGTGAGTCGATCTGCTGCTGCTGCTGGAATTTGAGTGCCAAGTCCGCGTGCCTTGCTTCTAGGCCTTGAAGGCGTTCCGCGTCCTGCTTCCTCTGCTCCTCCTCCAGCTTCCTCTTCTTCTCCTCCTCCATCTTCTTTCTTGCACGGGTCCTGTAGTCGTCGTTCCATTCCGAAAAGCCCTCATACCAGGGAATAACGCCCTTGCCTCGTGTTCTTCCCGGGTGTTCAGGATTTCCCAGGGCGCGCGTAAGCTCGTCGTTCTCTCTGTTGGGCGTGAACACCCCCTTTCGAGCATCTTCTATTGCGTCAAGTATCTTTTGTTCTGCTCCTTTTACAGTTGCCTTCTTCGAAACCAGGCCTGTCTTCGGGTCCAACGCCCCCCATGCGCATAGAACCAAGTTTTGCACCTGGGGGGCCAGCTCCTAGTAACCGGAGTGACCCCTGCATCCTCCATCTCTTGCTCAGACTTATCCCACTTAGGAATTGCCACTGTGTAGCCACCTGGACCCAGCCTATGGAACTGCGTCTTTTTTGCGGCATTGACCTTGTTTTTTCTCGACCGTTCCTTAGATAATTCTGATTCCTTGAATTTCACGAAAGCGGGCCAGTGTTCTCTTTGCTTCTCCAGTGTTCCCTTGAATTCTGGAGTCTTCCTTTCTGCAGCGAGGTAGTTGACCCATACAGTTTTCTTGTGGGTGTTGAATGCAATTGCCATCTTCTTAAGAGCAGCGTCCTTGACTTTCTGCACATCTGCATTAGTGAAATAATCTGGTAGGGTGAAATGTTCCATCAGAGATTCCCAAAGCTTTTGTTTTGCTCTGTCGTCGACCCAAGTAACATCTGGGCGTTTAGTTTTTGGCTCTTTCCATTCTTGAATGGAGATCGGGAGTTGGTCCTTCACAAGAACTCCGCACTGACGAACGAACTTGCTCGCAATGTTCTTAGGCGTGAGGGGTTCGCCACTAGCTTTGATGGAATCGATGTTGTACTTTACACCCTCGTTCAACTTTTTGCTTGGGCCGCGCTTTGTCCTGCTGTCTGTAGAAGCAAATTTGCTCGATCCGGAGGCCTGAAAGAAGAAAGATCGATTCGTTAATATATCTTCAAATAAAAAAACATGTGATGATCACTAGATGCCTGCTTATATAAATATACCTCGCCGGTAGTCTTTGTTATTTCAAGATCAACATTGTATTCGTCATCATAATCATTGTCTGCGTCATCATAATCATAATCATAGTTCATGACTTCATCAGCTCGGTCGTCGAGATCGAATATCTTATCGTCACCCTCCCCGGTATTGTTCAGATATTGGGAGCCGTCATTTGCTTCATTCAGATCATCTGGCCTGCTAGGGCTGCGTATGATCTCGAACAGGGCCTCTTCTCCCTCTCTACCGGTATTGTCCGCCATAGCTTTTATTTAACTAACACAGAAGAAATATAAAACAATTTAGTATTCAAATTACAATGCATGGATGCAATCAATAAGGAAAAACTGAATCATATAGTACATAATATGCATCGTCTCGAATAATATATAATCTCGAATACATCGTCTCGAATAATATATAATCTCGAATACATCGTCTCGAATAATATATAATCTCGAATACATCATCTCAAATAATATATAATCTCGAATACATCATTGGCTAGGTAGCTAATAAAGATCGAATACTATAGAAGAATCTAGGCCACTCGCGGTTCCTGGGGCGCGGGCGGTGGACACCCAAAGACAAGGAACCATCATAGGATCATATCTCCGGTCATCTGCCCAAAGAACCTGCCAGGTATTGGAGAACCTGACGTCCATAGCAGCCATGTAGCGATGGACGTGCTCGTCCTCCTCCCTGACACGACGACGCACCACCTCCGGCGGGGCCGGCTTCCTCTGCACCGAATGTGGCCCACGCGAACGCCACCAAAGGAGATCAGGGTCGACGACGGGACCCGAGGCCGGGTTCCTCACCAAGCGTCGCGCCCCTCCAGGTAGCACCTCCCAGTGCCAGCCCGGCGGAGACCAATCCCGGACATGGGTCCTCTGAAGCAGGACGTCGTCGCGAACGGGTCGACGGCGAGGATGCGGGCCGGGCATCGTCGACAACAAATACTATATGCCGCAAAAGTAAAGTAACATTTTTTAAATGATTGGATTGTGATTTCTTATATGCAAATTCTAAATTTTATAACTAAAAATATAATAAACTAAAAAAACATCGACCATATCTAAAACTAACATTTCTATAACTAAAATTGTATAACTAATTTTTCTTTAACATTTCTATATAACAAACATTTCTATAACATTAATACAGAAAAAACTAACATTTCTATATATAACTAACATTTCTATATAACTAACATTTCTATAACATTAATACAGAAAAAACTGAAAAAACTAAAAACTAATAACTAATAACAGAAAAACTAAAAACTAAAAACAGAAAAACTAAAAACTAAAAATAGAACAAAAATTGTGTATGTGTGTGTATGGTGTGTGTGTGTGTATGTGTGTGTATGTGTTGTGTGTGCAGGCGACGGCGACGGCGAGCCAAGGCGATGGCGCCGACGGTGCGCGCGGCGGCTTCGATTGGAGGGAGAGGAGAGGGGGGGGGGACAGAGGCTCACAGCGCGGGCGAGGTCGAGGCGACGGCGACGGCGACGCGGGTCGATGCGGGGACGGGGACGCGGGCCGGTGCGGGGATGGGGACGGGCCGGCGACGCGGACGGCGCGACGAGGACGGGGGCAGCGCGGAGTCGACGAGGACGGCGCGACGGCGGCGGCGACGGCGCGGGACGGGGCGGCGGCGATGAAGCAGAGAGAAGTGGGAGGAAACTGACGAAATTTTCGTAAGTGTTTCTTATATAGGATGGTCCTTTAGTACCGGTTGGAGCCACCAACCGGTACTAAAGGTCGATTTTGGCTAGGCCAAGCGGCGGGAAGCGCCCACCTTTAGTACCGGGTGGTGGCACCAACCGGTACTAAAGGCCCACCCTTTAGTACCGGTTGGTGCCACCACCCGGTACTAAAGGGTGTGCGGTGCTAGGCGAGGGGCGCAGAAGTTTAGTCCCACCTCGCTAGTTGAGGAGCGCCAGGACCAGTTTATAAGCCCCGACGCGGGCACTGCATTGAGCTCCTCTCAATAGCAGGCCTTCTGGGCCTACCTCTCCTACTCTGCCTGTGGGCCTACTGGGCTTGCGGGCCTGCATCCTGGCCCAACTACAGGTTGGGTTTCTAGTCGTATGCAGGCCGCTCTAGCCCAGTAGGTGGGCTTTTTTATTTTCTTATTTTTTTACTTTATTTATTTCTGGTTTATTTATTTTTGAGTTGTTTTTTTGCTGTATTTAGAGTTTCTTTGGGAATATTTTTGCTTTAGGTACAAAAAATACAAACTTTCTGTTAGTGCCGGTAGTTTACAAATTTGAATAGTTTACATTTTGAATTATTTGAAATTTGTGTGAATCACTAGTTTGTGAATAACTTAACTTTGAAAATAGATTTTCAGTGATTCTTTTTTCTTATGTTTAATATTAGTGTGTTTTATCATTATATTCAATTTGGTGATGCTTAGGTTATTTAAAAAATGAAATCCCTTGTAACGGATGAGTTTTCGTCCGAAACCCTGATACTTCGAAAGAGATTGTCCATTTTATACACGAAGTGCATCCAGTTTTTGCGGTAACCCTCTCTACTTTTTTGCACATGCTATGTGGGTGAAATTATGATACCATGCCAACTTTCAACCTTTTCTGAGTTCATTTGAAATGCTTTTCAATTTCAGGGTCATTTACCTGAAAAAATCAGTAAATGCATGAAAGAATTTGTTTGCACATAAAATTTCTTCGCGTTTCAAATGCCAAAACACATAACTACCCTAACTATTACAGAGATTCCCTCCTGGGTGTGAAACACAGAAGAAAGTGATGATAGTGAAGCCGATCACATCCCAGATCTTTGGGTGTGAAACTTTTTTTTCGCGTATGTCCCTTTGCGCCGTAGCCATGGAAAATCTTCATCATTTAACTGGATGCTCGGGTCAATATTCACTGTGAATGGGGCAATTTCATCAAACTTTTCATAATCTTCTGACATGTCTGTCTTGTCATCCACTCCCACGATGTTTCTCTTCCCAGAAAGAACTATGTGGCGCTTTGACTCATCGTATGATGCATTCGCTTCCTTATCTTTTCTTTTTCTCGGCTTGGTAGACATATCTTTCACATAGAAAACCCGTGCCACATCATTAGCTAGGACGAATGGTTCGTCTGCATACGCAAGATTGTTGAGATCCACTGTTGTCATTCCATACTGCGGGTCTTCCGTTACCCAATATCGTGTCATATTGACCCATTTGCACCGAAACAAAGGGACCTTCAAATCACGTCCATAGTCAAGTTCCCATATCTCCTCTATGTAATCATAATATGTTTCCTTTCCCGTCTTGGTTGTTGCATCAAAGCGGACACCACTGTTTTGGTTGGTGCTCTTCTTATCTTGGGCGATCGTGTAAAATGTATTACCATTTATCTCATACCCTTTGAAAGTCATTATATTCGAAGATGGTAACTGGGACAGCGAGTACAAGTCATCTTCAATAGAGGCGTCATGCATGGTACATGTCTGCAACCAGCCAGCGAAACTCCTGGTTTATTCACGTGTAATCCAGTCATCAGACCGCTCCGGGTGTTTGGAGCGTAGAAAATTCTTGTGTTCGTCCATATACGGAGCCACCAAGGCGGAATTCTGTATAACTGTGTAGTGTGCTTCAGTGAGAGAATGTCCGTCCATACATATTTTTTGATTCCCTCCTAGCGTGCCTTTTCCATCCAGTCTGCCCTTATGCCGCGATTCAGGAACACCAATCGGCTTAAGGTCAGGAATAAAGTCAATACAAAACTCAATGACCTCCTCATTTTCATGGCCCTTGGAGATGCTTCCTTCTGGCCTAGCACGGTTATGAACATATTTCTTTAAGACTCCCATGAACCTCTCAAAGGGGAACATATTGTGTAGAAATACAGGACCCAAAACGCTAATCTCTTCGCATAGGTGAACTAGGACGTGCGTCATGATGTTGAAGAAGGATGGTGGGAACACCAACTCGAAACTGACAAGACATTGCACCAAATCATTCTCTAACCTTGGTATGATTTCTGGATCGATTACCTTCTGAGAGATTGCATTGAGGAATGCACATAGCTTCACAATGGCTAATCGAACGTTATCCGGTAGAAGCCCCCTCAATGCAACCGGAAGCAGTTGCGTCATAATCACGTGGCAGTCATGAGACTTTAGGTTCTGGAACTTTTTCTCTGCCATGTTTATTATTCCCTTTATATTCGACGAGAAGCCAGACGGTACCTTAATACTGAGCAGGCATTCAAAGAAGATTTCCTTCTCTTCTTTGGTAAGAGCGTAGCTGGCATGCCCCTGATGTATGCCGTCTTTTCCATGCATACGTTGCTGGTCCTCCTGTGCCTCAGGTGTATCTTTTGTCTTCCCATACACGCCCAAGAAGCCAAGCAGGGTCACGCAAAGATTCTTCGTCACGTGCATCATGTCGATTGCGGAGCGGACCTCTAGGTCTTTCCAATAGGGCAGGTCCCAGAATATAGATTTTCTTCTTCCACATGGGTGCGCGTCCGTTAGCGTCCTTTGGAATTCCACATGGGTGCGCGTCCGTTAGCGTCCTTTGGAACAGGTTGTCCGCCAGGACCCTTTCCAAAGATTAGCTTCAAATCCTTGACCATATCATGTACATCAGCACCAGTACGGTGCCGAGGCTTCGTCCGGTGATCCGCCTCACCTTTGAAATGCTTGCCTTTCTTTCTTACGGGATGCCTGCTGGGAAGAAATCGACGATGTGCCAGGTACACATTCTTCCTACAATTCTCCAAATATATACTGTCGGTATCATCCAAACAGTGCGTGCATCCACGGTATCCCTTGTTTGTCTGTCCTGAAAGGTTACTGAGAGCAGGCCAATCATTGATGGTCATGAACAGCAACACCTTTAGGTCAAATTCTTCCCCCATGTGCTCATCCCACGCACGTACACCTATTCCATTCCACAGCTGTAAGAGTTCTTCAACTAATGGCCTTAGGTACACATCAATGTCGTTGCTGGGTTGCTTAGGGCCTTGGATGAGCACTGGCATCATAATAAACTTCCGCTTCATGCACAACCAAGGAGGAAGGTTATACAAACATAGAGTCACAGGCCAGGTGCTATGGTTGCTGCTCTGCTCCCCAAAAGGATTAATGCCATCTGCGCTTAGACCAAACCATACGTTCCTTGCGTCATCTGTAAACTTCTTCCTGTACTTTCTCTGAATTTTTCTCCACTGCGACTCGTCAGCGGGTACTCTCAACTTTCCGTCTTTCTTACGGTCTTCTCTGTGCCATCGCATCGCCTTGGCATGCTCTTTGTTTTGGAACAAACGTTTCAACCGTGGTATTATAGGAGCATACCACATCACCTTGGCAGGAATCTTCTTCCTGGGGCGCTTGCCCTCGACATCACGAGGGTCATCGCGCCTGATCTTATAGCGCAATGCACCGCATACCGGGCAAGCGTTCAAATCCTCGTACTCACCACGGTAGAGGATGCAGTCATTAGGGCATGCATGTATCTTCTGCACCTCTAACCCTAGAGGGCAGACAACCTTCTTTGCTTCGTACGTACTCTCGGGCAATTCGTTGTCCTTTGGAAGCATATTCTTTATCATTACCAGCAACTTTCCAAATCCCTTGTCAGATACACCATTCTGCCTTCCATTGCAGCAATTCCAGTGTGGTGCCCAACTTTTTCTTGTCAGCTTCGCAATTCGGGTACAAAAATTTCTTGTGATCCTCTAACATGCGCTGCAACTTCTTCTTCTCCAAATCACTTGCGCAGTTTCTCTTTGCATCGGCAATGGCCCGACCTAGATCATCAGCGGGCTCATCTGATGCCTCTTCTTCAGCTTCTTCCCGCATTGCCAGCTCAGCTTCTTCCCCCATTGTTGTATCATCGTATTCAGGGAACCCATGGCCAGGATAGCTGTCGTCGTCCTCTTCTTCTTCATTATCTTCCATCATAACCCATCTTTCTCCGTGCTTGGTCCAAACATTATAGTGGGGCATGAAACCGGACTTAAACAGGTGGACTTGAATGGTTCTTGACGTAGAGTAATTGTGATCATTCTTACAGACTAAACATGGACAAGGCATAAAACCATCCGCCCGCTTGTTTGCCTCAGCCGCAAGCAGAAAAGTTTGCACGCCATTAATGAACTCGGGAGAGCATCGGTCATCGTACATCCATTGTCGGCTCATCTTCATTACACAACACCGAATAGACCAAATTAATACAAGTTCATACATAAAGTTCATACAAGACTTGAATGCAACAAATAAATAACTCTCTAACTAAAGAATTTAAATGCAACAACAAATGCGATCAAGATCGCAACTAAGGTAACAATTGATCCAACAGCATAATGATACCAAGCCTCACTATCAATGGCATATTTTCTAATCTTTCTAATCTTCAAGCGCATTTTCTCCATCTTGATCTTGTGATCATCGACGACATCGGCAACATGCAAATCCAATTCCATCTTCTCCCCCTCAATTCTTTTCAATTTTTCTTTCAAATACTCGTTTTCTCTTTCAACTAAATTTAACCTCTCGACAATAGGGTCGGTTGGAATTTCCGGTTCACAAACCTCCTAGACAAAAATATCTATGTCAACTTGATGGGCATAATTTGTCATAAACACGAAATGCAACAATTAGTTTTAAAAGAGAATATACCACATCCGAATCATAACAAGGACGAGGGCCGACGGGGACGGATATCAAAACCATGGCACTATGTATAACAAACAACGTAGGGTAAGATAATTATACGAGTAACTATATATCCAAGTCACACAAACATCAATTTGGTAATGTAAAACATTCATGAACAAGAGGCTCACCACAAGGTGGTGCCGGCGACGGAACGGTGCGGGCGATCGACTGTGGTTACGACGGAGATTTAGAAGGCACTAAGTAAACCACACCTACATATGCAAACTAAGTGTTAGTTTTGACCACAAATTGCATATAAATCAAATACTAGCACATATATTTTCTACCAAATTACTAAACTCATAAATTAATCACTATACAAAGCATTGCAAGAGCTAATCTAGCAATGAGAGATGAAAGGACAAAGTTGCTAACCTTTGTGATCATTTGAATGGATGGGGCCTTCAAATCTTGACAAATTTTGGGCAAAATGTGTGATGAGCTCGAGAGGAAGAACAGAGAGGAGAGGGGAAAGGGGAAGAACAGAGCGAGCTCGGGTGGACGAAGGGCTTATGTAGGACAACTTTTAGCACCGGTTCGTGCCATGAACCGGTACTAAAGGTGCTGGAGGGGCCCCGGACTGACAACATCCTGCCACCACTCACTTTAGTATCGGTCCGTGGCACGAACCGGTGCTAAAGGTCGGCTACGAACCGGTACTAATGAAAGCGGCTGGCTAGCCGTTGGAACCGGCACTAATGCACACATTAGTGCCGGCTCAAAAGCAAACCGGCACTAATATGCTTGACATTTGACCTTTTTTCTACTAGTGGCTCCTCGCTCTCCTCGACCTCGCCTGCCTCGTTGGCGCCTACGTTGTCGGTGCCAGTCCGAATGGCTGGGGCTGGTTCATCATCGTCGTATTCCCCTGCACCGTCGTCGCCTGGAGTTTCCTCTTCTTCTCCGTCCCCTTCATCGGACAGTATGTAAACGTCTGATATACGCGCGAATCGATCACGTTGCCTGGTTTCTCTATGATATATACATAGCGCTGCAATGTTTCTACAGGGTAATATGGATGCTACTGCGGTTCCTGCGTCGTCTCGTCAGCTTCTGGTGGTGACCAGCATGGAGAGAGCGGCAAGGAGCGGGCGCTGTGGGCAGCGAGCGGTCATCTTCCGGTCATTCCTCGCAGATCATGAGATCAAGTCGTAGGCATCGTTCGCTGCTACTCTCTAACCTTATTCTCTGGCTCGGCAATGGCTCTAAGATTAGTGCAATAGTATGTTGTTGCAGTCGGATTCAGTCCATGTAGCGAAGAAGCGAATGTCTGTCTGTACGTAGATGATTAAGGGTGCCACCCCGGTCTGTTTTAGTGGTTAGTACTATTGTACCGTATGATGTTGGGTTCAGCAAATGTACGAGTAAAATCCATGACTAGCTTAATTACAAATAAGTAATGTTGTGTTGGAAATGATTCAGTATTGATGATAATAGCTATCTAGCTGGCTAGTGGCCGATCTTCTTTAGTGTTACTGTTTTACTGTTTTCGCCTCATAATTAACATGAGTTCTCCTTTCACTCTCTCTCCTAACCTGCAAATTTGGCATGCCTTCTCTCTCCAGTCTTTGCATGCAGCATAAAAAACTCGCCATGCACACACAATCTCTCTTCGCCTTTCACTACCTCGCCGTCACTCTCTGTCTTTTACTTCTCTCCTTTTATTCTTTCTCCTTTTTTTTATTTCAATTCCTGTTTCCTGACATGCGTTCGTTTTGCACACACGTCCTCTCTCCAAACCTTTTTTTGTTGCATGAAACGCGCGCGCTCTCACCTCTTTTCTGATCACAGAGTGCTCCAGTTAATTTTGCCATGACAATTGGCACGCCCAGTTGTTGTTGGTGCTGTACATCACCACAAGCCAACAGATTAAGCGAAAATCACGATGAGCTGCACTGTTTTGTAATCGTGACATTGCAGAGTGGCCGTTGCCATAAAAGCACCAACACGAATTCAAATCGTGGATGCTGCCCCCCCCGGTTTTGACTTGGCCAACCGAAGTGTATGATCTCTTCATTCCTCTCCTGTTTATCCTTGTGTTTGGGCATCTCCAACATGGACCCCAAAATGCCCGCAAACGTCATTACCGATGTGTCCGAACGTAGTCTGCCATCAAACACGGTATCCCATTGGTCCGCAGACGCGTTTGATTGTTCGATATCCTGCACCGGATGCAAACCAGGGGAAGCCTTGTGGACGTCCGGACCGCGGCCATGTACGGGTCCGAAACCCTGGTCCCACCCATAAACCTCTTCGCCTGAAAAACTCTCTCCACACAAAGCGGTTGCTGTGCATTCATGCCGATCAGCGCCGCTCCAAAGCAGAAGAGACTCCATGACATTGATGCCGGTTTGAGTGACGTGGCCGAACGAGTGGGAGGCACCGTCTCAATGCCAACACGACAACCGAGAAGCCTACTCCTATGGGTGTGCCGCATTGAAGCCGGCTCCCTCCCTGTTAACCAGGCCGCATCTATTTAAGCACGGCTCTGGCTCTATCCACCACACACCTCACATCCTCTCCTCTCCGCCCTGCCCCGATCCGCTCCTCTTTGTCTCCGTTCACCATCCTTGATGGTGCCGAAGTTGTGGTTCTCCGCACCTGCAGGTCGTGGTAGCGCGTGAAGCAGGAGCATCCTGCCCCCCCCCCCCACGCAACAGCGGCATCCAAATCGAACACTGCGTGAAGGAGGAGCTGCATCGCCACCGCACAGTAGGTACAGCTACATCGACCAGCCAGCGTCACCGCCGCGCATCGCCTGGCGTGGCAAAGCCATGAAGGAGGAGGTGCCCCATGTGACCGCTAAGGCGCGCAGGCACCTCCTCCACTACCTTGGTGGCTGCGGCGATAGTGTCTCCTCTTCGTCGCGGAGCATCATGGCGACCGGGGAGAGGGCGGTCAGGGAGGTGGCGCGGCGGGAGCGCTGCAACACGGCACGCCGCTTGGCCTTCGCGAAGTCCTACGAGGCGCCGTCCGGGGCCAGTGCGGATCTCAACCCCGCGAAGGTCTGGGCCTACCACCGATCGCTAAGCACCGCGAAGACGTTCGCGTGGCGACACCGGGGCCTCGACGGGGACCACAACAAGATCGCCTAGATGGTCACTCAGCGACGCCGATGCCGTTGCCAGTAGGGGAAAGGGAGCCTAGGGCTCCCCAGCAAGGGTTGGTATTTTCCGAGGCGACCCTCCGCACATCACGGGAGGAAGCAAAGTAGGCGGCGGCCGACAGTGCTTTCTCGCCTTTCCGACACTAGAAAGACCACTCCGATGATGATAATGGTGAAGGCATGGACGACGATGGAGGTGCCAATGGCCAGCCCGACCATGCATATGTTTTTTTAGGTTTTATTTGTTGAACGTATGGAATATCATCCAGTTTATTTAGAATATATAAAACTTATTTCCTTTTGAATTTCATCATTTTTGCATGGATTACATCCAAATTTGTTTGTGTCATGGGCGTTTACAGCGAGCGTTGGATGACCGGCTTCCATATCACTGTCAGTGGATGCGTTGACGGATAATACTATGTCCGTCTTGAGGGCCGACATTTGGAGACGTCATTAGCTGTACTAATTGTTTGCATGGATGCATGCGTAGTACGTACTCACCTGTAAACTCTAGTAGAAAAAGGGCCTAATGTTCAGCTCATTAGTCCCGGTTTGTAATTGAAACCGTACTAATGTGACCATTAGTGTTGGTTCCAATGGCTAGGCGGGCGGTGCTCATTAGTCCCGGTTCGTGGCGAATCTTTAGTACCGATTCATGCCACAAACCGGGACTAAAGAGGTGGTGGCAGGCCAGTGTCAGGCTGCGGCCCCACCAACACCATTAGTCCCGGTTCGTGGCATGAACCGGGACTAGAGATGCACCTTTAGTCTCGGTTCGTATAACCAACCGGGACTAAAGATACCTCTATATAAACCCTTCGTCAAGCCCGAGCTCTCTGTCCTTCCCCTTTCCCCTCCTTTGTTTTCTTCCTCTTCCTCTCGAGCTCATCCTCCATTTTTGCCAAAATTTATCAAGATTTGAAGGCACCCCATCCATCCAATTGATCACAAAGGTTAGCAACTTTATCCTTTCATCTCTCATTGCTAGATTAGCTCATGCAATGCTCTATAAGTATAGTGATTTGTGGTTTTAGTTTGGGAGGAATTATATGTAGTAGTATTTGAGTTAAATGCAATTTGAGGTCAAAATAACTCTTAGTTTGCATATGTAGGTGTGGTTTACTTAGTGCCTTCCCGTCTCCGTCCTAACCACAGTCGATCGCCCGCACCGTCCCATCGCCGGCGCCACCTTGTGGTGAGCCTCTTGTTCTTACCATTTATATATATAAAAATCATGTTTGTGTGATTTAGATATATAGTTACTTGTATAATTATTTTACATGTACGTTGTTTGTTATACATAGTGCCATGGTTTTGATATCCGTCCCAGTCGGCCCTCGTCCGGTTTATGATTTGGATGTGGTATATTCTCTTTTATAACTATTTATTGCATTTCGTGTTTATGAAAAATTATGCCCATCAAGTTGACATAGATATTTTTATCTAGGAGGTATGTGAACCGGAAATTCCAACCGACCCTATTATCGTGAGGTTAAATTTAGTTGAAAATGAAAACGAGTATTTGAAAGAAAAATCGAAAAGAATTGAGGAGGAGAAGATGGAATTGGAGTTGCATGTTGCCGATGTCGTCGATGATCATAAGATCAAGATGGAGAAAATACGCTTGAAGATTAGAAATATTAGAAAATATGCCATTGATAGTGAGGCTTGGTATCATTATGCTGTTGAATCAATTGTTACCTTAGTTGCGATCTTGATCGCATTTGTTGTTGCATTTAAATGCTTTAGCTAGAGAGTTTTTGCATGTTGTTTTATGAGAATAAGTGTGTATGAACTTTATGTATGAACTTTATGTATGAACTTGTATTAATTTGGTCTTTTCGGTGCTGTGTAATGAAGATGAGCCGGCAATGGATGTACGATGACCGATGCTCTCCCCAGTTCGTTAATGGTGTGCAAACTTTTCTGCTTGCGGCTGAGGCAAACAAGCAGGCAGATGGTTTTATGTGTTGTCCATGTGCTGTCTGTAAGAAAGATCGGAATTACTCTAAGTCAAGAACCATTCACTAGCACCTGTTTGAGTTCGGTTTCATGCCCCACTATAATGTTTGGACCAAGCACGGAGAAAGAGGGGTTATGATGGAAGAGAATGAAGAAGAAGAGGACGACGACAACTATCCTGGCCATGGGTTCCCTGAATACGATGGTACAACAATGGGGGAAGAAGCTGAGCCGGCAATGCGGGAAGAAGCTGAACCGGCAATACGGGAAGAAGCTGAAGAAGAGGCATCAGATGAGCCCGCTGATGATCTAGGTCGGGCCATTGCCGATGCAAAGAGAAACTGCGCAAGTGAGAAGGAGAGGCTGAAGTTGCAGCGCATATTAGAGGATCACAAGAAATTGTTGTACCCAAATTGCGAAGCTGACGAGAAAAAGCTAGGCACCAGGCTGGAATTGCTGCAATGGAAGGCAGATAATGGTGTATCTGACAAGGGATTTGGAAACTTGCCGATAATGTTAAAGTAGATGCTTCCAAAGGACAATGAATTGCCCGAGAGTACGTACGAAGCAAACAAGGCTGTTTGCCCTCTAGGATTAGAGGTGCAGAAGATACATGCATGCCCTAATGACTGCATCCTCTACCGCTGTGAGTGCGATGATTTGAACGCGTGCCCGGTATGTGGTGATTGCGCTATAAGATCAGCCGCGATGACCCTGGTGATGTCGAGGGTGAGCGCCCCAGGAAGAAGATTCCTACCAAGGTGATGTGGTATGCTCCTATAATACCATGGTTGAAACGTTTGTTTCAAAACAAAGATCATGCCAAGTTGATGCGATGGCACAGAGAAGACCGTAAGAAAGACGGGAAGTTGAGAGTACCCGCTGATGGGTCGCAGTGGAGAAAATCAAGAGGAAGTGGGGGGACTTTGCAGGTGACGCAAGGAACGTATGGTTTGATCTAAGCGCAGATGGCATTATCCTTTTGGGGAGCAGAGCAACAATCATAGCACCTGGCCTGTGACTCTATGTATGTATAAACTTCCTCCTTGGTTGTGCATGAAGCGTAAGTTCATTATGATGCCAGTGCTCATCCAAGGCCTTAAGCAACCCGACAATGACATTGATGTGTACCTAAGGCCATTAGGTGAAGAACTCTTACAACTATGGAATAGAAAAGGTGTACGTGCGTGGGATGATCACAAACATGAGGAATTTGACCTACATGCGTTGTTGTTTGTGACCATCAATGGTTGGCCTGCTCTCAGTAACCTTTCATGACAAACAAACAAGGGATACCGTGCATGCACGCACTGTTTGGATGATACCGACAGTATATATTTGGATAATTGTAGGAAGAATGTGTACCTGGTACATCGTCGATTTCTTCCGAGCAGGCATCCCGTAAGAAAGAAAGGCAAGCATTTCAAAGGTGAGGCAGATCACCGGACGAAGCCTCGCCACCGTACCGGTGATGATGTACATGATATGGTCAAGGATTTTAAGGTAATCTTTGGAAAGGGTCCTGACGGACAATCTGTTCCGAATGATGCTGGCGGACGCGCACCTATGTGGAAGAAGAAATCTATATTTTGGGACCTACCCTATTGGAAAGACCTAGAGGTCCGCTCTGCAATCGACGTGATGCACATGACGAAGAATCTTTGCGTGACCCTGCTTGGCTTCTTGGGCGTGTATGGGAAGACAAAAGGTACACCGGAGGCACGGGAGGACCAACAACATATGCACGGAAAAGACGACATACATCAGGGTCATGCCAGCTACGCTCTTACCAAAGAAGAGAAGGAAATCTTCTTTGAATGCCTGCTCAGTATGAAGGTCCCGTCTGGCTTCTCATCGAATATAAAGGGAATAATAAATATGGCAGAGAAAAAGTTCCAGAACCTAAAGTCTCATGACTGCCACGTGATTACGACGCAACTGCTTCCGGTTGCATTAAGGGGGCTTCTACTGGAAAACGTTTGACTAGCCATTGTGAAGCTATGTGCATTCCTCAATGCAATCTCTCAGAAGGCAATCGATCCAGAAATCATACCAAGGTTAGAGAATGATTTGGTGCAATATCTTGTCAGTTTCGATTTGGTGTTCCCACCATCCTTCTTCAACATCATGACGCACGTCCTAGTTCACCTATGCGAAGAGATTAACGTTCTGGGTCCTGTATTTCTACACAATATGTTCCCCTTTGAGAGGTTCATGGGAGTCTTAAAGAAATATGTTCATAACCGTGCTAGGCCAGAAGGAAGCATCTCCAAGGGCCATGAAAATGAGGAGGTCATTGAGTTTTGTATTGACTTTATTCCTGACCTTAAGCCGATTGGTGTACCTGAATCGCGGCATAAGGGCAGACTGGGTGGAAATGGCACGCTAGGATCGAAACAAATAATATGTATTTACGGGCATTCTCTCACTCAAGCACACTAAACAGTTCTACAAAATTCCGCGTTGGTAGCTCCGTATATGGAGGAACACAAGAATATTCTATGCTCCAAACACCCGGAGTAGTTTGACGACTGGATTACACATGAACAAACGGGGACTTTCGCCGGTTGGTTGCAGACACGTGCCATGCATGACGACCTGTACTTGCTGTCCCAGTTACCATCTTCGAATATAATGACTTTCAAAGGGTACGAGATAAATGGGAATACATTTTACACGATCGCCCAAGATAAGAAGAGCACCAACCAAAATAGTGGTGTCCGCTTTGATGCAGCAACCAAGAGGGGAAAGGACACATATTACATAGAGGAGATTTGGGAACTTGACGATGGATGTGGTTTGAAGGTCCCTTTGCTTCGGTGCAAATGGGTCAATATGACACGAGGCAGGGTAACAGAAGACCCGCAGTATGGAATGACAATAGTGGATCTCAACAATCTTGCGTACGCAGACGAACCATTCGTCCTAGCCAATGATGTGGCACATGTTTTCTATGTGAAGGACATGTCTACCAAGCCGAGAAAAAGAAAAGATAAGGAAGCGAATACATCATACGATGAGCCAAAGCGCCACATAGTTCTTTCAGGGAAAAGAAACATCGTGGGACTGGATGACAAGACAGACATGTCAGAAGATTATTAAAAGTTTCATGAAATTGCTCCCTTCACAGTGAATATTGACCCGAGCATCCAATTAAATGATGAAGATTGTCCATGGTTACGGCGCAAAGGGACACACGCGAAGAAAAAGTTTCACACCCAAAGATCCCACTCTCGGATGTGACCGGCTTCACTGTCATCACTTTCTTCTCTAGTGAGTTTCCGGACTTATATATCTCAAAAGTCCCACTTTGGACAAACTGTAGGGAATCTTTGTAATAGTTAGGGTGCTTATGTGTTTTTGCATTTGAAACATGTACTTTTGTGCTTCGGACAAATATCATCAATTTCCAACCCTTTTTGACTTCATTTTCTATTTTTCACCTCATTTACTGATTTTTTTGAGCTAAATGATCATGAAATTGAAAAGCACTATAAAAAGATTCCCTACAAAGGCATTTCATTTTTTAACTTATTTCAACTCCAGACTTTTTGTGCGTTTAGTATGCACCATTCAAAGCCACGTCATCAATTTCCAACCCTTTCTGACTTCTTTGCTATTTGTCATGCATTTACTGATTTTTTTGAGCTAAATGACCCTGTAATTGAAAAGCACTACAAATGAACTCTGAAGAGGTTGAAAGTTGGCATGGTATCATCATTTCACCCACATAGCATGTGCTAAAAAGTTGAGAGCATTACGGCAAAAACTGGATGCACTTCATGTACAAAATGGATAATCTCTTTTGAAGTATCAGGGTTTCGAACGAAAAATCATCTATTACAAAGGCATTTCATTATTTAACTTATTTCAACTCCAGATTTTTGTGCATTCAGTATGCACCATTCAAATACACGTCATGAATTTCCAACCCTTTCTGACTTCATTTGCTATTTTTCGTGCATTTACTGATTTTTTGAGCTAAATGACCCTGAAATTGAAAAGCACTACAAATGAACTCTGAAAAGGTTGAAAGTTTGCATGGTATCATCATTTCACCCACATAGCCTGTGCTAAAAAGTTGAGAGGGTTACGGCAAAAACTGGATGCACTTCGTGTACAAAATGGACAATATCTTTCGAAGTATCACGGTTTCGGACGAAAACTCATCTGTTACAAAGGCATTTCATTTTTTTAACTTATTTCAACTCCAGACTCTTTGTGTGTTCAGTATGCACCATTCAAAGCCACGTCATCAATTTCCAACCCTTTCTGACTTCATTTGCTATTTTTCATGCATTTACTGATTTTTTTGAGCTAAATGGCCCTGAAATTGAAAAGCACTATAAATGAACTCTAAAAAGGTTGAAAGTTGGCATGGTATCATCATTTCACCCACATATCATGTGCTAAAAAGTTGAGAGGGGTATGGCAAAAATTGGATGCACTTCGTGTACAAAATGGATCTCTTTCAAGTATCAGGGTTTCGAACGAAAACTCATCTGTTACAAAGGCATTTCATTTTTTTAAATAACCTAAGTATTACCAAATTAAATATAACGATAAAACACACTAATATTAAACATAAGAAAAATGAATCACTGAAAAATCTAGTTTTAAAGTAAAGTTATTTACAAACTAGTGATGCACACAAATTTCAAATAATTCAAATTTAAACTATTCAAATTTGAAAACTAATGGCACTAATAGAAAGTTTATAATTTTTTATACCTAAAACAAAAATGTTCACAAAGAAACTCTAAATAAAGTAAAAACAACTCAGAAATAAAAGAAAATAAATAACGCAGAAAACAAAAAAAATGAAAAAAGCCCGCCTACTCGGCCACAACGGCCTGCAT
Organism: Aegilops tauschii subsp. strangulata; assembly: GCF_002575655.3. Classification (NCBI taxonomy): domain Eukaryota; kingdom Viridiplantae; phylum Streptophyta; class Magnoliopsida; order Poales; family Poaceae; genus Aegilops; species Aegilops tauschii. Next base: position 527,104,738 of record NC_053041.3, read on the forward strand.
ATGACTAGAAACCCAACTTGTAGTTGGGCCAGTATGCAGGCCTGGAAGGCCCAGTAGGCCCACAGGGTAGCGCAACATTTTTAGGCACAGAAGCCTACTTTGAAGAGGAGCTCCAAGGAGCAGCCGCAGCTGGGTTTATAAACCAGTGCGGTTGCCCTTCGCTCGGCAAGGTGGGACTAAACTTTGTGCACCGCGGGTGGCAGCGCACCACCTTTAGTCCAGGTTGGTGGCTCCAACCGCGACTAAAGGGGGGGGGGTCTTTAGTCCCGGTTGGAGCCACCAACCGGGACTAAAGGCATGCACTTCCCGCCGCTTGGCCTGGCCAAAATAGACCTTTAGTACCGGTTGGTGGCTCCAACCGGGACTAAATGTTTGTTCGTCTGTCATTCAGAAAATGATTCCAACAAGCTTGACCGCGAAACTGCGCAAAGTGAAGGTCTTGGCACTAGAATCTATCGGGCCCGACCTGGAGCAAGTTGTCAGTTTCCTAAGATGCTTTCTGTGCCTTGAGAAGCTATATATCGAGGTGATGTTCCATTCCTGTTAAATGTTAACCATAAGGGAGTTCAATTTGTGACACCTTTTTCCAAGTTTACAATGACAATGTACTATGATTTCTGAAGGTTCTTTTGGAGGATTTCAGTACATACATGCCCCCCATATTGGTTGCTTGATCCATATGGTTACATTCAATAAGAATTTCTCCTTTGGATTCATCTGTACTAGTTTTCTTGGGGAACTTTTCATCCACTCCAACCTCTTGTGAAGAAGGCTAGATTTTTCTAGAATGTAATCAAATGCCCATGTTAATCATGTTAGATCAAAGATGGCATGTTAGTGCATTTTACAAATCCTGCAAACCAAATAGCTAGGCCTGTAGTAATGTTCAAAAGTGCATGTAGGCACTAACACGTTTTCTTCTTTTGCAGATAAGATTAGGCCCAGTGGTGGATAATGTGATATGGTATAACAATCACGTCGAATGCCTAGATCTGCATCTCTCAGAAATTACTTTGAACTCCTACCGAGGGACCTTACCGGAGATTATATTCGCCAGGTTCTTTGTTCTCAGAGCAAGGGTGCTCAAGGAAATGAGGTTTGCCCTACATTTATTTTGCAAAAATGAATGGTCTGTTGATCAGCACTGGCGCCTGCGGCAGAATGGAGTAGGCTCCAAAAATGCTGAATTTCATTTTGGAACTTCAGATGACAGAGTAATCGGAAGTCATCGGGTCAACCCCATACATGACTTCTCAATGGCTGACCACTTTGCAAAAATTGTGAGGTTTCGAAGCCAGACTTAGAAGCGGTGATATTAGTTTGAACCTCTCTGATATCCATGTTCAGTGCATCAGCGCGAGCGTTTGCAGCTGATGAGCTAAATTTCATTTCTAATATCAGTTTGAACCTTGTAATCTTCGAATTTGAGCCATATAACTCTGGAATTTGAACCTTGTAACATTTCGAGCTTTTGTGGTTCAATCGTTGAAATGGGATCGTATGAGACTCGTATATTGCTAGCACTATTTTGACCTTAATATGCAATGGTCTTAGATTTTATTAACCATTCTCGAATCAGTTTACCTTGTCGATCTCACAGCACACGATCTGTATAGCTAACTTGACTGCGATCTTTGACATTATTGCACACAGTTGGCTTCTTCCACCGTCTGCACTGTAGAGCGCAGAATTAATTATCGCACTCGAGTGTCCATCATCACCCTTCTGTGTAACTTTGACCTCATCACCCAAGGGTAAACTTATGACCGAAGTCATTCCACACACTTTGTTTTTACAAAGCTTTTTGCCAATAAATGCCCACGATTTTTCCCTCTTCTAGCCGACGCGTGGCCAAACTAGCCAGGTGGGAAGCTTGCATGGTAAACAACATGGTAGCGCAGGAACAGGCTCACCGACGATACATTTGGCGCCTCTTCGAGCCCACGCCTGGGGTGCGGTGTTGTCAAGCGTGCACTGGATTCTGGAATCCTCTGCTATGAATGCCGTGACAAGACGTGACGATTACAGGCCGGCCGGCCCCCATTTATTACATCGGCTATTTAACCTACCCTTGTGTCTCTTCAACCTTTTGATCGTGCCCCACCATTGCAAGAAGTGAAGGAAATATGCCCTAGAGGCAATAATAAAGTTGTTATTTATGTTTCCTTATATCGTGATAAATGTTTATTATTCATGCTAGAATTGTATTAACCGGAAACTTAGTACATGTGTGAATACATAGACAAACAGAGTGTCACTAGTATGCCTCTACTTGACTAGCTCGTTGATCAAAGATGGTTAAGTTTCCTAGCCATAGACATGAGTTGCCATTTGATAAACGGGATCACATCATTAGGAGATTGATGTGATTGACTTGACCCATTCTGTTAGCTTAGCACTTGATCATTTTAGTTTACTGCTATTGCTTTCTTCAAGACTTATACATGTTCCTATAACTATGAGATTATGCAACTCCCTATTACCGGAGGAACACTTTGTGTGCTACCAAACATCACAACGTAACCGGGTGATTATAAAGGTGCTCTACAGGTGTCTCCGATGGTACTTGTTGAGTTGGCATAGATCGAGATTAGGATTTGTCACACCGATTGTCGGAGAGGTATCTCTGGGCCCTCTCGGTAATGCACATCACTATAAGCCTTGCAAGCAATGTGACTAATGAGTTAGTTGCGGGATAATGCATTACAGAACGAGTAAAGAGACTTGCCGGTAACGAGATTGAGCTAGGTATGGAGATACAGACGATCAAATCTCGGGCAAGTAACATACTGATGACAAAGGGAACAATGTATGTGTTATGCGGTTTGACCAATAAAAATCTTCGTAGAATATGTAGGAGCCAATATGAGCATCTAGGTTGCTATTGGTTATTGACCGGAGATGTGTCTCGGTCATGTCTACATAGTTCTCGAACCCGTAGGGTCCGCACGCTTAACGCTCGGTGACGATTTGTATTATGAGTTTATGTGTTTTGATGTACCGAATGTAGTTTGGAGTCCCGGATGAGATCGGGGACATGACGAGGAGTCTCAAAATGGTAAAGATGTAAAGATCAATATATTGGACAACTATATTCGGACATCGGAAAGGTTCTGAGTGATTCGGGTATTTTTCGGAGTACCGGAGAGTTACGGGAATTCGTATTGGGCCTTAATGGGCCATACGGGAAAGGAGAGAAAGGCCTCAAAGGGTGGCCGCACCCCTCCCCATGGACTGGTCCAAATTGGACTAGGGATGAGTGGTGCCCCTTCCTTCCTTCTCCTTCTCCCTTCCCTTTTTCCTATTCCATGTGGGAGGTGGAATCCTACTAGGACTAGGGAGTCCTAGTAGGACTCCACACATGGGCGCGCCCTATGAGGGCCGACCTCCTCCTCCCTCCATCCTTTATATACGGGGAGGGGGGCACCCCTTGGAGAGACAACAATTAATCATTGATCTCTTAGCGGTGTGCGGTGCCCCCTCCACCATAATCCACCTCGGTCATATCGTAGCAGTGCTTAGGCGAAGCCTTGCGTCGGTAACTTCATCAACACCGTCATCACGTCGTTGTGCTGACGAAGCTCTTCCCCGAAGCTCTACTGGATCGTGAGTTCGCGGGACGTCACCGAGCTGAACGTGTGCTGAACGCGGAGGTGCCGTACGTTCGGTATTGAGGATCGGTCGATCGTGAAGACGTACGACTACATCAACCGCGTTGTCATAACGCTTCCGCTTACAGTCTATGAGGGTACGTAGACGACACTCTCCCCTCTCGTTGCTATGCATCACCATGATCTTGCGTGTGCGTAGGAAATTTTTGAAATTAATACGTTCCACAACAGTGGCATCCGGGCCAGTTTTATGCGTAGATGTTATATGCACGAGTAGAACACAAGTGAGTTGTGGGCGATACAAGTCATACTGCTTACCAGCATGTCATACTTTGGTTTGGCGGTATTGTTGGATGAAGCAGCCCAGACCGACATTACGCGTACGCTTACGCGAGACTAGTTCTACCGACGTGTTTTGCACACAGGTGGAAGGCGGGTGTTAGTTTCTCCAACTTTAGTTGAACCGAGTGTGACTATGCCCGGTCCTTGAGAAGGTTAAAACAGCACTAACTTGACGAAATATCGTTGTGGTTTTGATGCGTAGGTAAGAACGGTTCTTGCTCAGCCTGTAGCAGCCACGTAAAAATTGCAACAACAAAGTAGAGGACGTCTAACTTGTTTTTGAAGGGCATGTTGTGATGTGATATGGTCAAGACATGATGCTATATTTTATCGTATGAGATGATCATGTTTTGTAACAGTTATCGGCAACTGGCATGAACCATATGGTTGTCGCTTTATTGTATGCAATGCAATCGCCCTGTAATTGCTTTAGTTTATCACTAAGCGGTAGCCATAGTCGTAGAAGCAATAGTTGGCGAGACGACAACGATGCTACGATGGAGATCAAGATGTCGCGCCGGTGACGATGGTGATCATGACAGTGCTTTGGAGATGGAGATCAAAGGCACAAGATGATGATGGCCATATCATATCACTTATATTGATTGCATGTGATGTTTATCCTTTATGCATCTTATTCTGCTTTGATTGACGGTAGTATTATAAGATGATCTCTTGCTAAATTTCAAGGTACAAGTGTTCTCCTGAGTATGCATCGTTGCCAAAGTTCGTCGTGCCGAGACACCACGTGATGATCAGGTGTGATAAGCTCTACGTTCACATACAACGGGTGCAAGACAGTTTTGCACACGCAGAAATACTCAGGTTAAACTTGACGAGCCTAGCATATGCAGATATGGCCTCGGAACACTGAGACCGAAAGGTCGAGCGTGAATCATATAGTAGATATGATCAACATAGTGATGTTCACCATTGAAAACTACTCCATTTCACGTGATGATCGGTTATGGTTTTGTTGATATGGATCACGTGATAACTTAGATGATTAGAGGGATGTCTATCTAAGTGGGAGTTCTTAAGTAATATGATTAATTGAACTTTAAATTATCATGAACTTAGTCCTGGTAGTATTAGCATATCTATGTTGTAGATCAATAGCTCGTGTTTAGCTCCCCTGTTTTATTTTTGATATGTTCCTAGAGAAAACTAAGTTGGAAGATGTTTGTAGCAATGATGCGGATTGGATCCGTGATCTGAGGATTATCCTCATTGCTGCACAGAAGAATTATGTCCTTGATGCACCGCTAGGTGACAGACCAATTGCAGGAGCAGATGCAGACGTTATGAACGTTTGGCAAGCTCGATATGATGACTACTTGATAGTTTAGTGCACTATGGTTTACGGCTTAGAATCGGGGCTTCAAAGACGTTTTGAACGCCATGGAGCATATGAGATGTTCCAAGAGTTGAAATTGGTATTTCAGACTCATGCCCATGTCGAAAGGTATAAGACCTTTGACAAGCACTTTGCCTACAAGATGGAGGAGAATTGCTCAGCTAGTGAGCATGTGCTCAGAATGTCTGAGTACTACAATCACTTGAATCAAGTGGGAGTTAATCTTCCAGATAAGATAGTGATTGACAGACTTCTCTAGTCACTATCACCAAGTTAATAGAACTTCGTGATGAACTATAATATGCAAGGGATAACGGAAACAATTCCCAAGCTCTTCGTGATGCTGAAATCGGCGAAGGTAGAAATCAAGAAAAGCATCAAGTGTTGATGGTTGGCAAGACCACTAGTTTCAAGAAAAGGGCAAAGGGAAGAAGGGGAACTTCAAGAAGAATGGCAACCAAGTTGCTGTTCAAGTAAAGAAGCCCAAGTCTGGACCTAAGCCTGAGACTAAGTGCTTCTACTGCAAAGGGACTGGTCACTGGAAGCAGAACTGCCTCAAGTATTTGGCGGATAAGAAGGATGGCAAAGTGAACAAAGGTATATTTGATATACATGTTATTGATGTGTACTTTACTAGTGTTTATAGCAACCCCTCAGTATTTGATACTAGTTCAGTTGCTAAGTTTAGTAACTCGAATCGGGAGTTGTAGAATGAACAGAGACTAGTTAAGGGTGAAGTGACAATGTGTGTTGGAAGTGGTTCCAAGATTGATATGATCATCATCGCACACTCCCTATACTTTTGGGATTAGTGTTGAACCTAAATAAAATGTTATTTGGTGTTTGCGTTAAGCATGAATATGATTTGATCATGTTTATTGCAATACAGTTATTCATTTAAAGTCAAAGAATAATTGTTGTTCTGTTTACATGAATAAAACCTTCAATGGTCATACACCCAAGGTGAATGGTTTATTGAATCTCGATCGCAGTGATACACATATTCATAATATTGAAGCCAAAAGAAGCAAAGTTAATAATGATAGTGCAACTTATTTGTGGCACTACCATTTAGGTCATATTGGTGTAAAGCGCATGAAGCAACTCCATGCTGATGGAATTTTGGAATCACTTGAATCTTGCGAACCATGCCTTATGGGCAAGATGACTAAGACTCTGTTCTCCGGAACAATGGAGCGAGCAACCGACTTATTGGAAATAATACATACTGATGTATGCGATCCGATGAGTGTTGAGGCTCGCGGCAGGTATCATTATTTTCTAACCTTCACATATGATTTGAGAAGATATGGGTATATCTACTTGATGAAGCATAAGTCTGAAACATTTGAAAAGTTCATATAATTTCGGAGTAAAGTGGAAAATCATCATAACAAGAAAATAAAGTTTCTACGATCTAATCGTGGAGGAGAATATTTGAGTTACGAGTTGGGTCTTCATTTGAAACAATGCGGAATAGTTTCGCAACTCACGCCACCTAGAACACCACAACGTAATGGTGTATTCGAACATCGTAACCGTACTTTATAAGATATGGTGCAATCTATGATGTCTCTTACCGATTTACCACTATCGTTTTGGGGCTATGCATTAGAGACAGCTGCATTCACGTTAAATAGGGCATCATCTAAATCCGTTGAGACGACACAATATGAACTGTGGTTTGGCAAGAAACCAAAGTTGTCATTTCTTAAAGTTTAGGGTTGCGATGCTTATGTGAAAAAGTTTCATCCTGATAAGCTCAAACCCAAAATCGGAGAAATATGTCTTCATAGGATACCCAAAGGAGACAGTTGGGTACACCTTCTATCACAGATCCGAAGGCAAGACATTCGTTGCTTAGAATGGATCCTTTCTAGAGAAGGAGTTTCTCTCGAAAGAAGTGAGTGGGAGGAAAGTAGAACTTGATGAGGTAACTGTACCTACTCCCTTATTGGAAAGTAGTTCATCACAGAAATCTGTTCCTGTGACTCCTACACCAATTAGTGAGGAAGTTAATGATGATGATCATGTAACTTCAGATCAAGTTACTACCGAACCTCGTAGGTCAACCAGAGTGAGATCCGCACCAGAGTGGTACGGTAATCATGTTCTGGAGGTCATGTTACTTGACTATGACGAACCTACGAACTATGAGGAAGCGATGATGAGCCTAGATTCCCCGAAATGGCTTGAGGCCATGAAATCTGAGATGGGATCCATGTATGAGAACAAAGTGTGGACTTTGGTTGACTTGCCCGATGATCGGCAAGCCATAGAAAATAAATGGATCTTCAAGAGGAAGACGGACGCTGATAGTAGTGTTAATATCTACAAAGCTAGACTTGTCGAAAATGGTTTTGACAAAGTTCAAGGTGTTGACTACGATGATATTTTCTCACTCGTAGCGATGCTTAAGTCTGTCCGAATCATGTTAGCAAATTGCCACATTTTATGAAATCTGGCAAATGGATGTCAAAACTACATTCCTTAATGGATTTCTTAAAGAAGAGTTGTATATGATGCAACCAGAAGGTTTTGTTGATCCTAAAGGCGCTAACAAAATGTGCAAGCTCCAGCGATCCATCTATGGACTGGTGCAAGCATCTCGGAGTTGGAATATACGCTTTGATGAGTTGATCAAAGCATATAGTTTTATACAGACTTGCGGTAAAGCCTGTATTTACAAGAAAGTGAGTGGGAGCACTACAGCCTTTCTGATAAGTATATGTGAGTGACATATTGTTGATCGGAAATGATGTAGAATTTTCTGGAAAGCATAAAGGAGTGTTTGAACGGAGTTTTTCAAAGAAAGAGCTCGATGAAGCTACTTACATATTGAGCATCAAGATCTATGGAGATAGATCAAAACACTTGATAAGTTTTTTCAATGAGTACATACCTTGACAAGATTTTGAAGTAGTTCAAAATGGAACAGTCAAAGAAGGAGTTCTTGTCTGTATTGCAAGGTGTGAAACTGAGTAATGACTCAAAACCTGACCACGGGCAGAAAATAGAAAGAGAATGAAAGTCATTCCCTATGCCTCAGCCATAGGTTCTATAAAGTATGCCATGCTATGTACCAGACCTATTGTATACCCTGCCCTGTGTTTGTCAAGGGAGTACAATAGTGATCTAGGAGTAGATCACTGGACATTGGTCAAAATTATCCTTAGAGGACTAAGGAAATATTTCTCGGTTATGGAGGTGATAAAGAGTTCGTCGTAAAGAGTTATGTCGATGCAAGCTTTGACACCGATCTGGATGACTCTGAGTCTTGATCTGGATACATATTGAAAGTGGGAGCATTTAGCTAGAGTAGCTCCGTGCAGAGTATTGTAGACATAGAAATTTGCAAAATACATAAGGATCTCAATGTTGCAGACCCGTAGACTAAAAATTTCTCTCACAGGCAAAACATAATCATACCTTATTACTCTTGGCTGTTAATCACATAGCAATGTGAACTAGATTATTGACTCTAGTAAACCTTTTGAGTGTTGGTCACATGGCAATGTGAACTATGGATGTTAATCACACAAAGATGTGAACTATTGGTGTTAAATCACATGGCGATGTGAACTAGATTATTGACTCTAGTGCAAGTGGGAGACTGAAGGGTATATACCCTAGAGGCAATAATAAAGTTTTTATTTATATTTCCTTATATCATGATAAATGTTTATTATTCATGCTAGAATTGTATTAACCGGAAACTTAGTACATGTGTGAATACACACACAAACAGAGTGTCACTACTATGCCTCTACTTGACTAGCTCGTTGATTAAAGATGGTTAAGTTTCCTAGCCATAGACATGAGTTGTCATTTGATAAATGGGATCACATCATTAGGAGAATGATGTGATTGACTTGACCCATTCCGTTAGCTTAGGACTTGATCGTTTTAGTTTACTGCTATTGCTTTCTTCATGACTTATACATGTTCCTATAACTATGAGATTATGCAACTCCCGATTACCGGAGGAACACTTTGTGTGCTACCAAACGTCACAAAGTAACCGGGTGATTATAAAGGTGCTCTGCAGGTGTCTCCGATGGTACTTTTTGAGTTGGCATAGATCGAGATTAGGATTTGTCACTCCGATTGTCGGAGAGGTATCTCTGGGCCCTCTCGGTAATGCACATCACTATAAGCCTTGCAAGCAATGTGACTAATGAGTTAGTTCCGGGATGATGCATTACGGAACGAGTAAAGAGACTTGCCGGTAATGAGATTGAGTTAGGTATTGAGATGCCGACGATCGAATCTCGGGCAAGTAACATACTGATGACAAAGGGAACAACGTATGTTGTTATGCGGTTTGACCGATAAAAATCTTCGTAGAATATGTCGGAGCCAATATGATCATCCAGGTTCCGCTATTGGTTATTGACCGGAGACGTGTCTCGGTCATGTCTACATAGTTCTCGAACCCGTAGGGTCTGCACGCTTAACATTCGGTGACGATTTGTATTATGAGTTTACGTGTTTTGATGTATCGAAGGTAGTTCGGAGTCCCGGATGAGATCAGGGACATGACGAGGATTCTCGAAATGGTCGAGACGTAAAGATCGATATATTGGACGACTATATTCGGACATCGGAAAGGTTCTGAGTGATTCGGGTATTTTTCGGAGTACCGAGCTGAACGTGTGCTGAACGCGGAGGTGCCGTACATTCGGTACTGATGATCGGTCGATCGTGAAGACGTACGACTACATCAACCACGTTGTCATAACGCTTCCGCTTACGGTCTATGAGGGTACGTAGACGACACTCTCCCCTCTCGTTGCTATGCATCACCATGATCTTGCGTGTGCGTAGGAAAATTTTGAAATTACTACGTTCCCCAACAAGAAGCACACCCACCACGAGAAATTCTTAGAGGGTATCCTGCGCGGCTCCAATGGCGCTCCGAGCGGCTGCCGACGATGAGCGGCAGTTCACCATGCGCGCCGTGGTGGACACCCACAGAAGGTTCATGGACCTCTCGGTGGTGTACACCAACGACCCGGTCTGGGCGGAGCACTCCATCCACATCATGGAGCTGTTGCTTGCCGAGGAGAAGTACAAGGTGGTCGGGTTCGACCTCGAGTACACCCGCGCTCGTGCCGGGTCTCGTCCCAAGGTCGCCGTCGCCCAGATGTGCGTGCGCCACCACGTCCTCGTCTACCACTACTGCCTGGCCACAAGGCCTTGCGAGTGTTTCACCAGGTTTGTCAACATCCCCCACTACATGTTCCCTATGATGGACATCACCAATGATGTAAAGGCACTCGAGAATTCAGGCATTGCCTGCCAGAATCTTGTCGACATCCAGGGCCAATACAAGATCAGGGGCAGCAAGGAGCATGAGAAGGACTCACTGGTTCACCTCGTCGAGGCCATCATCGACCCCTACTACAGAGACATGAAGGATTCATGCAACAACGACAAGCGTGCCTGGCACTCGGCCTGGATGGAGAAACTCGACAAAGCTCACGGCGTGTACGCAACCAAGGAGGCGTACACAAGCTATGCCATGTACAGGCGGATCGTTGACGTGAGGAAGTCCCTCCTTCCCCAAAACGGCCAGGGATCCAACCGGAAGCAGAGAAATGGCAAGCGTCGTCGCAACAATAAGTAGATGATTAGATCCTCGTTTCTCCTACTTTAGTATGCATGTAATTGCTTTCTTTGGTGTGTGGAAATGTTATGTGTGTAGTCACTTGTGTAATTGTATGCTTAATTTGGTTATGCAATGCTGTCTTTTTAAGTATATATGTTGATGCCCTGTAGACAGAGCGTAGATGTTGTGCGGACAAAGAAAATCACATCGCACACGGACTAAACAATGAAACCCGTCGGTGATGATTTCATCAATCACTCACAATTGTATACCAGCAATCTTTTGCTCACAACACATACATCTTATTAGAAGCAATCGTCTGCGTTATTATCGGTCTTCGCACACATTTCTGATTACAGACCTGTTTGCCGCGTATCACACATATCATGTTAAGCTGAACCGTTTCTGTTCTCTTGTCTCAACGCAAACAGTTCATCCGAGTGAACCGCATGCCGTATATCGCACACACCTTGATCTGGCTGACCGTTTCTTTTGTGTTGCCTAATCACAAACAGTTCATCGAGTGGACCTTTTGCTCTGTATCGCACACGCCTTCATCTGGCTGCCCGTTTCTTTCGTTCCTCCTCATCGCAAATAGTTAATTGAACCGAACCTTATGCCCTTCATCGCACACGCAACTAAAACCTGAACCGTGTTTGATGCATCCGTCATCGCAAACGTTTTATACATTTCTGACGGTTTTCATACAACACCGTTTGCGATTATTGCATCGCACATAGTTTCTCGGAGGGTCTCTGATCGTAGTGTCGCGTTAGCAGCATCCTGCAGTAGTTATGAACGCTGTATTAAAAGGACATATGAAGATGCACGGCGGTCGGGAAGTACTTCAAGTGATGCAAGGTTAGCACAATGAAGAAGTGGGAAAAAATCCCCAGCTCGGCGAACAGGCGAACCAATCGTGCCCCCCGCTCAAAGTGTCTAGCAATATCGTTGCTAATCTGCCGAGCATGGTGCCCGGTACCAATCCTGCAGATTACCTGAGCGATGATATAGTGTTTGAAACAATGGAGGTGGATGAATTCAGATACCAGTACGGGAAGCCTCTCGTCAAAGATGGAAGTACTCTTCTAACAACGATGATGTGAGGATTCCATGAATGGTACTTGAAAACCTGCAGCGAGTCTGGGAAGGATGTTTTGACGATGAGAATTAAAGAGGAGCATGACCTCATTGGAACTGGTCTGTTCTCTGTTGAATTTGACGAGTTATTCCAGTTATACAATCAAAAGGCCCTCGACAAAACACTCGTGACTTGCTACTGTCTGTAAGTACTACTTCTGTAATTAAGTCTCTATATATAGCTCAGCTCTTTCATTGCATGTGTATATATAATTATCCTCACTATATTATGCAGATTGAAGATCGCCGAATGCAGAAGAACACAAATCTATGACATTGGGTTCATTAACCCAAATATCATACATGAATGGACGGTTAAACACAATGTCATAGAAACCGAGGACAACTTGCTACAATCGTTGCTCAAAAATCAAAACAAAGATAAAATACTCTTTCCTTACAACTTCAAGTGAGTGTTACTGTCTTGTGCATATTCGGTTTCCCTTATTACTCGAGGTTATAGTAATGTAACTGATGAGTTATGCATGCGTGCATAGCTTCCACTTTATTCTCCTAGAGATTAAGCTTGAGCGGGGAGTAGTAACCGTCTTAGACTCGAGACGAAAAGATCCCCAGGACTATGCGGACATGACTCAAATGCTCCAGAAGTAAGTTCAATCGATCATTATCGCACCATATAGGCAACTTTGTTCATTTCCTGATATCAAGTAATTATTTTCTTTGTCTGGCAAGGTTTGGAAAGAGTTCACCGCAATGACTCCGGGACTGCCGAGCGAGCTGCGATTTACACACCGGAAAGTAAGTACTACTACCTAGTTCCGCGCATCTCCCATTGATTCTAGCTAGTTTCATCAATACCATTTAGCATGCTTGCTTATCAGTTTGATTGACCTCTATTTCTTGTAAAGTGCTTGTGGCAGCAATCCGGGAATGCTTTTTGTGGATACTACGTTTGTGAGTTCATCTACAACGCGACAGCCTCTAATAAGCGCAGCTACTCTGAAAAACAATATGAAGTGCGTAAGCAAAAATATTCACAATTTTATTTTATTACCATCATTTGTGTTGAATTTAATTCATATACATGTATTGACCCTCTTCTTCAATTTGGATCTGGCAGATGCGGGATGAACTCCTATCACAAGATCACATACATGCAATTCAAGAGGAATTGGCGGGATTCTTTCTTGACCACGTCATCAATAAAGCCGGAGAATACCATGTGGAAATTGATATAGACATGAGATGTTAGGGATTGTAAGAGATCTTATATATATTGTATATATGTAGCTAGTAGCGTCATATATATATACGAAAACTTATTGTTCGACCAATCTCCCGGAGAAAGAGAGGTCGATCACTTCTCTCTGTATATGTTCATGACGATCTTGTGTACTTAATGGTTCCTTCATTTGCTTACTAGCTAGCACGTCGAGTTCTCTCTATACGTATAGTAGCTAGCGTCGACCAAGCACGGAGAAAGAGAGGACACTTCTCTCTATTAGCTAGCTAACACAATATGAAACCCCTAAATTAACCCTCCAAAACCCCCTAAACCGCCCCCTTTAAAAAAAACAAAAACCCCAGCTCCAGAGCTGCTGACGCGTGGATGCCTTTGGTCCCGGTTGGTGTTACCAACCGGGACTAAAGGCCCTCCTGCCTGGGTTCCCCGCAGCGGCCACGTGGAGCACCTTCTGTCCCGGTTCATAAGCGAACCGGGACTAAAGGTTTTGGGCTTTAGTCCCGGTTCCAGAACCGGGGCTAATGGGCCTCTGGAACCGGGACAAATGGGCCGTTTTCTACTAGTGCTTTTAGTCCTAGTTGGTGTTACCAACCGGGACTAAAGGTCTCCCAGCCCCCGGCGCGAGCTCGTGCCACGTGGTGGCCTTTGGTACCGGTTCGTGTTGAACCGGGACTAAAGGGGGGGACGTTTAGTCCCCACCCTTTATTGTCGGTTCTAGAACCGGCAATAAAGGGCCTCACGAACTGGGACTAAAGCCCATTTCTGCACTAGTGAAAGCTATCAATATGATTTTAATATTGTTTTCATCATGATTTATTATGGATTAAATCAATCAGAAAATTGCTAATGTATCCAACAATTTCTTTACCCCACTAGGGTAGCTAGCTGACACGTCTCCAACATATCTATAATTTATGAAGTATTCATGCCATGTTTACAATAGTTTTATATGGTTTTGGTATGATTTGAATGGTACTAACCCGGACTGATACTGTTTTCAGCAGAATTACCGTTTTGTTGTTTTTTCTGCAAAAATAAAAGTTCTCGGAATTGGACGAAACTTCTTGACGATTTTTTTGGAAGAAAAGAGAAATAATGGAGCAAAGAACCACCATAGGGGGCCCCCTGCTGCCCACAAGACACCAGGGCACGCTGGCTCCCCCTGGCGCGCCCTGGTGGGTGGTGGGCCCCCTGAGGCCCATCTTTGCGTGAAACCGACGCTAATAAATCCTATATATTCAGAAACCTCTGAAAGTTAACCTAGATCGGAAGTTCGACCGCCGCAAGCCTCTATATCCACAAAAAACCTATCTGGACCCTGTTCCGGCACCCTGTCGGAGGGGGAAATCATCACCGGAGGCCACCTTCATCATCCCGGCGGCCACCATGATGAGGAAGGAGTAGTCCACCCTCGGGGCTGAGGGTTTTTATCAGTAGCTATGTGTTTAATCTCTGTCTCTCTCTCTCTCGTGTTCTTGATTTGGCACGATCTTGATGTATCGCGAGCTTTGTTAATATAGTTGGATCATATGGTATTTCCCCCTCTTTATCTTGTTGTGATGAATTGAGTTTTCCCTTTGAGATTTTGTTATTATTGGATTGAATACTTTTATGGATTTGAGAATGTATGTATTGCTATGAACACCCGTGGCGAGAATGGGGTATCACATTGATTCACATGATGTGTGTTTTGGCACTCAACTCAAGGATTCCCGAGGTGACATTGGGGTAATCTATGCCTAGGGGTTGATGCATGTTCTCGTCTTTGTTTCTCTGATAGAAATCTTGGGGCACTCTTTGAGGTTCTTTGTGTTGGATTGAGTATTATGAATCTGAAATTGTTTGATGTACACTGGTACAGCGAGGTGCTATGCAAACGGTTTTAACCCCTCTCCACAATGGCGTTTTGAACCGTCGCCAAGTGAGTGATTGCGATAGCGGGGTCCTTCCCACATGACCCAGAAACCGTCGGGGATAGGGAGCCTTGATGCATATAGTTGTCCCTATAAAACTATTTATGATATCTCGAATATCCAAAACGCTTCATCCTTGCAATTCGTTTGTGCTCGCATTGCCATCGCAGTCGGTATTCTATAGTTCTACGTTTACGATGCGCGACGCATCACAAACAGTTCACAATTATAGAACGTGTACGATAAGCGGACAATCACACACATTTACTTTTCCTCTACTATATGCGATTCGATGTAAGAGCGCATACAGTTGTCCCTATAAAACTATATGCGAAGCTTGAATACATCCCACATGATTCATCCGTCGTACTCGCGTCGGATGAAGACCTATTGCACACGTTCTTCAATGACCAAACGTTTGCGATGCGCACAACATCATAAACAGTCCATAATTGCCAAGCGTGTGTGATAAGGTGACATTCGCAAACATTTAATAAGAAGGAACTGTGTGCGATGCTGTTGTTAATCGCACACGTTTTTTCTTGGCTCATCGTGTGTACAGTAGAGATTGATCGCACACATAGTGGATCCAAGAAACGTGTCTGATCTCCACATCTATCGCAGATGTTTTGGTTTGCAAACCGTGTGCATTGTAATCCCTAATTAATCCCTAAATTTCAAAATCACAGATTTTGAATTTGAAAGTAGGCAATCACTTATTTCATATCGAACCATGTTTATTACAAATATAGGTTCAACCACGAATGCATAATTCGATGCACTACAAAAAAAGACACATCCGTGACATTTTGGGCTGAACAATTTTTTTCCTGTCATGCTTATGACACTTCTATGACGATAATTGTGACAAACCCGGTATCATCATAGATGTGGTGGGCTCCTACTTCTATGACAAAAAATCATGACAGAAAATGGGCTTTTCATGGGTGGCCCGGAGACGCAGCTGCATGACATTCTTTGGGCCGTCCATGACGAAAAAAACCGTGGTAGAAGTTAGGGCGAGGAAAACATCGGGGAGTTCCTGGTTACGGTGGGTGGTCGGGGCCGAGCAATGCACGGAGGGATTGCGTGTTTCTCTCGTACACGTACGCGCATGGGTGCGAGGCGTTGGGCTCTAACTGAACCCGAGCGAGGCGTTCACCTACTGAACCCGAGCGATTGCACTGCAGGCTATGCGTTACTGAACCCGAGCGATCGATCGATCCCTGGCTGTTAACTGGACCCGATCAAGCGATTCCTTCGCTAGTGCTGCTAACTGAAGCCAATCGAACCTGCTGCCTCTTGATGAATAGTGAGCGTTGTTGGGGGTTGGATGAACAGTTCCCGATGGGGGTTGGATGAACAGGACCCCGTGGTAGTAGCTAGAGGCTGTTTGTCGGTGTCAAAACCGGCGGATCTCGGGTAGGCAGTCCCGAACTATGCGTCTAGGATCGATGGTAACAGGAGACCGGGGACACAATGTTTACCCAGGTTCGGGCCCTCTCTATGGAGGTAATACCCTACTTCCTGCTTGATTGATCTTGATGAATATGAGTATTACAAGATTTGATCTACCACGAGATCGTAATGGAAAAACCCTAGAAGTCTAGCCTGTATGACTATGGTAATGAGTATTCAGTCCTATAGACCTAACCCTCCGGTTTGTATAGACACCGGAGGGATCTAGGGTTACACAAAGTCGGTTACAGAGAATCTTCATGTTTGATCGCCAAGCTTGCCTTCCACGCAAAGGAGAGTCCCATCCGGACATGTTGAGAGTCTTCGGTCTTCATATCTTCATAGCCCATCAGTCCGGCCCATGGCTAACAGGCCGGACGCCCGAGGACCCCTTAGTCCAGGACTCCCTCAGTAGCCCCTGAACCAGGCTTCAATGATGAGGTGTCCGGCGCGCAAATTGTCTTCGACATTGTAAGGCGGGTTCCCCTTTCCGAACTCCAAGATAGTCTCCGGACGAGAGATGTGTCCGGATCTGCAACATAAATACCACACACACAGCCATTGAGAGTATAATATTTCACGAGTCCAATCTGCTGACAACTTTTTTGTAATGTGACATCACATCCACCCGGTCATTATTTCGAACCGTTTTCGTCTGCCGTTCCGCATTTCGAGATGCGGTTTCCATTGGCACGTCTTGTCAAAGCAGAGATCGTGTCCTCTTATTGCGGGATTCTCATCAATACGGGCGTGGGTAACCCAACTGTGCCGTTTGCACAACCCTTGGGAATAGGCGAGTTTTAAGGCGAGTGGGGAGGCGCTTGATATTTACTGCCTTTATAAGGGGATAAGGATTCCCTTTCTTCACCCACGCCTTCTCTCTCTGCCCTTCCATTCTCGAGCTCCAGCGCCCAAGTTCTTGACTTTTCCGCCTCAAGCAAGCGTTCAACCATGTCCGGATCCGGAGCTGGAGGCAAGTGGATGGCCTCCTCCGTCAAGAAGAAGGACATCAAGGAGCTCATGGAGGCTGGATACGTGGCCAAGGAGATCGTCCACCGACTCCCAGCCATGGGACAGATCGTCCCCACACCGAAGCCCAATGAGAGGGTGGTGTTCCTCCCTCATTTCGTCCGCGGGCTAGGGTTTCCACTCCACCCTTTCGTCCGCGGACTAATGTTCTATTACGGGCTAGACCTTCATGATCTAGCCCCGAACTCCTACCTCAACATCTCGGCATTCATCGTCGTGTGCGAGGCTTTCCTCTGCATCCAGCCCCACTTCGGGCTGTGGCTCAAGATCTTCAACGTGAAGCCGAAGGTGGTGGATGGCCAACACTCGGAGTGCGGAGGAGCCATGGTGAGCAAGATGCCCAACGTGTCATGGCCCAAAGGTACGTTGTGGAGACCGTCAAGGAGTGGCAGAAGCAGTGGTTCTATATCACAGAGCCTCGTGATGCCACTTGGGCCGCGGCTCCAGAGTTCAAGTCCGGAGCTCCAATGCGGCTCACCTCCTGGCTAAAGAAGGGCCTGGACTGGTCTTCGCCAGACGAACTAACAGCGCTGCAAACGCGCATCAAGAGCATGGTGGATAAAAACATCAAGCTCGTCAATGTGATCCAGGTGATGCTTGTTCGTCGGATCCTTCCATGCCAGAGCCGAACATGCCCTTTATGGGAATTTGATTCGGAGAAGCACCAGACTTTGGAGAGGCTCTTCGGAACCACTCATGAAGATGTCTGGAAGTTTCTCTTCAAGGGCACCGAGACGCCGCCGGCCGTAGACTCGGACCGCGGGCACGATCTTGCCCACCCTGCTAGTGCGGTAAGTCATTTATGTCTCAAGGTGCATCCTCCTCTTAGTTATTCAGGGAAGATATCTAAAAAACTTTACTGTTAACTTTTCAGGCATGGACAGAGAAAGCGGAGCGGATTCGATGTCCGCCTCCGCTGCCCGAAGAACCAGTCATCCCGCTCCTGGAGAAGATGCTGGTTCCAGCGCCCTACAAGGCGCCGGAGAAGAAGGCCAAGGGGGTCCGAAGTGGCCCCCGCCGTAAGGGAGCTTCGAACATGTCGTTCGAAGACCAAACTCACTCCTCAGCCACCGAAGACGACGACGATGAGGAGGAGGAAAGCAACTCCCCCCCTGAGGGGGGAAGGAAGAAGTGGGCGGCCTCTACAAATTTGGAGGCGGAGGCGCCCAAGAGGGGCAAAGGCCCCCTCGCGGATAACTCCACCTGGGATGTCGACAGCAGTCCGGAGCGGCCCCCCAGGACCAAGCCCCTGGCCGCATCGTAAGTACTAAAAACTTGTGCATGTCCATGTGTACATCCTCGTGGTATTAATATATTAAATTGTGCTATTACAGTCCGGCCCACGACAGCTCCCAGCGATCCTCATCAAGAGGTTCGCTGGATTCAAAGGCGATGGCCAGCGAATCACCGCCGACCGCTCACTCTCCCACGGCCAAGGGCGACGACGGGGTGGTGTACCAAAGGACCTTCCCAGGCCAGGGAGAGGTTCAGGAGGCTGTCCGGGTCGCGCCCGAGGATGACTCTTCAGCCGCCGGACACATGGGGGAGAAAGCCCCCATGGAGACTGGCGATGGGGGCCATGTCCAATTCGGCCCCCAGCCGAATACCCTTCCGGAGACCTACACGGCTCCGAAGTCAAGTGGGCAGCCTTCCCCGAAAGGAGGAGGGGTGCCTGTTCCACCGGTGACCTCTGTCCAACCAGAGGCACCGGATAATCTGCTGGAAGCGCTGCGAGGCGCTTCCATTGTGGATGAGCACCGTATCCTTATGGGTACGGTGATTGAGAAGGTTCAGTCCATCAAGAGCGGACTGACCGAAGCCTGCAGCAATCTGCTGACCGGCTTTGAGGTAAGCGACGCAAAAGAAAAAGTCCCAATATAGACAGTAGCCCCTGAGACACTGTCCGGTGTTCGGAAAGAAAAAAGCCGGACAGAGGATCAATACCCTGCATGAAACTAACTAGATATTGTGACTGAGCAGGCGTCGCTGCTGGCCGCGACCTCACACGCTGCCGAAGTCTCCAGACTGAAGCAGAAACTGGAGCGGGCCGAGGATGAGCTCGACCAAGCGAGGAAGCAGCTGGAAGACCAGCAAGGTATGTAATCACTCGCTATATATTCGGAAAGAATAAAATTTTATTGACCGTAATGTCATGACGTGTGTAGGAGCGACGACCGAGGTCGAGGCCCTAAAAAAGGCCCTGGCCGAAGTCGAGGGGAAAGCTGTCTAGGAGCAAGCTGCCCGTAAGAAGCTCAAGGCCAGGCTTACCGAGGTGCAGCAAGAGCTCCAGGATGCTGTTAAAAATGCGAGACCTTGGAGGGCGACGTTTTGGCTCGAGACACCGAACTCGCCAAGGCTCGCCAAATCGCAGAAGAGGCCCGTGTTGAAGCCCAGGGCGCCCTCCAGGAGATCCAGGAGGCCAAGAAGATTGCGGCGGGTAAGGCGTTTAGTATGCAAAGCAAGTATGTGAAGAAGAAGTATTTCTTACTAACCCGGATTCGGAGTTCTCCAAGGGCGTTTGCGGATCTACCACGCAGTGCGTCCGACGCTGCGGAGTTCTTCCGGGCTGAAGAAGGGAGCTCAACGGAGAAGCTGTTCTGGTCACAGTACCTTGCACCAGAACATCCAGTGCCCTTTAGCAATCAGCTGAAACAGCTGGTCGAGCTGCATAGGACGGCCGAATTGGCCATGAAGGATTTGATAATCCGGCTGTGGCCTGCCGAAGCTATACCCAGCAGCTACTTCAGCCTCGTGAAGCGGCTGGTGAATGCATGTCCTCGGCTGGACGTTGTAAGCGGTCGGTCTGCATCGAGGGCGTGCGCCTGGCTTTTGCCCATGTCAAGGTCTGGTGGGCGAAGATGGACGCCGTCAAGCTTCTGACAGATGGGCCGCCTGAAGGCAAAGAGCACGACAAGCCCCAACTGTATTTTGATAGTATCCTGGAGGGATCCCGCATTGTGGCGGACCAATGTGCTAAGGATATTGTTTTTGAATGAATACATTCATATTATCCCTGCATTGTATGATAAAACAAAGCCGTTATGTAATACTAGCCGTCAACCCGTGCATTCGCACGGGCTAGTCCTTAAGATTTTGTAATACTTTTTCATATGTAAATAATTGGCATAGTCCATCCTTTATGTTTAGTGAATACATGAGTTAGATGCGTTTTTATATTTGCGATTGTAATTTTTGAAATTCATTTAACATAGTCATTTATTATTCTGTACTAAGAAAATTCTTATCTATATGATAGTGGAGTGCATAAAGTTATCTATTGTAGTTTACTTGCAGCAACTGTTTCATCAAATGGCATATTACTTGAGTTGGAATGTAAATAGACATATACTCCCCATTTTTTTACATCTTACATTGGTTATTACGTTTAATTTTCCAAAAATAATAATTTATTTAACTTTTTGAAAAACGACTAATTTTTTATTGATCCCTACCTGCACATAACAATTGAATGCATACAGAAAAAAAAAGCTTGAACAGTTATTTCGGTTGCTGGTTTCTCAATCAAAAAAAGAAACAAATTTGTTTTTGAAAACTCCAAACGCTATATTGTAAGGTTGCTACAAAGAAACTTAAAAAGCAATCCAACCTACGCGCGCTTTGACCAGCATGCGTCATGCATGTATATAGCTACAAAAAGAATACCTTTAGGAAAACATTGAAAATGATATGGTCAACATGCAGCAGTACTCCAATCTATATCTTGTCAATACAATCAGTGTAGAATGCTAGAGTTTATGTTACAAAGAAAATTTAAGACAAAAATAAGCGTGGAACTTCTAATGGGTCATCCATTGAATAAAAAATCATTGGATTTATCCAAAAATGACTATGTCATTAATTATTACTTCGCGAACAATATCATTAATTAGCTTATCACATGAACTATAGCCGGTGTTGTTATTTGTACGAAGAAAGAGCAACAACTCTATCATCGATCGGAGGAGATACTTTAGATGCTTAGAACTGTGTAATGCAAAACTGCTAATTATGTTTCTTTAGTGTCATGGATTCACCGACACCGGTGAATCTGCCCAGCGTCCAAAGGTAGGCAAACCATGCATACTGGAAAGAGAATGTGAATAAATTTAGATCAAAATGACATGTGAGATCTCATCATGGAGAAGCTAAAAATACATGAAAAATAACATAAGAGATTGGAAGTAATGGATAACCACTGTACTGAGAAAAGGGCTAAATATTCCGAGTCCAGTTTTTTTAAACAATATAATGAGTCCAGTTATTAGTTAGACCAGTCTAGGAAGCAGCAAATAAATGTATTGTTGTTTGAACCATAAATTAAACATTTTACATCGGCAATTACTTGTGGGCCAGCTTATGGTTGCCTCTGCTGTGCAAAAATCTGGGTGTGCGATGTAGTCTTAATTAAGGTTTCCAATGGTAATTAAGAGCCATAAGAGATTTAAAACCTTAATACAGCGAGCCCCTCACCCGCGAAGTCTAATGCATCGACATATGCTTAGCACCGTGTAATACAAAACTGGTAATTATGTGTCTTTAAGGTGATTGATTCATGGACGCTGGTGAATCTGTTGAACATCCAAAGGTAGCTCATCAGTTCACATGTTGTCCAGCAAACCTTAAATACAGGAAAGAGAACCGGAATTCATTTAGATCAAAAGGACATGTGAGATCTCATTATGGAAACTGCAAACATACAGGAAAAAAGGCAATTGAGTGGACAGCAATTGAACTTAGAAAAGGGCTGCATACATGATGTACGGTGCACCAAGACCACCATTGATGCGTTTGTCCAGTAACATCAGGCAGCTATACACTGATTCAGGCGTTCATCTTTGGCTATGATGAAGATTTTCTTGTTTGTAGGAATCGTCAGAGATGTGCTGGTCGGGGAGAAGACACAACCTGTCATAAACGTAGATTAGACACTGCACGTTATAACAAAGGGATATATGTTGCACCATAAATTATTAATCTATGGCCATACAATTGAATTAGGATCTGTACCTTAGAGTAGTAGTTCTCGAACAAATTACATATCTACGTACATATTCATCAAACAAATAACTGCAGTAATTACCTTACAAACTGGACAGAATTCCTTTTGATCAAATCAGGGATATCTAAGGAGAAGCCAATAAATGATGAGCTAAAACACTTAAAAATAGAACGCTAGCATTGGCTTTCCGATGGTAATTAAGAGCCATAAGAGATTTAAAACCTTAATACAGCTAGCCCCTCACCCGCGAAGTCTAATGCATCAGCATATGCTTAGCACCGTGTAATACAAAACTGGTAATTATGTGTCTTTAAGGTGATTGATTCATGGACGCTGGTGAATCTCTTGAACATCCAAATGTAGCTCATCAGTTCATATGTTGTCCAGCAAACCATAAATACAGGAAAGAGAACCGGAATTCATTTAGATCAAAAGGACATGTCAGATCTAATTTATGGAAACTGCAAACAAACAGGAACAAAAGGCAATAGATTGGACAACAATTGAACTTAGAAAAGGGCTGCATACATGATGTACGGTGCACCAAGACCACCATTGATGCGTTAGTCCAGTAACATCAGGCAGCTATATGCTGATTCAGGCGTTCATCTTTGGCTATGACGAAGATTTTCTTGTTTGCAGGAATCATCAGAGATGTGCTGATCGGGGAGAAGACACAACCTGTCATAAGCGTTGATTAGACACTCCACGCTATAACAAAGGGATATATGTTGCGCTATAAATTATTAACCTATGTCCATACGATTGAATTAGGATCTGTACCTTAGAGTAGCAGTTCTCGAACAAATTACATATCCACGTACATATTCATCCAACAAATAACTGCAGTAATTACCTTACAAACTGGACAAAATTCCTTTTGATCAAATCAGGGGAAGCCAATAAATTATGAGCTAATACACTTAAAAGTAGAACGCTAGCATTGGCCAGCGACCTCCACCTTATTGTTACTAATCCTTCTGATCACAATGCTTTTTATGCCTTCTCTCATAGCCACGTCCAAGCCCCATCCTCCATCGTCAACATAAACCGGCCCTTCTCTCATAGATCACACTGTTGGTGTTTGCTAAAAGCAAATGAAAACACGCTCCTGTTGTTAGGAAGTGTACCAATAAGAGGAGCCGTGGAAGCATCATCAAGATAGAGATGTAGGCTGAACCAGCTGGCAGGAGGCGACGTATAGGAAGTGTACCAATAAGAGCAGCCATTGAGACGTCGTCAAGATAGAGATTGTGGCAGCACCAGCTGGCAGGCGGCGACGTACAAACATAAGTTGCGACTTGAGCAGCGGAGGAGCCTGATACGGATGATTGAACAGAAGGCGGCACCAGATGGTCGGCTGCGGCGTGCGAACGACACATGGAGAGAACATCGAGGATAATCTGGAGGAGAGGACGGACGGGCCAATGGAGGATGGTGGCGATGAAAGTGGAGGCCGATAGATCGCTCTCACCTATAGCGTTTTGTGTGATTTATGTGTCAGATCGGGGAGGCAATTAGGGCATGACGTCATTGGAGGAGAGAGAATATAGGAGTGGTAGAAAGTAGAAACGTGTGATTTCTGAATCGTGATTTGTGAATAGGTTTCATGAGCATGGCTAATCGTGATTTGTGAATAGGTTTCGTGACCATGGCTGATTGTATTTGATTAATCCAAGCCATTGAAACTCCGATGGACCGATGGATGATTTACATTTTTTTTTCTCTTTTCTCAATTAATCTAGAAAAAATCGGATTATCCACACTGTAATAACTCGGTCCCACCGAATTAATGGCAATTAGTATAGGTATAGATAATGCTTGTATTTAAAATTTTGTTTTACCTCCTGCGCGACCGTTTTTTATTAAATCTGAGAGTTGGCCAGTCGTCGGCTTCAGCCCCCATGTAGGAAGTACAGGGGTGTTCGGTTGGCGCCAAAACACACATGATCCAAAGATTTTTGGTCCGTTAAGGAGGTGTTAGCGCTGCGGACCTGGCAATCGGACTATACGGCTTTACAACCCTCACTTAGCTATAGGAGTTTGACAGATAAAAATTTAGGTGCAACCCCTAGTGTTCGTAAGTCCGACCTTGGGATGCTGTAGACACCTGATCGGGTGAAAATCGATCTTTCGCGAAATGCGGAAAAACCTCTAACGATTTGTAACCTCTTGAACAGCTGACCGGCTCACGCCGCATCATGACAGTCAGTTTTTGGCTTTCTCTACTGAGGTGCTCAGCCGGATGAACCAGGGCACAATCGAAGTAGTTCTCCCTTTAATACCCTAGCCGATATAGCGGAACGTAAGGTAGTAAGCACAGGAGCCGGTCAACCCAACTATTGACCAAAGACATAATTCGAAGCCGATGCATATAATGCTAAAGATCGGGGTGCCAAACTATACTGTAAAAGTTGTTTGGATTTTGTTGCCGTATTATGGGGCATAATAAAGCCCCTGGCGAATGAAAGTGTATCAGAGTGTTCGGGTGCAATTGATAAAGATATCAGGAAAAAGAAAAAGGAAAAGGACAGTAAGACAGTGCCACAAATATTGGGACTACGAACTAGTTTCCATAATAGCATAATTAATACGTCAAAGCGTATTTGTACAAATAGTGCAATAAGCAATAGGGCTATTTAACATGCCACAACCAAGGCAAAGCTACGTGCGGGTACCAAAAACAGGTAGAGTGATTGTTGAAGGGGCCGCCTAGAGCTTCCCTTATGTATCCGAGCTGCTTGCCGCCTTGGTGTATTTTATCCTTCGAAAGGGCATGTGATCCGGCCTTAATGGAGGGCTTGTGGAAAAGAAACCTGAAAAGGAGAAAAAAAGGTAAAAGTGAACGCATGTGTGTATCCGGGGTCGTACGAGCCGTACTGTGGATCACGAGCTAGCTATGCCTCCGTCGATGCCCATGGAATTTTGAGTGCGTAGTTACGTACGCACGGTACTAATGCCGCCACCTGATCGGGACCGGGACGGAGGCCGAATTGCTAATCGAGCTCTTGACGAGCCGAGCTGTCATGCTGTAGAATAGTCCGGACCCTTTTGACAGTGTCCGGGAGCTTGGCTGCCGAATTGAGGTTCTGATTGAAAAGGCCGCGCTGTACTTCTGCTGCTAAGGCGGCGGCGGTATGCTCTTCGGTACGAAGGGAGCGTTCCGTATTTCCATTGACTGTTATGACGCCGCGTGGTCCGGACATCTTGAGCTTGAGATAAGCGTAGTGGGGTACCGCGTTGAATCGAGCAAATGCGGTTCGTCCAAGCAGTGTGTGATAGCCGCTGCAAAAGGGGACGATATCGAAGATTAACTCCTCGCTTCGGAAGTTGTCCGGAGATCCGACGACAACCTCTAGTGTGATTGAGCCTGTACAGCGGGCCTCTACACCTGGTATGACCCCTTCAAAGGTAGTCTTTGTGGGTTTGATCCGGGTTGGGTTTATGCCCATCTTGCGCACTGTATCCTGATAGAGCAGATTAAGGCCGCTGCCACCGTCCATGAGGACTCGCGTCAGGTGGAATCCATCAATGATTGGGTCGAGGACTAGTGCGGCTGATCCACCATGACAGATACTGGTTGGATGATCCCGACGATCAAAAGTGATTGGGCACGACGACCATGGATTGAATTTTGGGGCGACTGGCTCTAGCGCATAGACGTCCCGGAGTGTGCGCTTGCGCTCCCTCTTGGGGATGTGTGTAGCATATATCATATTCACCGTTTTTACCTGAGGGGAAACTTCTTCTGTCCCCCTGTGTTCGCTGGCTGGGTATCCTCGTCATCGTCCTCACTTTGCGACCCCTTCTCCTTGTTCTCGGCATTTAACTTGCTGGCCTGTTTGAAGACCCAACAATCTCTGTTGGTGTGGTTGGCTGGTTTTTCAGGGGTGCCATGTATCTGGCACGGACGGTCGAGTATGCGGTCCAGACTGGATGAGCCCGAATTGTTCTTATTGCACGGCTTCTTCCACTGATCAGACTTGGAGCCACTGAATCCGGCGTTGACCGCCGTGTCATCGGTATGGTTGCCATTGATTCGATGCTTGTGTCTGTTGCGTCGGGGCTTGCCGTTGTTATCCTTGGCTTCAGAGGCGGCGGGTTCGCCTGCATTATTATTGCAACGGGCTAGCCAACTATCTTCGCCTGCGCAAAAGCGGGTCATAAGTGCCGTAAGGGCCGCCATGGACTTCGGCTTTTCCTGCCCGAGATGTCGGGCGAGCCATTCGTCGCGGATGCTATGCTTAAAGGCCGCTAGGGCTTCGGCGTCCGGACAGTCGACGATCTGGTTCTTTTTAGTTAAGAACCTAGTCCAGAATTTCCGGGCTGATTCTCCGGGCTGTTGGACTATATGACTTAAATCATCTGCATCCGGAGGCCGGACGTATGTTCTTTGGAAGTTGTCCAAGAAGGCTTCTTCCAAGTCTTCCCAGCTGCCGATGGAGTTTTCTGGCAGACTGTTCAACCAGTACAGAGCTAGTCCTTTGAGTTTCAGTGGGAGATATTTGATGGCGTGGAGATCGTCGCCACGAGCCATATGAATATGGAGGAGGAAATCCTCTATCCAGACCGCAGGGTCTGTTGTCCCATCATATGATTCGATGTTTACGGGTTTAAACCCTTCTGGGAATTCATGATCCATTATTTCATAAGTGAAGCAAAGAGGGTGTGCGGCGCCTCTATATCAGGCCACATCGTGACGTAGCTCCGATGGAGTCCGTCTGCGGAGTTCGGCCCGGGCGTGACTGGGCTTGTTACGTCCGAATAGGTGGCCGTCTTCATGCGTCGGGGCACGCCCTCGCGATCCGTAGATCGATCTAGTATGTCCTGCATTATTATCCAATTTTTGCCGCAGGTCGTAGGTATGTCCCCGAGCTGTTTTACCTCTACCCTTACGGTGAGGTGGAGCAAGCTGGTGTTCGGCTTGAGTTGCCGCTTTGTCCCGACCCCGTGGTGGTCGGTCAGCCGCATTGCGCGATGACGGTATGGGCTCCAACACCTCATCATCAAACTGAGGTAGCAATTTACGCTGCAGGTAACTTTTGGTTGGGCGCTTAAGGCCGTATTCTTCGGCTGCCAGGACATCAGTCCATTTATCGTTGAGCAGATCTTGATCAGCTTGAAGCTGTTGCTGCTTCTTTTTCAGGCTCCTTGAAGTGGCTATTAGCTGGCGCTTAAAGCGCTCCTGCTCGAGGGGCTCCTCAGGCACGATAAAGTCCTCGTTGCCGAGGCTCACCTCCTCCTCGGAGAGCGGATGATAACTACCATCCTCCGAGTCTTCATTTATGGCCTGTTCGTCAGGGCTGACTTTCCCATCCTCCTGATTGTCCTGTTCGGCAGTTTGTTCATCGTGGTCTTCTACGTCTTCGGCACTGTCCGGAGTGTTGTCGTATCCTGTGCCGGTGTTGCTGTCCTTGCTACGGTGTGGTTTAGAGCGGCGCCGCTGACGCCGGCGCTTTGGTTGTGTCTTAGGGGGGTCACCCTCCACTGGGTTTTCCTTGTCATCATCGCTATTATCTTTTGGCGTATCCACCATGTATACGTCATATGTGGAAGTGGCCGTCCATCGTCCGGTGAACGACGTGGCTTGGGCCTCCTCTTCTCCGGCATCATCGTCCATACCGTCGATGTCTTCGTAGTCATAATCGAGTGTTTCGGTTAAGTCATCGACAGTGGCTATGAAGTGGGTGGTGGGTGGGAATGGAAATTCTCCGTCATCAGCCTCCAGTTTGAACCGGACATAATTTGGCTGTGAGTCTCCTGCCAAGGATAGATTCTTTAATGAGTTTAGCACATCACCGAAAGGCGAGTGTCGGAAGACGTCTGCGGCGCTGAATTTGAAGATCGATAACCGATCAAGCTCGGCGTCCGCGGATGCACATGGTTTGGAACTTATAGCCGGAAACGAGTCCGGAGTTCCGGTGACACAGATATCACATGAGGCTAAGTCTGTGTGCGGCTCCAACGCCGTGAAATCTGTGGCCTCCGTGGCGGGGTTGAGCTTCTCGTCCCCGGATGGCGCGATTTGCTCCGGATCTAAGGCCAGAGTAGTTACAGGAGCTATCTCCAGGATGTGGTCCGATGACAGATTTAAGTCATGTTCATTGAGGTGACAGGGAGCGGCTGCCGCAGTCTTGAATCCGTCGAAGATCAAGTCTCCACGGATGTCCGCGACGTAATTCAAGCTCCCGAATCTGACCTGATGGCCAGGGGCGTAGCTTTCGATCTGCTCCAGATGGCCAGGCGAGTTGGACCGCAGTGCGAAGCCGCCGAATACGAAGATTTGTACGGGGAGGAAGACTTCCCCCTGGACAACATCATTGTAGATGATTGAAGGAGCCATCAAACCTTTTGACGACGGCAGAATGGAACTCTCAATGGAAGCACCAATGTCGGTGTCAAAACCGGCGGATCTTGGATAGGGGTGAAGGAAATATGCCCTAGAGGCAATAATAAAGTATTATTTATTTCCGTATATCATGATAAATGTTTATTATTCATGCTAGAATTGTATTAACCGGAAACATAATACATGTGTGAATACATAGACAAACAGAGTGTCACTAGTATGCCTCTACTTGACTAGCTCGTTAATCGAAGATGGTTATGTTTCCTAGCCATAGACATGAGTTGTATTTGATTAACGGGATCACCTCATTAGGAGAATGACGTGATTGACTTGACCCATTCCGTTAGCTTAGCACTCGATCGTTTAGCATGTTGCTATTGCTTTCTTCATAACTTATACATGTTCCTATGACTATGAGATTATGCAACTCCCGTTTACCGGAGGAACACTTTGTGTGCTACCAAACGTCACAACGTAACTGGGTGATTATAAAGGTGCTCTACAGGTGTCTCCAAAGGTACTTGTTGGGTTGGCGTATTTCGAGATTAGGATTTGTCACTCCGATTGTCGGAGAGGTATCTCTGGGCCCACTCGGTAATGCACATCACTATAAGCCTTGCAAGCATTGTGACTAATGAGTTAGTTGCGGGATGATGTATTACGGAATGAGTAAAGAGACTTGCCGGTAACGAGATTGAACTAGGTATCGAGATACCGACGATCGAATCTCGGGCAAGTAACATACCGATGACAAAGGGAACAACGTATGTTGTTATCCGGTCTGACCGATAAAGATCTTCGTATAATATGTGGGAACCAATATGAGCATCCAGGTTCCGCTATTGGTTATTGACCGGAGAGGTGTCTCGGTCATGTCTACATAGTTCTCGAACCCGTAGGGTCCGCACGCTTAATGTTACGATGACAGTTATGTTATGTGTTTATATGTTTTGATGTACCGAAGGTTGTTCGGAGTCCCGGATGTGATCACGGACATGAAGAGGAGTCTCGAAATGGTCGAGACATAAAGATTGATATATTGGAGGTCTATGTTTGGACATCGGAAGTGTTCCGGGTGAAATCGGGATTTTTCCGGAGTACCGGGAGGTTACCGGAACCCCCGGGAACTTAATGGGCCTTAGTGGGCCTAGGTGGAAGAGAGGAGAGGAGGCCAGGGCAGGGCCGTGCCCCCTTCCCCCCAGTCCGAATAGGACAAGGAGAGGGGGGCGGCGCCCCCCTTCCTTCCTCCCCTCCACCTCTTCCCCTCTTCCACTCCTAGTCCAACATGGAAAGGGGGGGAGTCCTACTCCCGGTAGGAGTAGGACTCCTCCTAGGCGCGCCTCTCCTCCTAGGCCGGCGGCCTCCCCCTTGCTCCTTTATATACGGGGGCAGGGGGCACCTCTAGACACACAATTGATATACGATATTTTAGCCGTGTGCGGTGCCCCCCTCCACCATATTACACCTCGATAATATCGTAGCGGAGCTTAGGCGAAGCCCTGCGTCGGTAGAATATCATCATCGTCACCACGCGTCGTGCTGACGAAACTCTCCCTCAACACTCGGCTGGATCGGAGTTCGAGGGACGTCATCGAGCTGAACGTGTGCTGAACTCGGAGGTGCCGTGCGTTCGGTACTTGATCGGTCGAATCATGAAGACGTACGACTACATCAACCGCGTTGTGTTAACGCTTCCGCTTTCGGTCTACGAGGGTACGTGGACAACACTCTCCCCTCTCGTTGCTATGCATCACCATGATCTTGCGTGTGCGTAGGATTTTTTTTGAAATTACTACGTTCCCCAACAGTGGCATCCGAGCCTGGTTTTATGCGTTGATGCTATGCACGAGTAGAACACAAGTGAGTTGTGGGCGATATAAGTCATACTGCTTACCAGCATGTCATACTTTGGTTCGGCGGTATTGTGAGATGAAGCGGCCCGGACCGACATTACGCGTACGCTTACACGAGACTGGTTTCACCGTTGCGAGCACTCGTTGCTTAAAGGTGACTGGCGGGTGTCTGTCTCTCTCACTTTAGTTGAACCGAGTGTGGCTACGCCCGGTCCTTGCGAAGGTTAAAACAGCACCAACTTGACAAACTATCGTTGTGGTTTTGATGCGTAGGTAAGAACGGTTCTTGCTAAGCCCGTAGCAGCCACGTAAAACTTGCAACAACAAAGTAGAGGACGTCTAACTTGTTTTTGCAGGGCATGTTGTGATGTGATATGGTCAAGACATGATGCTATATTTTATTGTAGGAGATGATCATGTTTTGTAACCGAGTTATCGGCAACTGGCAGGAGCCATATGGTTGTCGCTTTATTGTATGCAATGCAATCGCCATGTAATTGTTTTACTTTATCACTAAGCGGTAGCGATAGTCGTAAAAGCAATAAGTTGGCGAGACGATAACGATACTACGATGGAGATCAAGGTGTCGCGCCGGTGACGATGGTGATCATGACGGTGCTTCGGAGATGGAGATCACAAGCACAAGATGATGATGGCCATATCATATCACTTATATTGATTGCATGTGATGTTAATCTTTTATGCATCTTATCTTGCTTTGATTGACGGTAGCATTATAAGATGATCTCTCACTAAAATTTCAAGATAAAAGTGTTCTCCCTGAGTATGCACCGTTGCGAAAGTTCTTCGTGCTGAGACACCACGTGATGATCGGGTGTGATAGGCTCTACGTTCAAATACAACGGGTGCAAAACAGTTGCACACGCGGAATACTCAGGTTAAACTTGACGAGCCTAGCATATGCAGATATGGCCTCGGAACACAGAGACCGAAAGGTCGAGCGTGAATCATATAGTAGATATGATCAACATAGTGATATTCACCATTGAAACTACTCCATCTCACGTGATGATCGGACATGGTTTAGTTGATGTGGATCACGTGATCACTTAGAGGATTAGAGGGATGTCTATCTAAGTGGGAGTTCTTAAGTAATATGATTAATTGAACTTAAATTTATCATGAACTTAGTCCTGATAGTATTTTTGCAAATTATGTTGTATATCAATAGCTCGCGTTGTTGCTTCCCTGTGTTTATTTTTGATATGTTCCTAGAGAAAATTATGTTGAAAGATGTTAGTAGCAAAGATGCGGATTGGATCCGTGATCTGAGGATTATCCTCATTGCTGCACAGAAGAATTATGTCCTTGAAGCACCGCTAGGTGACAGACGTATTGCAGGAGCAGATGCAGACATTATGAACGTTTGGCTAGCTCAATATGATGACTACTTGATAGTTTAGTGCACCATGCTTAACGGCTTAGAATCGGGACTTCAAAGACGTTTTGAACGTCATGGACCATATGAGATGTTCCAGGAGTTGAAGTTAATATTTCAAGCAAATACTCGAGTTGAGAGATATAAAGTCTCCAACAAGTTCTATAGCTAAAAGATGGAGGAGAATAGCTCAAGCAGTGAGCATGTGCTCAGATTGTCTGGGTACTACAATCGCTTGAATCAAGTGGGAGTTAATCTTCCAGATAAAATAGTGATTGACAGAATTCTCTAGTCACCATCACCAAGTTAGTAGAACTTCGTGATGAACTATAGGATGCAAGGGATGACGAAAGTAATTCCCGAGCTCTTCGTGATGCTGAAATCGACGAAGGTAGAAATCAAGAAAAACATCAAGTGTTGATGGTTGACGAGACCACTAGTTTCAAGAAAAAGGGCAAAGGGAAGAAGGGGAACTTCAAGAAGAACAGCAAGCATGTTGCTGCTCAAGTGAAGAAGCCTAAGTCTGGTCCTAAGCCTGAGACTAAGTGCTTCTACTGCAAAGGGACTGGTCACTGGAAGCGGAACTACCCCAAGTATTTGGCGGATAAGAAGGATGGCAAGGTTAACAAAGGTATATGTGATATACATGTTATTGATGTGTACCTTACTAATGCTCGCAGTAGCACCTGGGTATTTGATACTGGTTCTGTTGCTAATATTTGCAACTCGAAACAGGGGCTACGGATTAAGCAAAGATTGGCTAAGGACGAGGTGACGATGCGCGTGGGAAATGGTTCCAAAGTCGATGTGATCGCAGTCGGCACGCTACCTCTACATCTACCTTCGGGATTAGTTTTAGACCTAAATAATTGTTATTTGGTGCCAGCGTTGAGCATGAACATTATATCTGGATCTTGTTTAATGCGAGACGGTTATTCATTTAAATCAGAGAATAATGGTTGTTCTATTTATATGAATAATATCTTTTATGGTCATGCACCCTTGAAGAGTGGTATATTTTTAATGAATCTCGATAGTAGTGACACACATATTCATAATGTCGAAGCCAAAAGATGCAGAGTTGATAATGACAGTGCAACTTATTTGTGGCACTGCCGTTTAGGTCATATCGGTCTAAAGCGCATGAAGAAGCTCCATACTGATGGACTTTTGGAATCACTTGATTATGAATCACTTGGTACTTGCGAACCGTGCCTCATGGGCAAGATGACTAAAACACCGTTCTCCGGAACTATGGAGAGAGCAACAGATTTATTGGAAATCATACATACAGATGTATGTGGTCCGATGAATATTGAGGCTCGTGGCGGATATTGTTATTTTCTCACCTTCACAGATGATTTGAGCAGATATGGGTATATCTACTTAATGAAACATAAGTCTGAAACATTTGAAAAGTTCAAAGAATTTCAGAATGAAGTTGAAAATCATCGTAACAAGAAAATAAAATTTCTACGATCTGATCGTGGAGGAGAATATTTGAGTTACGACTTTGGCCTACATTTGAAACAATGCGGAATAGTTTCGCAACTCACGCCACCTGGAACACCACAGCGTAATGGTGTGTCCGAACATCGTAATCGTACTTTACTAGATATGGTGCGATCTATGTTGTCTCTTACTGATTTACCGCTATCATTTTGGGGTTATGCTTTAGAGACGGCTGCATTCACTCTAAATAGGGCACCATCAAAATCCGTTGAAATGACACCTTATGAACTATGGTTTGGCAAGAAACCAAAGTTGTCGTATCTTAAAGTTTGGGGTTGCGATGCTTATGTGAAGAAAACTTCAACCTGATAAGCTCGAACCCAAATCGGAGAAATGTGTCTTCATAGGATACCCAAAGGAGACAGTTGGGTACACCTTCTATCACAGATCCGAAGGCAAGACATTCGTTGCTAAGAATGGATCCTTTCTAGAGAAGGAGTTTCTCTCGAAAGAAGTGAGTGGGAGGAAAGTAGAACTTGATGAGGTAACTGTACCTGCTCCCTTATTGGAAAGTAGTTCATCACAGAAATCTGTTCCTGTGACTCCTACACCAATTAGTGAGGAAGTTAATGATGATGATCATGTAACTTCAGATCAAGTTACTACCAAACCTCGTATCTAAACCAGAGTGAGATCCACACTAGAGTGGTACGGTAATCCTGTTCTGGAGGTTATGTTACTAGACCATGACGAACCTACGAACTATAAAGAAGCGATGGTGAGCCCAGATTCCGCAAAATGGCTTGAAGCCATGAAATCCGAGATGGGATCCATGTATGAGAACAAACTATGGACTTTGGCTGACTTGCCCGATGATCGGCAAGCCATTGAAAATAAATGGATCTTCAAGAAGAAGACTACGATGAGACCTTCTCACCCGTAGCGATGCTTAAGTCTGTCCGAATCATGTTAGCAATTGCCGAATTTTATGATTATGAAATTTGGCAAATGGATAAACAAAACTACATTCCTTAATGGATTTATTAAAGAAGAGTTGTATATGATGCAACCAGGAGGTTTTGTCAATCCTAAAAGTGCTAACAAAATATGCAAGCTCCAGCGATCCATCTATGGACTGGTGCAAGCATCTCGGAGTTGGAATATACACTTTGATAAGTTGATCAAAGGATATAGTTTTATACAGACTTGCGGTGAAGCCTGTATTTACAAGAAAGTGAGTGGGAGCACTACAGCATTTCTGATAAGTATATGTGAATGACATATTGTTGATCAGAAATAATGTAGAATTATTCTGCAAAGCATAAAGGAGTGTTTGAAAGGAGTTTTTCAAAGAAAGACCTCGGTGAAGCTGCTTATATATTGAGCATCAAGATCTATAGAGATAGATCAAGACGCTTGATAAGGTTTTTCAATGTATACATACCTTAACAAGATTTTGAAGTGGTTCAAAATAGAACAGTCAAAGAAAGAGTTCTTGCCTGTGTTACAAGGTGTGAAATTGAGTAAGACTCAAAGCCCGACCACGGCAGAAGATAGAAAGAGAATGAAAGTCATTCCCTATGCCTTGGCCATAGGTTCTATAAAGTATGCCATGCTGTGTACCAGATCTATTGTATACCCTACATTGATTTTGGCAAGGGAGTACAATAGTGATCTAGGAGTAGATCACTGGAGAGCGGTCAAAATTATCCTTAGTGGAATAAGGATATGTTTCTCGATTATGGAAGTGACAAAAGGTTCGTCGTAAAGGGTTACGTCGATGCAAGTTTTGACACTAATCTAGATGACTCTAAGTCTCGGTCTAGATACATATTGAAAGTCGGAGCAATTAGCTAGAGTAGCTTCGTGCAGAGCATTGTAGACATAGAAATTTGCAGAATACTTACGGATCTGAATGTGACAGACCCGTTAACTAAAATTATCTCACAATCAAAACATGATCACACCTTAGTACTCTTTGGGTGTTAATCACATAGCGATGTGAACTAGATTATTGACTCTAGTAAACCCTTTGGGTGTTGGTCACATGATGATGTGAATTATTATTGTTAAATCACATGGCGATGTGAACTAGATTATTGACTCTAGTGCAAGTGGGAGACTGAAGGAAATATGCCCTAGAGGCAATAATAAAGTATTATTTATTTCCTTATATCATGATAAATGTTTATTATTCATGCTAGAATTGTATTAACCGGAAACATAATACATGTGTGAATACATAGACAAACAGAGTGTCACTAGTATGCCTCTACTTGACTAGCTCGTTAATCGAAGATGGTTATGTATCCTAGCCATAGACATGAGTTGTCATTTGATTAACGGGATCACCTCATTAGGAGAATGACGTGATTGACTTGACCCATTCCGTTAGCTTAGCACTCGATCGTTTAGTATGTTGCTATTGCTTTCTTCATAACTTATACATGTTCCTATGACTATGAGATTATGCAACTCCCGTTTACCGGAGGAACACTTTGTGTACTACCAAACATCACAACGTAACTGGGTGATTATAAAGGTGCTCTACAGGTGTCTCCAAAGGTACTTGTTGGGTTGGCGTATTTCGAGATTAGGATTTGTCACTCCGATTGTCGGAGAGGTATCTCTGGGCCCACTCGGTAATGCACATCACTATAAGCCTTGCAAGCATTGTGACTAATGAGTTAGTTGCGGGATGATGTATTACGGAACAAGTAAAGAGACTTGCCGGTAACGAGATTGAACTAGGTATCGAGATACCGACGGTCGAATCTCGGGCAAGTAACATACCGATGACAAAGGGAACAACGTATGTTGTTATGCGGCCTGACCGATAAAAATCTTTGTAGAATATGTGGGAACCAATATGAGCATCCAGGTTCCGCTATTGGTTATTGACCGGAGAGGTGTCTCGGTCATGTCTACATAGTTCTCGAACCCGTAGGGTCCGCACGCTTAAAGTTACGATGACTGTTATATTATGAGTTTATATATTTTGATGTACCGAAGGTTGTTCGGAGTCCCGGATGTGATCACGGACATGACGAGGAGTCTCGAAATGGTCGAGACATAAAGATTGATATATTAGAAGCCTATGTTTGGACATCGGAAGTGTTCCGGGTGAAATCGGGATTTTTCCGGAGTACCGGGAGGTTACCGGAACCCCCCGGGAACTTAATGGGCCTTAGTGGGCCTAGGTGGAAGAGAGGAGAGGAGGCCAGGGCAGGGCCGCGCCCCCCTTCCCCCCAGTCCGAATAGGACAAGGAGAGGGGGGCGGCACCCCCCTTCCTTCCTCCTGTCCACCTCTTCCCCTCTTCCACTCCTAGTCCAACATGGAAAGGGGGGAGTCCTACTCCCGGTAGGAGTAGGACTCCTCCTAGGCCGGCGGCCTCCCCCTTGCTCCTTTATATACGGGGGCAGGGGGCACCTCTAGACACACAATTGATATACGATATTTTAGCCGTGTGCGGTGCCCCCCTCCACCATATTACACCTCGATAATATCGTAGCGAAGCTTAGGCGAAGCCTTGCGTCGGTAGAACATCATCATCGTCACCACGCTGTCGTGCTGACGAAACTCTCCCTCAATACTCGGCTGGATCGGAGTTCGAGGGACGTCATCGAGCTGAACTATGCTGAACTCGGAGGTGCCGTGCATTCGGTACTTGATCGGTCGAATCGTGAAGACGTACGACTACATCAACCGCGTTGTGTTAACGCTTCCACTTTCGGTCTACGAGGGTACGTGGACAACACTCTCCCCTCTTGTTGCTATGCATCACCATGATCTTGCGTGTGCGTAGGAATTTTTTTGAAATTACTACGTTCCCCCAACAAGGGGGTCCCGAACTGTGCGTCTAGGATCGATGGTAATAGGGGACGGGGAACACAATGTTTACCCAGGTTCGGGCCCTCTCTATGGAGGTAATACACTACTTCCTGCTTGATTGATCTTGATGAATATGAGTATTACAAGAGTTGATCTACCACGAGATCGTAATGGCTAAACCCTAGAAGTCTAGCCTGTATGACTATGGTAATGAGTATTCGATCCTATAGACCTAACCCTCCGGTTTATATAGACACCGGAGGGATCTAGGGTTACACAAAGTCGGTTACAGAGAAAGGAATCTTCATGTTTGATCGCCAAGCTTGCCTTCCACACAAAGGAGAGTCCCATCCGGACACGTTGAGAGTCTTCGGTCTTCATATCTTCATAGCCCATCAGTCTGGCCCATGGCTAACAGGCCGGACACCCGAGGACCCCTTAGTCTAGGACTCCCTCACCGCTGCCGCTGGATGAACAGGAGCCCGATCGAGCCAGTTGGGGGTGGATGAACAGGACCCCGTGAAGGGCTGGTTGAACAGTAGCTGGTGGAGGGCTGCATGAACAGTAGCCCGTGGAGGGGTGGTTGAACAGTAGCCGGTGGAGGAGCGGTGGAGGCTGGACGAACAGGAGCCTGTGGATGAACAGTAGCTGGTGGAGGCAGGAGGGATATGCCGTGGATGAACAGTCGTAGGTGGAGGCTGGAGGAGGTCGATGGTGGATGAACAGTAGCCCGTGGAGGCTGGAGCCAGGTAGTAGACGGTGGATGAACAGTAGCCCGTGGAGTCCCGTTTTGCGGTACGCCACACCCCTCCCGACGAACAGGACCCCCATTTCGACCGTAGGAGGTCGAAGAGAAGTCCGTTTCCTCTGTTTTCCGGTACGCCACACCCCTCCCGATCAACGGGACCCCGTTTCGACTGTAGGAGGTCGAAGAGAAGTCCACTTCCTCCGTTTTGCGGTACGCTAGACCCTTCCCGGTGAACAGGATCCCGTTTCGACCATTGGTGGTCGAACAGAAGGCCGTTTCCTCTGTTCTGCGGTACGGCATGCCTCATTTTGGCTATTCCGTCCAAGCCGGCTGGCTCCCGCTGAACACGACGCATTTCGTTGCCTCCCGATGAACACGACGACGTAGTTTCTCCGTTTCGACCCAGCCGGTTGGCTGCCGATGAACAGGACGCCGTCGCTGCTCTCCGCTGCCTGTCCATGTACTCGAGCCCTGGGCGTACGTATGCGTGAGTATGCGTTCGAGACCTCGCCCGTATGTACGTACGTGGCCATATTTACTTTCTTGCACCCTGGCTGTACGTATGTGTACACGATATTGACGAGACTGCGTGACATGCTACGTCCGCGCCTTTACTACAACACGTGTCCTTCCTTTCTCGGCCACGGTTCATCGGTGCAGCCTGCAGACAGACTGATCGACCAGTATGTACGTACACGTTCACGACCAGAATGACAACGCTACGTACGCTTCGACCAGGTGGGTCCCGACTGTCAGGGAGGATAAGGAGGTACTTCCTTGCGTGCGAAGTTATTGCTGGTGGGTCCCAGCTGTCAGGGGGGAGAATCATTTTTTTGCCCGTAATATGGACACACTTCCTTGCGTGCGAAGATGTAGCTGGTGGGTCCCAGCGGTCAGGGGGAAACATTTTTTTCATGAAATACGATGGCTTGTATGGTAGGTCCCTGCTGTCAGGTGGAGGAATAATTATTTTAAGCGTAATAAGGTTGCACTTCCTTGCTGCGGTCGTGGACCCATCTATCAGCCTCTCCATGTACAGTACTCTTCCGATGGAAGTCGTTCCTTGACCACATTGACCACGCCGCACCGAGGGCACCAGGGTGGTGGATGACAGCGAGGCCTAGGAAGGGGACGTTGCGGAGCCGAGGAAGACGCGACAGTGGATGCCCACGCGGAGAGGAGTACGAGGGTTGACTGGTTCGGCTGCGGTGTGAGGATGCCATCGCCGCAGAATAACAAGGGGTGTGGGTGAGTAGAGGGATGGCCTGGCCAGCGGTGGGAGTAGTACGGGGCAGTGAGGCCTTGCTACCTCTTGAGCACTGCGTTGGTTTTCCCTTGCAGAGGAAAGGGTGATGCAGCAAAGTAGCGTAAGTATTTCCCTCAGTTTTTGAGAACCAAGGTATCAACCCAGTAGGAGGCTACACACGAGTCCCTCGCACTTTATCGGAGAGGCTATGGTGTTGATGTAGAAGCCCTCCGTGATTGATGCCCCCTCCGGCGGAGCTCCGGAACAGGCCCCAAGATGGGATCTCATGGGTATAGAAGGTTGCGGCGGTGGAATTAGGTTTTTGGATCCGTATCTGATCGTTTGGGGGTACGTAGGTATATATAGGAGGAAGGAGTACGTCGGTGGAGCAACGTGGGGCCCATGAGGGTGGAGGGTGCGCCTGGGGGGGGGGGGGGGGCTAGGCGCGCCCCCC
Source organism: Aegilops tauschii subsp. strangulata (assembly GCF_002575655.3). NCBI lineage: Eukaryota > Viridiplantae > Streptophyta > Magnoliopsida > Poales > Poaceae > Aegilops > Aegilops tauschii. The sequence goes on from NC_053041.3 coordinate 527,144,735, forward strand.
TACCTCGTGGCTTCCTGGAAGCTTCCTTGACTTAGGGTCCAAGTCTCCTGGATCATGTTCGTTCCAAAAATGACGTTCCCGAAGGTTTCATTCCGTTTGGACTCCGTTTGATATTCTTTTTCTGCAAAACTCTGAAATAGGCAAAAAACAGCAATTCTGGGCTGGGCCTCCGGTTAATAGGTTAGTCCCAAAAATAATATAAAAGTGAATAATAAAGCCCAATAATGTCCAAAACAGAAGATAATATAGCATGGAGCAATAAAAAATTATAGATACGTTGGAGACGTATCAAGCATCCCCAAGCTTAATTCCTGCTCGTCCTCGAGTAGGTAAATGATAAAAACAAATTTTTTGATGTGGAATGCTAATTAGCATAATTTCAATGTAATTCTTCTTATTGTGGCATGAATGTTCAGATTTGATATGATTCAAGATAAAAGTTTAATGTTGACATAAAAACAATAATATTTCAAGCATACTAACTAAGCAATTATGTCTTATCAAAATAACATAGCCAAAGCAAGTTATCCCTACAAAATCATATAGTCTGGCTATGCTCCATCTTCCCCACACAAAATATTCATATCATGTACGACCCCGGTTTTAGCCAAGCAATTGGTTCATACTTTTAACGCGCTTCAGCCTTTTCAACTCTTACGCAATACATGAGCACAAGCCATGGATATAGCACTATGGTGGAATAAGGTATAATGGTAGGGGTTATGTGGGAAGACAAAAAAGGAGAAAGTCTCACATCAACGAGGCTAATCAACGGGCTATGGAGATGCCCATCAATTGATGTTAATGTGAGGAGTAGGGATTGCCATGCAACGGATGCACTAGAGCTATAAGTGTATGAAAGCTCAAAAAGAAACTAAGTGGGTGTGCATCCAACTTGCTTGCTCACGAAGACCTCGGGCATTTGAGGAAGCCCATCATTGGAATATACAAGCCAAATTCTATAATGAAATTTCCCACTAGTATATGAAAGTGACAAAATGAGAGACTCTCTATTATGAAGATCACGGTGCTACTTTGAAGCACAAGTGTGGTGAAAGGATAGTAACATTGTCCCTTCTCTCTTTTCTCTCATTTTTTTTATTTGGGCCTTTCTCTTTTTTTTATGGCCTCTTTTTTTTAGTCCGGAGTCTCATCCTGACTTGTGGGGGAATCATAGTCTCCATCATCCTTTCCTCACTTGGGACAATGCTCTAATAATGATGATCATCACACTTTTATTTACTTACAACTCAATACTTAGAACAAAATATGACTCTATATGAATGCCTCCGGCGGTGTACCGGGATATGCAATGAATCAAGAGCGACATGTATGAAAGAATTATGAACGGTGGCTTTGCCACAAATACAATGTCAACTACATAATCATGCAAAGCAATATGACAATGATGGAGTATGTCATGATAAATGAAGCGGTGGAAAGTTGCATGGCAATATATCTCGGAATGGCTATGGAAATGCCATAATAGGTAGGTATGGTGGCTGTTTTGAGGAAGATATAAGGAGGTTTATGTGTGAAAGAGCGTATCATATCACGGGGTTTGGATGCACCGGCGAAGTTTGCACCAACTCTCAATGTGAGAAAGGTCAATGCACGATACCGAAGAGGCTAGAAAATTGCGGAAAGGTAAGTGTGTGTATAATCCATGGACTCACATTAGTCATAAAGAACTCATATACTTATTGCAAAAATTTATAAGCCCTCGAAGCAAAGTACTACTACGCATGCTCCTAGGGGAAGGGTTGGTAGGAGTTAACCATCGCGCGATCCCAACCGCCACACAAAGGAAGACAATCAACAAATACTTCATGCTCCGACTTCGTTACATAACGGTTCACCATACGTGCATGCTAAGGGAATCACAAACTCCAACACATGTATTTTTCAATTCCACAATTACTCAACTAGCACAACTATGATATTACCACCTTTATATCTCAAAACAATTATCAAGCATCAAATTTCTCATGATATTATAATTAAAGCAAATTGCCATGCTATTTTAAGACTCTCAAAATAATATAAGTGAAGCATGAGAGATCAATAGTTTCTATAAAACAAATCCACCACCGTGCTCTAAAAGATATAAGTGAAGCACTAGAGAAAAACTATATAACTCAAAAGATATAAGTGAAGCACATAGAGTATTCTAATAATTTCCGAATCATGTGTGTCTCTCTCAAAAGGTGTGTACAGCAAGGATGATTGTGGTAAACTAAAAACAAAGACTCAAATCATACAAGACGCTCCAAGCAAAACACATATCATGTGGTGACTAAAAATATAGCTCCAAGTAAAGTTACCGATGGAAGTAGACGAAAGAGGGGATGCCTTCCGGGGCATCCCCAAGCTTTGGCTTTTTGCTGTCCTTAGATTATCTTGGGGGTGCCATGGGCATCCCCAAGCTTAGGTTCTTTCCACTCCTTGTTCCATAATCCATCAAATCTTTCACCCAAAACTTGAAAACTTCACAACACAAAACTTAACAGAAAATCTCGTGAGCTCCGTTAGCGAAAGAAAACAGAAGACCACTTCAAGGTACTGTAATGACCTCATTCTTTATTTATATTGGTGTTAAACCTACTGTATTCCAACTTCTCTATGGTTTATAAACTATTTTAATAGCCATAGATTCATCAAAATAAGCAAACAACACACGAAAAACAGAATCTGTCAAAAACAGAACAGTCTGTAGTAATCTGTAACTAACGCAAACTTCTGGAACTCCAAAAAATCAGCCAAAATAGGACGACCTAGAAAATTTGTTTGTTGATCATCAGCAATTGGAATCAATATTTTATCAAGTTCTGGTGATTTTTAACAATAGTTTTCGTGAACAGAAAGTTTCTGGAATTTTCTGCAAGATCAAATAACTATCATCCAAGAAGATCCTATAGGTTTAACTTGGCACAAACACTAACTAAAACATAAAACACATCTAACCAGAGGCTAGAACAAATATTTATTCCTAAACATAAGCAAAAAGCAAAAAACTAAAAAATAAAATTGGGTTGCCTCCCAACAAGCGCTATCGTTTAACGCCCATAGCTAGGCATAAAAGCAAGGATAGATCTAAGTATTGCCATCTTTGGTGGCCAATCCATAAGTGGCTCTCATGATAGATTCATATGGTAATTTTATTTTCTTCCTAGGGAAGTGTTCCATGCCTTTCTTTAATGGAAATTGGAATCTAATATTCCCTTCCTTCATATCAATAATTGCACCAATCGTTCTAAGGAAAGGTCTACCAAGAATAATAGGACATGAAGGATTGCAATCTATATCAAGAAAAATAAAATCTACGGGAACATAGTTCCTATTTGCAACAATAAGAACATCATTAATTCCTCCCATAGGTTTCTTAATAGTGGAATCCGCAAGGTGCAAGTTTAAAGAGCAATCATCAAAATCACGAAAACCTAGCAAATCGCACAAAGTTTTTGGAATCGTGGAAACACTAGCACCCAAATCACACAAAGCATAGCATTCATGATCTTTAATCTTAATTTTAATAGTAGGTTCCCACTCATCATAAAGTTTTCTAGGGATAGAAACTTCCAACTCAAGTTTTTCTTCATAAGATTGCATCAAGGCATCAATGATCTGTTTGGTAAAAGCTTTATTTTGACTATAAGCATGAGGAGAATTTAGCACGGATTGCAACAAGGAAATACAATCTATCAAAGAGCAATTATCATGATTAAATTCCTTGAAATCCAAAATAGTGGGTTTATTAAGATATAAAAACTCCGAATTTTTGGAACGCCTTCTAGGTAAAGGGTAAAGGTGGATCATATTCAGTCCCATCATTATCAAGATTCATATTGCAAAACAAAGATTCAATAGGGGACACATCAATAACTCATAGATCTTCATCTTTATTTTCATAGAAATTTGAAGAACACGCTTTCATAAAGCAATCTTTCTTAGCACGCATCCTAGCGGTTCTTTCTTTGCACTCATCAATGGAAATTCTCATGGCTTTGAGAGACTCATTGATATCATGCTTAGGTGGAATAGATCTAAGTTTCAAAGAATCAACATCAAGAGAAATTCTATCAACGTTCCTAGCCAATTCATCAACTTTAAGCAATTTTTCTTCAAGCAAGGCATTGAAATTCTTTTGCGAATTCATAAATTCCTTAAAACTAGTCTCAAATTCAGAGGGTATCTTATTAAAGTTTCCATAAGAATTGTTGTAGGAATTACCATAATTATTAGAGGAATTGCTAGGATAAGGCCTAGGATTAAAGTTTCCTCTATACGCGTTGTTACCAAAATTATTCCTACCAACAAAATTCACATCCATATATTCATTATTATTCTCAATCAAAGTAGACAAAGGCATATCATTAGGCTCAGAAGAAACACTCTTACTAGGAAATAATTTCATAAGTTCATCCATCTTTCCACTCAAAACATTAATTTCTTCTATCGCATGCACTTTTTTATTAGTAGATCTTTCAGTGTGCCATTGAGAATAATTAACCATAATATTATCTAGGAGTTTAGTAGCTTCTCCTAAAGTGATTTACATAAAAGTTCCTCCCGCGGCCGAATCTAATAGATTTCTAGAAGCAAAATTCAATCCGGCATAATTTTTTTGTATAGTCATCCACAAATTCAAACCATGAGTAGGGCAATTACGTATCATTAATTTCATTCTCTCCCAAGCTTGTGCAACATGTTCATGATCAAGTTGCTTAAAATTCATAATATCGTTTCTAAGAGAGATAATCTTAGCGGGAGGAAAATACTTAGAGATAAAAGCATCTTTGCACTTATTCCAACAATCAATACTATTTTTAGGCAAAGACGAAAACCAAGCTTTAGCACGATCTCTAAGCGAAAAAGGAAATAGTTTCAATTTAACAATATCATTGTCCACATCTTTCTTCTTTTGCATATCACACAAATCAACGAAGCTATTTAGATGGGTAGCGGCATCTTCACTAGGAAGGCCGGCGAATTGATCTTTCATGACAAGATTCAACAAAGCAGCATTGATTTCACAAGATTCAATATCGGTAAGAGGAGCAATCGGAGTGCTAAGGAAATCATTATTGTTGGTATTGTTAAAGTCACATAATTTGGTATTATCTTGAGCCATCATGACAAATAAGCAATCGAACACACAAGCAAACAAAAAGCAAGCGAAAAGAGGCGAACGAAAAAGAGAGGGCGAATAAAATGGAAAGGGTGAAGTGGGGGAGAGGAAAACGAGAGGCAAATGGAAAATAATGTAATGCGGGAGATAAGGGTTCGTGATGGGTACTTGGTATGTTGACTTTTGCGTAGACCTCCCCGGCAACGGCGCCAGAAATCCTTCTTGCTACCTCTTGAGCACTGCGTTGGTTTTCCCTTGAAGAGGAAAGGGTGATGCAGCAAAGTAGCGTAAGTATTTCCCTCAGTTTTTGAGAACCAAGGTATCAATCCATTAGGAGGCTACACACAAGTCCCTCGCACCTACACAAACAAATAAATCCTTGCAACCAACGCGATAAGGGGTTGTCAATCCCTACATGGTCACTTACGAGAGTGAGACTGATAGATATGATAGGATAATATTTTTGGTATTTTTGTGATAAAGATGCAAAGTAAAATAAAAGCAAAGTAAAAAGCAACAGAAATAACTAAGTGTTGGAAGATTAATATGATGGAAAATAGACCCGGGGGCCATAGGTTTCACTAGTGGCTTCTCTCGAGAGCATAAGTATTTTACGGTGGGTGAACAAATTACTGTTGAGCAATTGACAGAACTGAGCATAGTTATGAGAATATCTAGGTATGATCATGTATATAGGCATCACGTCCGAGACAAGTAGACCGACTCCTGCCTGCATCTACTACTATTACTCCACACATCAACCGCTATCCAACATGCATCTAGAGTATTAAGTTCATAAGAACAGAGTAACGCCTTAAGCAAGATGACATGATGTAGAGGGATAAATTCATGCAATATGATAAAAACCACATCTTGTTATCCTCGATGGCAACAATACAATACGTGCCTTGCTGCCCCTACTGTCAATGGGAAAGGACACCGCAAGATTGAACCCAAAGCTAAGCACTTCTCCCATTGCAAGAAAGATCAATCTAGTAGGCCAAACCAAACTGATAATTCGAAGAGACTTGCAAAGATAACCAATCATACATAAAAGAATTCAGAAGATTCAAATATTGTTCATAGATAAACTTGATCATAAACCCACAATTCATCGGTCTCAACAAACACACCGCAAAAGAAGATTACATCGAATAGATCTCCACAAGAGAGGGGGAGAACATTGTATTGAGATCCAAAAAGACAGAAGAAGCCATCTAGCTAATAACTATGGACCTGAAGGTCTGAGGTAAACTACTCACACTTCATCCGAGAGGCTATGGTGTTGATGTAGAAGCCCTCCGTGATTGATGCCCCCTCCGGCGGAGCTCCAGAACAGGCCCAAGATGGGATCTCGTGGGTACAGAAGGTTGCGGCGGTGGAATTAGGTTTTTGGCTCCGTATCTAATCGTTTGGGGGTACGTAGGTATATATAGGAGGAAGGAGTACGTCGGTGGATCAACATGGGGCCCACGAGGGTGGAGGGCGCGCCTGGGGGGGGGGGGGGTAGGCGCGCCCCCTACCTCGTGGCTTCCTGGAAGCTTCCTTGACTTAGGGTCCAAGTCTCCTGGATCAAGTTTGTTCCAAAAAGCACGTTCCCGAAGGTTTCATTCCGTTTGGACTCCGTTTGATATTCTTTTTCTGCGAAACTCTGAAATAGGCAAAAAACAACAATTCTGGGCTGGGCCTCCGGTTAATAGGTTAGTCACAAAAATAATATAAAAGTGAATAATAAAGCCCAATAATGTCCAAAACAGAAGATGATATAGCATGGAGCAATCAAAAATTATAGATACGTTGGAGACGTATCAGGCCTCCGCAGCAGCACAGCCGGCCACGGGAGGCAGGAGCAGGCGGCATGACCGGCGCTGTTTGGGCGGCTGGAGCAAGAAGACAAGAGGTTGAAGAAGCACTACGGCCGTTGGATGGACATTGTATGGTCACTTGAGCTAGAATCGTTCATATTGACTAAGTTGACAAAGCCCTCCGTCCCCGTCAACTTAGTAGGTCCACAAGTCAGCCTCCCACTATAGTGGGTCCCAGCTAGCAGGGGGAGTATTCATTTTTTTGTGCGTAATAAGGAGGCACTGCCTTGTGTGCGAAGATATAGCTGGTGGGTCTGACCTGTCAGCGGGGGGAACGTTTTTTTTGTGAAATACAGAGGCCCTTCCGGTGGAGGAATCACTATTTTGCGCGTAATAAGGAGGCATTTCCTTGCGTGCGGCCGTGGACCCAATTGTCAGCCTCTCCACATATAGTCCACTTCCGATGCATGTCGTTTGTTGACCACGTTGACCACGCCGTGCCGAGAGCACCAGGGAGGGAACGACACGGAGCCAGGGAAGACTCGGCAGTTGTTTCCCACGCGGTGGGGAGTACGAGGGTTTACTGGTTCGTCTACCGTCGCTGGAGAATAACAACAGGTGTGGGTGAGTAGAGGGATGGCTAGGCCAGCGACGGGAGTACGGTGGGGCGGTGAGGCCTGTGCGGCAGCACAGCCGGCCGCGGGAGGAGGGAGCAGGCAGTCCCGCCGGCGCTTGTTTGAGCGGCTGGAGCAGGAAGAGCAGAGATTGAAGAAGCACGATGGCCGTTGGATGGACATCCAACAGTCACTACTCTCGTGTGTTGACTAAGTTGACACGGCGTTGCGTGTGCGTCAACCTTTTTTTTAGGAAAGCATACGCGTCAACCTGTAGTAGGCCCACAAGTCAGCCTCAAATCTGTGGAAAACAGCATAAAACCCATCTGCCATTATTTCTAATAATTTACTGCCCATTTGCTAATTCTTAAGAATTTTTTTGGAGCCCATCTTGTTTTTGTTAGCATTACACCCCATATTGTGGCCACGGTTAAAAATTATACGAAATTGTGCATATTTCGGTGCGGTCAACTGTTTTTAATCCCGAAATATCAAGTCACATTCAAACTATTTTGAAAAATAATTTATATAAATAGAAAATCCAAATAATTGTCCATGCATAAAAATCAATGGAATTTAAAATCTTGTAATGAAAAAAAATTGAAATTAATTCCCGGTTTGATGTGTTTTAAAAATGTACAACCCATTTCTCATTACTAATAGCCCATTTACTGGGCAAACCGAATGGAACTCTCCTCGTCTTGAAAGATTTGCAGCCCAGCACGGCTGATAAAGGAAGTAGGCCTCGTTTGGGTATTTCTTAAAAAAAAAGAACTGGGCTAGCCATTTTCAGCAAGAAAAAAATACAACTGGGCTCATGATGTGGTAAACATAAATAAAACCCTGGCTAGATGGGCCACAGCCCCCGCACAGCCCCGTTATTACCCTGATCCGTCGCTAAACTAGTATAAATAACAACTGCTTGTTCTTAAGAAAAAGTAAATAACAACTGCGCGACCTGCTGGGTCCCTGGTGTAATTCTCTCGTTTATTGACTACGTTGACAATGGCATGAGCCCCAGATGTCCAACCATTAGGAGGAACCATTTTTTGAGCTTGTAATAATGAGGCACTTGCTTGCGTACTGCCATGACGCTGGTGGGTCCCTACTGTCATCCTCTCCATGTACAGTCATCTCCTTGTTCCTCTTGGTTGTTGACGACGTTGACAACACAAGAGGGCGGAGCACCACGCACGGTGAGCGAACCAAGGCGGAGGACGACGGCAAGGCCTCGGACGGAACGAACAAGGGCCATGGAAGATGCACCGGTCTAGTCGCAGGCGGAGGGGAGTACGAGGGTTGACTGGTTCGGGTGCGGGTGCATGTTGGGGCTGACGACGCTGGAGAATAACAGGACGTGTGGGGGCATAGAGGGAGGGACTGGCCAACGTTGAAGGGTATGGTAGGGTGGCGGCGGCGCAGCCAGCCATGGGAGGCAGGAGCAGGTGGAGCCGACGGGGTGGTTTGGTTTGGGCGGCTGGAGGAAGAAGAAAAGAGATAGAAGATACATGATAGATGTTGGATGTCAATCCAACGGCTGATAGGCAGAATCGTTTGTTGACTAGCTAGTAAGTCGACACCACCTTGGATAGGCTCTTTCCTCGTGGGCCCCAAATGTCAGAATCCAAATCTGTCACGGTCATGCAGCCTTTCCTATGAAAATTTACAGCCCATTTGGTGTGCTAGTTGAAAATAAGTTTGTGGGTGCTGGTGGGGGCTAATCACTTGGCTTCTGTAATGCACAGTGAGCTTAAGCAGCCCGCAAGAGTGATGTTATTTCCCTTGGTTGGGATTTGTTACAATATTTCACTCTAAATTAAATGAATGGCAAGCCATTTGCCTTGTTTCAAAGAAAATATGACAGTCACAGCCGAGTTGAAAAGGGCAAGAACATCTAACTCCAGCTTACAAACTATACAAAAGCACGAGGCTTAATTGTTCATCAGGTTTAGACAAAACCCAGGTTGAAAAGGGCAACAACATCTAACTCCAGTACTGTTTTTGGCAGTCACAGTCAAATTTACTGGATTATGACCACAATATGTTGTAAATAGAAGTCCGACACGTTCAGAAGCTCTTTTGTCCACCTGAAACTGCTTTTTTTGCTCTTCGACATACCCATCCGTCAAAACCATGCAGAGCCTGATGGACAATAGTAACCTCGCATTAAGCAGGAAGGATGTGACAAATCTAGTGTTTGCATGGTTGGCTAGATATCGTTCTAGCATTATTGTCTTCAATCGAATGTCATGAGAAGTGAGAAAATCCCGGTGCTTACGAATCCACAGATTGGTTATAACTTTCTTACCCCATCCTGTTGCCTAAATAGACATGAAGATTGAAAATAGTTAAGGTCTAAAAAGAGAGTGTCGAAAGAGCAACAGCTGAACGGTTAATTCTAGTACACTATATGCGGGCTTCCAATGTGCGTGAAATTATCACCTTTACATACAACTTCTCCAGACATGGAAAGCATTGTAGCAAGCCAATAATCTTGTTCAGATCAAAACTATTCATTTGGATATATAAGATCTTGACAGAATCCAACACCATTGATAGTCTATCCATGGAGAAACTCTTCATTGAGCATAGAACATAATATTAGTACAAAATGTGTACTCCAAGATGATATATAACTTATGCGCAGAAATTTAAAATGCAGCTTATAGTTACAAGTGTAGATGATAATATAAAGTACCTAAAGAACTGTGGAGCCAAACACCATCTTGAAATGAGCACAGAGATCATGAATAACACCCAAGGTCTCCAGTTTAGGTGCAAAGAGGACAATTATTTGCAACGGTGAATAACTAGAATCAAGGATCAACCTTTGAAGTGAAGGGGCATCTTGGATGATGAGCTGCCTTCCGTCAAAAGAAATTCCAATTCTTACAAGGTTAGGCAACTTTATTTGGAGATAATCGATTCAAACTGTGAAAACAAGCACCAAGCACTCCAGGGCAGGGCAACTGGAGTGGATGATGTTGTGCAATGAGGCCTCCGATATACGAACCCACACAAGTGAAAGTTTCTTGAGAAATAGGAGTCGAAGGTTTAGTACCAGGTTGTCTGGTAGGTAGCACAGCACAAAGGTGGCGGTGTGGAGAGAGGAGGAAAACTGTGAGATGGACATCGGTGTTGAGGGCACAAGTACATGGCATTCGGCATCTGGTAGGTGATTTCACTACAAAAAAAGACACTTCCGTGATGATACGTGTTTGTCACAGTAGGTCGCGTTTTTTGTCATGCATGTACATCCATGACAAATTTATGACAGAATCAAGATAGTCATACCTGTGCTGTCGTAGAAGTGTTCCATGACATTACCAAAATTATCATCACGGAAGTGTCCACTTCCATGACGATAAATCGCGCGTCATAGAAGTACTTTCGTCAAGGGTGACCGACACGTGGCATCCACTGTAACGGAACGCCGTTAAGCTATCGGGTCCGGTTTTGGATCCGATAACCCGTTAACAGCCCCGACCAATGGGGATTTTCCACGTGTAAAATCATCATTGGCTGGAGGAAACACGCGTCGGCTCACCGTTGGGACAAATGTCATCCACTCATTGGACCCACAGCGCCTATGATACGTCGACACGTGGCACGGCCCAACAGAGGCCCATATAGGTTAAAAAGGCCGGCCCAGTCAAAGGCCCATAGTACATACTCAGGTACTAGTGGGCCGGCCCAATAACGACCTGCTTAATAAAGGCCCATTTACGGCCCGAAGCCAGATCTGGCCCGTTAATTGTTCGCCAAACATTTGGGCCCATTTACGGCCCGAAGCCAGATCTGGCCCACTAATTGTTTGCCGAATATTTAGGCCCAATTACAGCCTAATGACTTTCGGCCTGTTAGAGGCCCGATATAGACATGGGCCCATTTCAGCACGGTGTGACTTTCGGCCTGGGAATGGCCCGTGCTGCCCATGGGCCATATATGGTCCGACAGGACATCAGGCCCACGAACGGCCCGTGATAAAGGTGGCAACAGTTAAGCCCAACGTGACTTTGGGCCTGTTAAAGGCCTGTCGCATAATTCGGCCCGTTGATGTCCGTACTAAGCTTTCGGCCTCTTAAAGGCCCATGATATCAGTGGGCCAACTAAGGCCCGAGATATGTTTCGGCCTGGTAACTGCCCGTGATATAACTGGGCCCAAAAAGGCCCGGTTTACATTTCAGCCTGCTGAAGGCCCATCGACGACTAGTGAAAATTGAGGCCCAATATGCATTTCGGCCTGCTAAAGGCCCATGGTTTCATCTGGGCCGTAACAGGCCAGTACAATATTCAGCCTGTTAATGGCCCAACACTACCTGTGCCAAACTAAGCGCTGGGTCCACAAAAGGCCCAACTAAAATATAGGCCGGTGTAAGTTGTGGGCCTCGCGCAAAGTGTGAAGGCCCCAATCATTCGGGCCCAATAATGATGCAGGCCGGCCCAATTGTGGCCCGCTAAACACCAGGTCTGTTAGAGGCGAATATTTCAGCCCGGTCAACTACATATGATTTTTTCAGATAGCGAACGATGGCAGTAACTAGTAGGAATTAAGAACAAACCTACTCTATACAATAAAGAAATTACGACATAGTAACTAAGAATAAACCTACACTATACAATAAAGGATTTATGGTATATTACATCCACTGGGCATCGAAGTTCGCCACCAGTGATCATAAAGCGCAACGAAGAAGCAGATTACAAAAACTAGGCACCATTGCAGCATAACAAAATAACACTGAACCGAGACCACTTCCAAGACAGTTCAAGAAAGGTTAGCCTTGCGTGGGAACTGCTGCGCAAGCTGCTGAGCAAGGCTGTGAGACCGGCCTAGCATGTCGGTCATAGCTTCCAGGTGTAGCTATTTAGCGATGAGGTTATCATTGGTGTTCTCCACAATCTTTCTTAGAGATAGGACTTCAAGTCGAAGTTGAGTTGCAGAATGCCTTTCTGCTAGAACATGGGACTGAAGAAGTCGAACTAATTCAGACAACGAATTTTGTGAGCTCGTCTGACTGCTAGTCTCAAGTAACTTGAACACTGCATCAAGACAAGACTTTGGGGGTTGTCTCGCTATCTTCAAGATGTTTTGCCTTCTTTGCTGCAATATATGTTGGGTTTGTCGCACAACCTTCAGCAGACTTGTGCATGCCATCAGGCATATCACCCTGAAACAAAGCAGAGAGATGACAGGTTTTGCACGTGTATAAACAAAGATGATAACTGTGCTGTCAATTCCATCCAATTTCAAATTAGAAAATAAAGAGTAAGTTCAAAATATCAATAGCATAATTTGGCATTGTTCATAATGCGGGGAGCTTCACCACACTACTGGATTACCACGTCAACATAACAAGCATAGATGAAGGGCAAAGAAAATCATTGTATCTATTTTGGTTAATGTGCATGGCATGTTGTTCATATCATCAGCCACATCAGTAAGATAAAACAGGAGATGACAAGGTGCAAACGTGGGCTACTTCACCACACACTGGATTATAGATCCACAAAAACAAGCATACATATAGGGAGTATTGAGTAATGTGCGTGGTATGAATAAGGAATTTGGTTTTACAAGTAAAACTTAGAACTTACGGTTCTTGCGAACATGCATTTTGGTAGAAACAGCAAACTAAACAGCAGTAAACGATAGGGAGTATGAGCAAATTAAACAACAGTTGAGGATAAAGGCTTTAGAAGGACTGCCTTACATTAACAGTTAACACCGGCTTTATAATGCCCTTCTCCATGTCAAGGGAAGTATAACTCAAGAATTTCATCACAAAATCTTCTTCATAAGCATTGCGTGTACTCTACATTTTGTAGAGAGTAATTATAGATATGATAATACTGGAAGGGATAGAGGATAATGAAGATAAGATGCAGATTGATGCTACATAATCAACTACCAATCCCTGGAAGTACAAGCATTACAGAACAAAATGTACTGACAAGAGCAATGGGCTACACTTCTGCACTGGCATTGTTTGTGTATTCTACTTTTTGGTAAGATTAAATATAGATCTGATCTTTTTTAGTAAATGATGGGCGAGGGAGATAAGATGCAGAATGCTACACAATGAACCAATCCCTCTTCCCATAATACAAGAGTGTTTTGAACACTGGTGTACAAAACGTTCTTATATTATGGGACGGAGGGAGTAGCTGTTAATGTAAGTACAGTCATAGACGACGTTCAGTCCTTACAAGAGGACTGCAGAGCTAAACCTCTTCAAAAGCATTGGGTTGATTCTAAATTTATGTAAGAGACCATACGTATCTTATAATTTCCACCAAATGGACGATAACGAGGCTAACATGTGCAGTGATGCTACATAATCAAATAGCTATGAAAGTAAGTATGGTCATACAGGGCAAGAGGTACTCCCAAGAGCAATGCAGTGTGCAGTATAGTTGTGAGATTCTGTGGTCCCTTGAGAACAAATGTTCTCCTGATAACAGTTTTCGTACAAGTGAGACGTTAAGGCAAATGCAGAAATGCAGTTCAAATTGTGATGTGATATCATAGATAGTACCTTACGCAGTAGCCGAGACCAATGTGTAACAAGATTATTCCAGTCACCGTTGGATAAATGTAGCACCGGAGACTTTACAGAAATTTCGTTTAGAGGCTTGACATCGAAGTGCGCTTGCCTCAGGTAGGAACGATACTTCATCAACGAGTGCTTGAAAAGCGCAACCAACCCTTGCTCGTCTTCACAATCCAGTTTGGTCCTCGCCTATTTAAAAGAATGAAATCTTGTGTCTTCTGTCAGCAGAAACATATGCAGTAATGACCATGAATAACATTAGTACATTACTTACGCGTATGTTGCGGAGGAAGACTGGAAATTGTTCTGTGTCTGCGGTATAATCTTTCCATGAAGGAAAGATGCGCACAAAGTTCCTGACAACAATATAAGCTTTGTCTTCTAAACTGGGAAGACATGGGTCCTATTTGCTGCAATTGGGACTCTCTCTGGTGCGAAAAGGGATTTGGCAACTGGATTTGGTGTACTCTTTGTTGGAATGGGGGTTTTGCGTCGTAGAGCTGGTGCTATGTCAACTGGCATAATCATAATGTTCGCTGCAGTTGGGGTCTGCTAAGTTGGGGCATCAGAAATGACCAGTGTAGTAGGGCCAGAGTCTGCTAGAGTTGGGGTGTTTTGTGGGTCAGGTGATATTGCAACTACACCTAATGGGCTATTTGATTTATCAGGTGCCACTACCTTTTCGAAATACTTTGCTTGCGCTCCTCCACGATCAGCAATCGCCCTCTTCCTTTTGAACGTCTGATACACAAGAACAACATTTGAATGGATAAATATGGTATGATGACAGATGGAATATGTACTGAAAATGGATAGGCAGGCTGTATTCACATACACGATGGGTAAACTAAGCTAATGGCAGTTCAACAAAGTAGAAGCAATGCAAAGCATCAGTTGCAAGATATGTGCGACAAATATAACCTTGGAAAGTTAGAGCAAGCACCTTGATGGGTGAATAAGATAGGGCATCTTCCTCTGACTCCTCCACTAGGGAGCTACATTGACTTAGGTCTCCCTCTAGCTCAGAATCACTGTTAGGATCATATTATGAGCATGAATCTGTAGGTGGAGAGCGTTTGCATTGCATTGCATCGAGACTTGATTTCAGTCCCTTAATGCCAAGTTTGACAGCCATGGCATTGTTCCGCTTTATTCTTTTCATGCGCGCAAGCTCATAATCATTATGATGCTGTGAAGAATCTGAGATTCATGAAAACATAAAAGTAGTAAGATTATCTATGGAATGCATTGCGGATTCAACTCGAAGAGTGTCTCCCTATAAACCCCTGCATATGCAAAGTTCACCCCCCAACCGTGCTGACCAGACCACACATAGAAATACAAACCCCTTATGTCTCTATAACAGGCAGACACACATTTCAAAACTGAAGTAGGAACATTAGAATTATATGAAATTCGTATTTGAACAAATAAACTAAGGAATTATGAGTGGCATAATGTTTAACTTCAAGGGTGGAGTGTTGGTAGTGCGACACAAAGTAAGTAGGCACATTGTATTCCCTGTAAAAGATCGAAGCCTACGTAAAAGCTGGAAATGATACTTTCTTTCTATACAATGCAGTATTTAGAGAAATACTATTCACTCATGTCTACGGTTGCAGTATTTAGAAACAGGGTGGTCCACCCTAAAAGAATATTGACAACAAATATGACAAGGCAAGCATAGATGTAGTGAATCAATCATTTACTTGTGAGCTCACTAGGACAAGTATGCAGAATTGTAACTGCAGTAAGAGACCGTCCAAAATCTGAATCAAGAAGTTTGTCTAGCACTTGTTGTTTGCAACTAATCAACATGTAATTGGATATTATATCGAATGAGTAAGAAAGACAAGTAAAATTTTCAGCAAACCTGGCTTGCAGTAGTAATCTGGGTCAATGTCACTACGACCAACAATCCAAAATGACTAGTGTCTGTTCCTAGGGCCGTAATTTTGAAAACCCTGTGAACTTTACAGGTACTAAAGATTACCGAAATACATCTCAACCATTAAGTGTAGGTAGCACTGAGCACACGACAAACCCTAATGACAGTCCTGCCTAATGAGTAATGAATCAATTAGAAAATGGGTGATGAGGAGTGGCTGCTGAGTGTTGAGGACTTATCTCAGGATAAATCGGGTTGGCTTAGTGGGTGCTGCATGCCGGAGCCCTGAACGGACTAGGAAGGTAGGCGGCGCGCCCGGGCAGCGGTGACGCTGTTGGGCGAGCGACTCCTGACCTCCTGTTAGTCCGGCGTCTCCTCCTAGAATCATGCCGTCCAGGGACGGCAAGTCACCTGCGAGGCAGGTGGCTGGGGGCGAGTAGAGATCGGAAGCGCGCAGCAGAACAGAGGGGAATCAGGGCCTGGGACGACCCAAAATCCCAGGGTAGGCCGGCCCACCGTGGGCACCCTGTAGAGATACACACCCGAGCGGTGAACATGCATTTTCGAAACTAATTTAGGAACATTTAGCTGACCAATTAAATGAATCTGTTTTAATAATATCAGATTCGTATTTGAACAACTAAGCTTGTTTAGCTTGATGGGCCGAGCAGTGCTATTATGACACTAAGCACGTATTCTGATCGTATAGTGATCATAAAAGGGGGAAACTAGAGAAATGATATTTAGCAGCCATTGTTTGCTTCGAACTAAGAACTAAATTCTAAGAGCTGAAAACAAAGTAGAGTAACCAAGTTAAGATCTATTTTCTGGTTGAGATCAAAAAGTCGAGGAGATATGAAGTACCACCTCTCTTGTGGCGCTGTGTAGGCATCGGGGGTGTGTTGGCTGTCGGTGGCGTTGAAGCAGATCTGCGACAGTAGGCGGGTGCATCGGGGGATAAGTCCCGTTGCGGTGGAAGAGAAGGTCGTGTGAGCGGCCCCGACAAAGAGGACGACGGCGCCGATGAAGTGAGAGGACGTGATGCAAGGATCTTGGTCCGCCGCCGTGGATGAGAAACATCCATCTCTAGCAGTGGACGACGCGGTCTTGGTAGGCGCTCCGGCATGGTGGAGGACAGTGGCGATGGATGTGGTGGAGGACGGCGGCGATGGATGTGGTGGAGGACGGCGGCGATGGATGGGGTGGCGGACGGAGGCTGGTGTGGGGATGGTGTTCTAGCGCGGACGATGTATGAATGGGAAATGGAGGGAGAGGTACGGGGAACCATTTTTTTGGGACGCGCCTGTCTAAAATATGGGAACTTTACGAACTTAGCCCCCGTTTAAAATTTGGACGTCTCGTCGGTTGGGGATACGACGGTAATCTCGCATCTCGCCAATATTTGCCCAGAGCGATTTCGGGCGAGGAGAGGGTGGTTGGCGCCCATGGTTGGCGCCCACGGTGTATGAACGGGGCTGAAAGGTAGGGCGGTTGTGTCATGTCTGAGTGAAGTTACAAACCTGCCCCTATTGAAAATATTTGGCTACATCGATTTCGGCCGAGTCGAGTTTGTTTTGCCGCCCACCATGTATGAATGGGGAAATGGAGGGAGAAACAGTGGTCTTTTTGATGGGCTTGAATCAAATGTGTTTTGCCGCCCATGTTTGGCGCCCACCATGTCGGAATGGGCTCAGAGGCGGTCGTCTCACGTCTTTTTGAAGTTACTATCCTACCCCTCTTTAGAGCAGTGGAAATCGGGCCGATGGATTGTCCGTGTAATGGGTAGACAGTAATTTCCATCTCCCAAACACTTGGCTTAGGGCAGCCGACGTGGGAGTGGACATTTTGCCGCTTCTTTTGAATTTTGGGACAATAAGCATCCACGTTTACCCTGGCAACTAAATTCGAATCCATTTTGTATTCCTATACGAATCTTTATAAATCATTCTATGTGTTTTTATATATCTTCAAAAGGACGACAAAGATGTATTCCACTGTCATATATGAATATGGTTTACAAATGCCGATACTCAAATTCAGAAGCTAGAATCCAGTTTAAGGTGAATTCGAATATTTGGAACACTTCATGTCCAACTCAAATGTCACACGCAACATAATGTGTACTCCCATTTAGATATGTACACAAGCGATGTATCAAGATTCAAATACCGAGTGAATCAACCAAGAATGTACAGAACTAATAGACATATAAACACTTATAGAGTATATGGATCAATAATATCAACTAACATACATAAGCCAGGCCGCTGTACTTTTCTTTGCTACAACATGATCCTTTTTTTAGCCAAGCTACTACAGCATCTTGGCCCTTTCTGATGCGTGCCACTTATGGTCCATCTATACTACTATTATTGCTGAATGCACATTCAGCCCGATTGGCATATTTGTAGGTCTGGCACAGCAATCAAAATGAAATGTCTCCGAGTCTTATCAATTAATACAGACTTGTGCTCAAATAAAATTACAAACCAAAAAACAAAAAACAAAAAACAATTATTACATGATTTCTAAAACAAATGGTTTGATTGATTACATGAACAAACAACACAAAGCTTATTCAATGATGGAAAGAACATTCGACCTATGATTTACCAAGTGGGAATTTAATTTCCTTTTTTCCTCCAGGACCTTAACAATGTGGTCAGTCTCAGCTTGCTTCGTTTTGAAATCCACCAAATATTTAATGGTTGTCTTGAGTACTGATACGGATTGTGCTGTTTGCTTCCTCAACATGTCAACTTCATCTCTAAGTGTAGAAGCAGAATCTCTTTCTACCACTAGTTTAGCCTCTAGAGCATCAACAGTTGGCAATTCATAATGCACGATTGGGCCGGTGCCACTGCTGTGGGATGATACAACGTCCATGGGGACCTCGCTCTTTGATCTTGGGCTAACCTGTTTTGCCATTAAAGTTCCGATTGGATTCAGAAAAGTTGAAGTTAGCAAAACATCTCAACTGGGAGTTATAACAGCAAACCAGTTAAACAAACAAGGAATTAAAGAGTTTCAATTCGATGCTGAAAAGTAGTTATTAACATCATTGTAACCCGTTGTTGCAGCAGCAAAGCACTTAAACAAACAAGTAGCTATTTAAGTTCAGGCAAACATGAAATTCTTAACAGTAAGTATCAAACACATAGATAGGTGCAGTCTATAATAGGATTAACAGGCTGTGGCATTATGTAATCAGTAGCAAACTAAATTAAGCCAAGCAACGTAATTGAACAATTTTGCAATAAGTGGCTAACTAAAATTCCGAGAAGCAGGTAACTGAACTTACGCTAGTTCTTTGTACAGGCACACTGCAACTTCTTTTTCGCTTACAAGGTTGTACAAAGGAGTCCATGGCATCAATTGCTTGGATACGGAGTCCCAATACTTCTTTCTTCCCACACTGCATTGGTAAGTCGAATGGTTAATCTGGTAAGATGGTGCATCCTTGATATGTTATATGAGGACGTGTAGTCAGACTAGTTGTAGCCACACACATCACACTGGCTTTTACTGTATATTTCATGCGATTACTTTTGGCATGTCGAGATCTAAGAAATCTACAATAGGATGAAAAGACTGGCATCCTTCACATTATTGGCGAACTCAGTTCATAGAAACAAGCAATTCAACCATTCTGTGGGTAAATCAAAAGCGCCCCTGGAATATTTTTCACTACCCCTATCATACACGCAAAAAGGGGCGACGCCACCATAGGGGCTTGTATGGGCGGCCGCCTCGGGTGGCTCGAAAGTGTGCACCTAGCTTGAGTCGTCCAGGTTGGCCCAGGATAGTTTTGTTCATCCCAACGCACGAGCAGGCAATTTAAGAAATGAAGAAAAATGTTTCAATTTGGATAGGCCAATAACATAAGTGCAAGGCAGGCCCTATAGCAGGCTCGCGGCCCAAACGAGCGCCTCCCATATCGATCGACAGCAGGAAAAATCCCAATTCATCTGCTCCAGCCTCCAATCTGGTTCGCTCCTAACCTAGCTGCCGCTGGACAGACCAACACAGCACTTCCTCGCGCCCTCGTTGGAGGGCGGTCGCCGGGCTTCAAGCGAACGGAAGGACAAGAAGATGAAGATCCAACCCTGGGTGTAGCCTGCGTGGGAGGCAGCGGCGGCAGCACGGACATGGTATCGAGCTTGCGCAAACGGACAGTCGCAGCTTGCAAGAGTAGCATGCGCAACGAGTTGGATAGGCGTGTAAGCTAAGAGAGCAGTGAAAAAACATCGTCGGAACAGTGAAGGGAGTGATGTGTGGATACCTAGTTCAGGCCGGCGTTTTGGCATGCTCGCCTAGCTAGAGTGCGGGTCACTTCAGAGCCGTTGAGGGTGATGCACTGGCGTTGGCTGGCCGCGCACGGATGCAGATCTTGAGTGGCAGCGAAGCGCGACGATGCGGTGGACGAGACCGTTGGTGAAGCCCCAACAGCCTCGGGGGCCGGAGGCGCGACGATGTGCTCGCTGAAGTAGCCCCAGTGAGCTGGGAGACGGCGTCGGTGAAGCACACTTGATGCGGCGGAAGTCGGTGTCTGTGAGGCACGTCGGTTGCGGCGGCCAACGTTGTCGGTGGACCACCCGGTGCGGTGGACGAGGGCGTAGTTGAGGTAGCTCCGGTGCGGTGGTGAAGCGCGACCGTCGTCTTCGTCGTCGTCGTCCGGCACAGAGGTGGGGAAAGAGACGAGACGAGGGGTGATTCGAACTTTGCTTGGGTTGGCGGCGAGTTAGGGATTTGAGCAATCTGGGCGCAGAAGGGGACGATGTAGAAGGGAGATTTTGCAGGGCTGGGATTGGGGCCGCCAGATATTTCAATCCGAAACGTGGAAGCGCGAACTTATTTTGTCGTCGTCCTTTTTTTGGGTGGGTGGCTGGGTGCTACGCGTCCGTCCGACACACGCGACCACCACGACACGACCCTGGTGCGCCTACATTTGAGAATGCAAATGAATCTTCTTTCATTTGCAAACGAATCTGTATGTATTACCATGCCCGTGTTTTCCTTGCAATAATTAGTCATTCGAAACGAGATACTATAAATTAATTAATGAGGGGTTATTAAAAAAAATCAAAATGGTATCCACGCTAACGTGGATTAGAGTGTGTGTCCATAATTAGTTATTTGAATTAGAGTGTGTGTCACATAGCGATCTCCAATTCTAACGTGGATTTCGCATTTCACTGTATCCATGCTGCTTTTTTAATACAAATTCATATGTATATGATGAACACCATGGTAGTGAGAAAACTTTTGGATGAATTCAAACATATGACCTACAAAATAGCACAACAAATCGAGTCAATGTCAACTTTTTCGAAACCTAGTATGGCACGAATTCGAAATAATTACCCATATGCATGGTCCTCAGTTCAAATTTACAATGTACACCGAATTGAAACATCGATATTAAGTCTCGTACTATCTACATTCAAATGTTGTTTTTAGCCCCCCCCCCCCCCGCACACACGCTACATACATCCTATATCGGTCAATCTTCCTCTCCTGACCACCTTAGGAAGCTATCGGTTTCCAACACACATCCATTCTTTCTCTCCATGTTTCGATCTCTAACTCTCTCAACTACACAACCCCCTTTTTCCACTCTGTTATGAAAAGTATTTACCTCACACACCCGCCATTGCACCCCATGCTGAGCTCTCTCTCTCTCCCTCTCACCCTCTCACGCTAAATACATGCATTGCCTATCTAGCCCCCCAACCTCTCGTGCGCATGCACACACGTTGTCTATCTAGGTCACTCCCTCGAGACTGTCTCACTCTTTCTTCCGCACGGCGGGCCACACTCGCTCAATCTTGCTCTCTTTATCTGAGTCTCGTTTAACCTCGTTTTCTTTCACACACAAATGATATATCTCCCTGTTCGGGCCTCGATCGACACACTCTATACTCTCTCACACAGATTGCCTATCTAGGTCAGTCCATCGAAGCCGCCCCCACTCTTTCGACCTCATGGCGGGCCATGCTCGCTCTCTCTCTCTCCCTCTCTCTCCCTCTCTCTCTCTCTTTGTATGTCT